>NC_048416.1:11841869-11931197 GCF_013103735.1 Etheostoma cragini | reverse complement strand
CGTTGCACCGTACCGACCCGCGCTGTCCGTCTGCACCGCTACCAGCCGCCCACACTCTCCAATGAGTGGTCCACTGCCTGGTACCGCTGCCTGCGCTGTCCGTCTGCACCGCTACCAGCCGCCCACACTCTCCAATGAGTGGTCCACTGCCCGATACCGCTGCCCGTCCACATCGTCCAATGAAGTCAGTTTTTTGACTTTATGTTGGCGCACATTTGTTTGTTTGTTTGGTCGGAAATTGACTTGTCGCATCCGTGTAAATGCGTGTCTTGGTAATAAGAAATGTCAATGAGTTACTTGTCCACGAGTTTCTAACTTACATTGGATATGACAATCCGTTTATGTTAAAGTAAAAACAAAAGTAATCAAACATAATAACTGGTCTTCTTTTAATCCTTATCCTTCACTTAAACCATGCTCAACCACACTTAACCACAGTTAACCACGTCAAAAAACTGTGACCTTGCTGTGCGCAACACAGCTGACCCAATTAGGCCACATTTAAATAAACTTGTACCTCTCCAGCATCACATGCTGGTCAACCAATGAAATGGCTCCAACACCCATCTTCAATGCTCTAACTGAGGGAAGGAATTTGTTCCCCAAAAATCTCTCAATACATGGCCCCGGTCATCCTCTTCTTAATGCAGTGCAGTCGCCCTGTCCCATGTGCAGAAAAAACCCCAAAGCATGATGCTACCCCCCATGCTACACAGTAGGGATGGTGTTCTTGGGATGGTACTCATCATTCTTCTTCCTCCAAACACGATTAGTGGAATTATGACCAAAAAGTTCTATTTTGGTCTCATCTGACCACACGACTTTCTCCCATGACTCCTCTGGATCATCCAAATGGTCATTGGCAAACTTAAGACTGGCCTTGACATTTCCTGGTTTAAGCAGGGGAACCTTCCGTGCCATGCATGATTTCAAACCAGGAATTCTTAGTGTATTACTAACAGTAACCTTGGAAATGGTGATCCCAGGTCTTTTCAGGTCATTGACCAGCTCCTCCTGTCTAGTTTTGGCCTGATTTCTCACCTTTCTTAGGATCATTGAGAGCCCACGAGGTGAGATCTTGAGGGGAGCCCCAGTCCGAGGGAGATTGAGAGTCATGTTTAGCTTCTTCCATTTTCTTATGATTGCTCCAACAGTGGACCTTTTTTCACCAAGCTGCTTGGCAATTTCCCATAGCCCTTTCCAGCCTTGTGAAGGTGTACAATTCTTTCTCTAGTGTCTTTGGATAGCTATTTGGTCTTGGCCATGTTAGTAGTTGGATTCTTACTGATTGTATGGGGTGGACAGGTGTCTTTATGCAGCTAACGACCTCAAACAGGTACATCTAATTAAGGATAATAAATGGAGTGGTGGTGGACATTATGAAGGCAGACTAACAGGTCTTTGAGGGTCAGAATTGTAGCTGATAGACAGGTGTTCAAATACTTATTTGCAGCTGTATCATACAAATAAATAGTTAAAAAATCATACATTGTGATTTCTGGATTTTTTTTTTTAGATTAAGTCTCTCACAGTGGACATGCACCTACGATTACAATTTCAGACCCCTCTATGATTTCTAATTGGGAGAACTTGCAAAATAGCAGGGTTTTCAAATACTTATTTTCCTCACTGTATACATAATATTAGTTTCTGTATTCTGAGTGTAGGACCACTCTATTGTTACTATAGGAACATTACAGCACAGGAAAACTACAACCTTCTAGCTGATATCAACAGAGATAATAAACCATCAGTTCTCCTGGTTATAATCTCAGAAGCTAAGTTTCCATCCACTTGTCAATCAAATTATCTGAATTTCGGTTAAAAAAAAACTGTTGCGAATGAAGCTGGTGAACGTGTTTCCTTCCAACGGCTTGAAAGCATGCTGTTTTGCGATCAAATTGGTCTATTGAAGTGATTTTAGACATTTTAAGGTGTTTCCATTAATTTTTGCACTGAATTGCACAACATTCAAGCAAACATTTGCGAACAAAGTTTTGTTAGACAAAATAGATGGGGCCGTCTACCAATCAAATGATCAATATTGGACAAGTTGTAATAGTACTTATGTGCCGCTGCGGGACAACTCTAATTTTCAAGACATGTTGCACTGTTTGAGCGCCTTCCATTTACTCCGGAGGATGTCCCATGGCATGTCCTAACCTCCATTTCCTTTGAGTTCCTGATAAATTATGCCATTTCTTAGAATTTTGATTTCTAAAATAGCCGTTATATTTTGCTCCTAAATTAAATAGAAAAAGTCTCTTGTCTCCTTGTTTGTCCACCTAAATCTGTCTTTGTTGACACCCGCCACGTGTACAAACAGAGAAGAAACACTGGGCGGAACTTAACTAAAAGTTATTTGTTTTTGTGGTGGGTTGCAACCATAAAATGAACTTAAACTTAAATGCAATTAATTATTTGGTAAATTTTGTTTCCATCAGCGTTTATCGCATAAGCCAAATATCGATCAAGAAAAAATCTGATGAAACCCAACTTGAGTCGATATTCATGAAATTTAATCAAATTTTACAATCTTCCATTAGACATATTTCATTTGATATAATTTAATTTGGATAAAAATTTGTGGATGGGAACACAGCTACAGATACATGAACATCAAGGTTAAACTTGAGTTGTTTAATAACTTTTCCACACATTTTGTCTGTCAGCACAAACATTGCTCTAATCACTTTGGACTGCATTCATACATTTAACGGACTCATTTTGGGCTAATGTGTGTGCACATTATGTGAAAGTGCATCTGCAAAGCCAGGTCTTGTGTATACAGCATTAACCAGGCATTACCTTGTAACTGCCATCTGGTATCAGTGTGTCAAAGAACATGTTATGCATATTCATCAATCTGTGTCAAACTGAGTTTTGAGTGTGAAGTGATATTTACCACCAAAAGGCAGGAGCTGATTTTATTGGTATTGGCACTGTGTGTGTCGGTGTGCAAGCATGCATTACCTCTTCATTTCAGTGCAATATTACAAAGCTTGGAGATGTGTTTTTTCCAAATATTATGGGTAAGTACAGCCGAGTAGGTTTCCCCATTGCATTCCAATAAAAATAAACTCACCAGGGTTGCAGCTGTACGCCCAGAATTCACACAGTGTCAATCACATAATCACCCTTTAAAATTATAGTTTCACTGAGGTTTGGGATATGAGCTCATTTATAAATGGGCCGCAGATCAAACCGAAGGCTCGGGGAATGGTGTCATGTTTTAATTATCATTTAACAGGAATGTTAAGTGCACGCTCAGTATCTTGCAAGAAAGGAAGTGTAAATTTCTTCATACTCTTTTTAGTTCCTAACACCTCGGAGGCAGCTGAGCTTACTATTAACCAGTAAATCGATATTGAAATAATTGAGTCATAAGTGTCAGTTTCCATAAAGACACAGCATTCTTTGAATCCGTGGTGAAGTCTTGTTATCAGTCATCTATAAGTTATGTTCATAAAGTTTTGTTTTGCATACAGCCCTTCCAGTGGAATTGACTTTAGAAAACAACAGTAAATAGAAGCCTGTCCAATCTTTCATAACTGCTAAAATTACAGTCCTATTTTGTTAACAAAGTGATGAGATTATTTTGTCCTACTTATTAATTGGAGTGAAATTGGACAGCAGTGTTACTGGAAGGTGTCAGACACAGAAAGCAGGTAATTATAGAGACAGGAAGAGATAAGGAAACGGAATGCAATTACCCCGCAAGCATAGCTTCAAATTGCTCCTCTTAGGATTTCTCACTTCAGGTTGCTTTTGTTCATTCTTTGCATCTCCATACTGATCTATTCTTTTCACCCACAAGCTCAAAGAAGGAAGATTGTTTGCATTAATCAAATGAATTTCTACTGTAAGTAGAGCCATACAAAGCACAGAACACTGCTTATTGACAAATTTCAGATGTATTTATTCCAATATATATTTTCCAAATCATTTTGCAAACCTAAACTGCTGAGCCCGGTTTAAATCAGGGCCATCAGATGTTCCCTTTGTTCTTCCTATCCAAGGCTGTGACAGTTTCTCAGAATTTAGTTTTATTTAACTTTCAGGTTTGAGGGATGGCTTCAGATTGATCTCCCCATCTCTGTCGCCCTCACTATTGCTGCAGTCACGTGTACATATATCGCATGCATTGCCTTTTTAAGGATTTTATTAATGACTAATGCATAATAGCAAGAAAAAACATATAAAACATTTCCCTCCCTAGTGTACAAGCTGCAAATTGCACATTGCTGCATGTACTGTAAATAAAAGTGTGTGTGTAACCAAGAAAAAACTGCTGCTCCTTCTGCATTAAATTATTTAATTTTTCTGTCGATGTAGCTGACAATTTGTTTTGAATACACAAACTGCAACTGCAAGAATGACCACTGTTCTTAGATTGCATATGGAGAGGGTGTTGTATACGGCACATTTCTTTCTTTCTTCTTTTATACAGTAGATCTTATGTTTTAGGGGGAAAGCCAAATGCTGCCATGCTGCTCATTCAAAGGGAGGAGAAGGGTTTCTTCTGCTCCATTTGTTTATTCTCTATAGTGCCCATTTTGTTACTTTAGCCATTTGTTTTAGCATTTAGGTGCTCTCTCTGCCTGTGCCACACACACACACACACACACACACACACACACAAACACAAATATCTGACAGAAGAGCTGTAATTGAGAGAAAGAAAGCGAGGAAATGAGAGTGAATCGTCAATCCAGCATTTAATTTCAAACTTTGACAGTTATTTTGCTGAATTATTAAAGCCAATCTGAACATACAAATATCACTTTTTCACCTCCATTTTAGCCCAGAAGAGATTGTTGAGGAAATCTTGCAAACAGGCCAGAGTGTTGTTGGTATTGAGAGTGGCGCTTCAGGCCTGGATTCACTGCACATGTACTCACATTTACTGTGATTGCATATAGCGAAATGTACCACATTGAGACGCTAATACACGGGGGGGTCCGCCAGTGACCCTCAACGCTACTTATCACCGTGTGCCTGCCGCCAAAGGCATATGCTGTTGTTTCTTCCCCAACAGCATATGTCACCACTGGGCTAGCCTACACACACACACACGCATGCATGCATGCATGCATGCATGCACGCACGCACACAGGCCTCTATAGATTTATGTATAGTTTTCCTCAAATTGTTTATGAAAAATTCCCCGTTTATGGTTTGATTAATACTCTGAATCAACACAAGTGCTTTTTGTAATTGCTATTTAGGTTTGATGGCCTGATAGGCGCCACTTAGCCAAGCTTCCGTCAGGTTCAGTCTGGAGCTGGGAATGATCACTGCAGACAGATCAAGTGCTGTGAGTGGAGTGTATGAGTGTCTCAAAGTGCCTTTATGTAAATGGCAGTTGAAGAGGCCCTCCATTGAAGCTTAAATATACAGCATGGTATATGCTACTCTGTCAGTCTTGTGTCTACCGTGACTGTAAAATGTTCTGTGCTCATAAAAGGTTCAACACCTCCCTCTCTCTCCAGAAAACCCCAGAGAGAAAAGATGAGACAGGGAGAGAGCTGGAAGCTGAGGGAAAGCACGGAGATCTCTTTATCCGAGTGAAGAGAAAGTAGGACACATGGTACGGATCAAGGTCGTAGATTACAGGTCCCAAATAAAAGGTCAAAGAAAAATGAAATGAAGGATTGCTTCTCAAATATCAAAAAAAGACCATGTTCCGACAACACTACAGTGTTTGGACGGGTAAGGAGAATGGATTTTGTCCCAGTTTTCTGTTTGTTTAGAGGAGTGTTGTCTTTACTTTCTTCTTGAAAAGCAATAACGCTATTTTTGCCATGTGTTACAGCACCATCACTTTTATCAACACAGTTGTGGAAATGCTCTATAGATTGTGAACTCTTTCCCCCTTCCTAGATTTAATAATAGAGAAGCAGGCCGTGCTGAGTATTTTTGTTTGTAGAGTGTTTGTTTAACGCTTCCTTCCTTCCCAACTGTTGGTGTTCTAACACCTTCCAAATTACACCAAGGATAGCTGTGAGGCTCTCTTCTCATTTTCCTCAGTTAACAAGCACTCTGTTTATATATGATTATGGCCCTCTGTTTGTTTATTCTGCTCGCTTTTTTTTTTAATTACTTTGCCAGTTTAGTTCAAGGTACAAAATGCACTGAAGGATTCAGATGAACGTATTTGTTTCTTTCTCTGGAGAAATACTTATGGTCATGACATTCTTCACCCCCTCAAATACCAAAAACCCTGTGCTCATTCCGCTCCCCCCGGTTCTGACTGTTATTCCTGTGTTTACTTTGCAGCGCTGCCAATCATGCAGGTGAAAATTGACATCACAAGACAGCAGGTGGAGAAGATCTTCGGGCTCGATGAGTACTGGTGTCAGTGTGTCGCCTGGAGCACCACCGGAACCCAGAAGAGCCAAAAAGCGTACATCAGGATTGCTTGTGAGTGCATTTGAGAACAATCACTGTCATCACAAGTGCAAACGCTGCCTAACAAGGTGCTTATATATTGCATGCCAGTTTGTAATAAGATTGGATTAGAACAATGATTTTTTTCACTTGGTTGGGGAGGTACTTACTTTCATTGAACAATAAGCCCAGAGGCCATTATGATTTGTGCACACTGTGCATTACTGTGATTACAGTTTAGTTAAATCATCTTCCTGCGATTCTACTTAAGAAGTAAATATTCGACCCTGGCAGTAAGAAACAGAGTAATGCATCTGCTTGAATGCAGTCTTTAAAAAAAACGGAACACTAAAATTGAGTATTCATGACTATATTTTTCACTGGAAACTGTATATCAGCGATGATCCCTCTGAAAGTAACTGGAATAAAAACAGATTTGAAAGTTATTGCTGTGCAGCAATCATAAATCTGTCTGGGGAACACAGTCATCCCTTTGCTGCAGCCTCAAAAGCTTTATTAGAAGAAGCCATTTTACATTTGAGTATTTTAAAGCATTCTGCCTATTAATTCCCACATAAATATGCATTACTCCCGACAGAGCCAAACGCAGCGCTGTCTCCAAACCGCCAGACGTTTTGAAAACACACATTCATTACCCCAACCTTGTTTGAGAGCTCAACAAACACAGTTAGATGTAAGATAAGGACACGCATGCTTTGATGACAATGAATCCATGTGCACGCACCGGTTCACATTCGGGTGTGCACACATACACACTTGCATACATTTGAGCCTTCCGGGACTGTTATGTCTTCAGTCTCCCCAAGTCCCATTGTATCGGCTTTAATTAAAATGAATGTCGTAAAACTCTCTGCTTGTTTTAACGTTTATCTCAGTGTGATTGGTTAGGACAGGCTCAACATCTGTTTAAAGGAATTCACCGGCAGTTCACAGACGCACCCTCAGTCCCTCACAACACACCGTAATTATCGCTCCAACTCAAAACCCGGGGTGAACACATCAAATCTGTGCCACCCTGCTAGCTATCAGTGTTCTGTGTAGCTCATCACATACAAATGGCCTTGCATTCTTATCCACTTGTAAAAAAAAAGCATTGCCAATTTTACCTGTGTAATCCTCAACCTGGTCTTACGGACAAATGTACATAGCAAGACTTGGTGCAAGGTTAAGAGTATCCAATGAGATGTAATGTGAAGCCCCATGCAGTCAGCCAAGCTTGCAGGAGCTCTTGTCCAGGCGCCTTAGGGCTGTGTTTTCGTGTGGCTGCTCCAAGCCCTCATACAGATGGAAGCTGGAAGCTGGCGGAGGCTGGACAGAGGAGAGTGGGTGGTAGGGGAGGAGTGAGGGGTAATGCAATTGCTTTTGCTTGATGCTGGGCCCCTCTGGCAGCAGACAAGCATCTCTGAACCAGCCAGGCAGCCTGTAATAAGCAACATGGTTGTTGCCACCAATCCCTTTGTGGCTTAGGGGCCAACTGGAGTGCAACACGCTCAGCGAAGCCATACTGTAGGTGGACATTTTAAGAGTGAAGAAAGATTTAGAAACATTACCAAGCCAAGTTCTGTGGATGGAAGTATTTCATTTAAACCTCACAAGCTCCTACAAACATCCTAATTGGTTGCATTTCTCCCCGTCTTTTTCTCCCCTCAGACCTGAGAAAGAACTTTGAGGAGGAGCCGCAGGGTAAAGAGGTGGCATTGGACCAGGAGGTGTTACTGCGCTGCCATCCTCCCGAGGGAGTGCCACAAGCCGAGGTGAGACAGATACAGAAGATATTTATAGGCCCACATCTAGCATCCATTTACCCTTTCCTCACCAGGAGGACAAAGAGCAGAAAGTAGCTCAGGATCAACTCCCCAGCATATTTTCCTGCTCCACCAGCGAACAGACAACCCTGAACGGATAAATTACGCCTCTAATTATTCCCCATTATTGATTTATTATCTCTCTTTCGTCTCTGAGAAGCCGTATATCACAGTGTCTCGTCACATCACTCAGGATAGGCTGGAAGGCTTCACTCCCCGTTTGGCATCTCTAAAGGCCTATTCATAATTAATGGATCTATTTGCCTCTCTCTCTCTTTATCTCTCTTTATCTATCTATCTCTCTATCTCGCTCTCCCCCTATCTCATTCTCTATCTTTCTGCCATTTTTCAATGTCCCCTCTACACTCTTGTTCTGCTCAACTCACTATCTCTCTCTTCTTGCTCTCAGTGGTGTGTGTGTCTGTGTTTAGAGGACCAGACTGAGGCCAGCTGTTTCACCTCGTCTGCTGCATCCTCCCAGTCCCAGATAGGCACTAACCATTCTAATAACAACACAAGAGGAGGTTAGGCCAGTAACTCAGACAGCCCAGAGACCAAGATCAGCAGACTAGCCAATCATAGAGCGACAGTGTTGGGACAGTTTGCAGAGAAATGGGAAGTAAGGTGCCAACTGCAGTTCAACAGAAAAGGACATCAGTGCAGAAGTCACCCGAGAGAAAGCAGAAATACGGCACAAGAGGAAGAAAGACCAATTATATGCAGCATTGTAACTGGCAGTAATACTGACAACAATGCTGCTATACCGCAGCTACTCTCGAGATGGCACGAGGTCAAGTGAGAGCATGAAAAAAAGCAAACCAATCTGAGAGTACACCAAAAAAGGAATACCAGCAGTTTTTGGCTTCTGTAAAAGGGCACAGAAACAAAGCATGATCAGTTTCACTCTCCGGCCACCAACAGCTGCAGAGATCTCCAGCAGCTACAACATAAAAGCTACTTTTCCCACACAAAAAGAGAATACATATTAAAATCAGTGGGGTGCATTGTTAATTTAATTCCATCTGAGTATCAATATTATACTAAGTAGCATTTCTTCTTCCTTTTGTCTGTTTGATTGTATCCAAATCTAAAATCTCTAATCTGCAGCATGTTTTGTCACTGCAGGGGGGTTCGGGGGCTTTCTATTGGGCTGCAGTGAGTTTTGACCACTGAAACATATTTTCAGGTGGAATGGCAGAGAAACGAGGATGTGATCAACCCAGCGAGTGACCCCAATTTCTTCATCACAACTGAACATAATCTTGTCATCAAAAAAGCCCGGCTGGCGGACACAGGCAACTACACGTGTGTGGCCAAAAACATCGTTGCTCGCCGCAAAAGCACCTCAGCCACGGTCCTAGTTTATGGTAGGTGATAACTTCTTTTTGTGCAAAAGGTGTCATTACACGGAGGGTAATAAGAGGTCTGGGATCGAATGATAATCCCCAGTCTCAAAATATACAAACATAAAAACAGCTCAAATGAATCATGTGTTGCTTGCATGTTGCTTCTGTTATCCCACATTTCCACATTCAGTTCAGCATGTTCTCTTGCATGGAAGATCACTGGGTGCACTTCCTCTATCAGTTACAATATTACACTCAAATTCTACAGTGTAGATGAAATAAACCACTTGGATAAGTCCGCTCTATTTTTTAGCAAACAATGAATTACACTATGTTAAATAATTACAAAACGACATATTAGTGTATCTGCTAATTAAATAGCCCAACTTAAAATGCTCCTGGCAGCCATTCTGCCAAATCTGGCAGTCTCCAGTGTTGGGGCTGCCATCTTCCTCCTCTGTAGTGGATCCAATACAAGATGAAAAATTGAATTAACAGTAAACTGTAAATAATGAAATGGCTTGATAAGCAGACTGATGATTTTTCTATCACAGAGGGCTCCTTGGGTACTGGCACTAAAGTTTTGCATAGGTTACAGCCAGACTTCATTGTCAGCTACATGCAAACAGGAGATGGAAATCACATGGGAATCCATCATGAAAGCAACTTTGACGCATAAACAACTGACACGGTCTATTTTTTTTGTTGAGGCTGCCAGAAGAAGGCAATAATATGCTGTAAGGTCAGAGTTCTTGTATATTATCTAACATGAATAGAGAAAACGCACCATATGCCACAAATATACAGCACTATGTAGGAGTCTGCACACCTCTTCAGTTTTTTTGCATCATTTCTTCTGCTTTTTTTTTTTAAAGAACAAGTTTTAAGGTTTCTGTTTTAGATTTATACAATATTTTCCTTTTACTAAATTTGTTACAAAATCGGAATATAATTTTCTGAAGTTCATACATTTGAAATTGCATGGTAAGTATGCAAATCCTTTGTGAAATCAGCAGGAATTATTTGACCAAAACTCAATATCTTGCCGTACTCAAATTCTGGTTATGGCTACTTGTATTGTAATCGAAAATAACTTCCATTTTTAATTGCAGCCTTAGGTGTAAGATGAATTTACATTCAGAAAACATGAGCATAGTGTGGAAAGTGAGGGTCACCTATGGTCGACTTTAGGTATCAAGTAATATTCCCTGCACCATATCCATAAATATGCATGTCAATAGCATGTATTACTTTTGATTTGACTTGTACAGTGTTTTTCACTTTGAGTTTAGAAATGTAACTATTAAATCAATATTTAGCAGTAAAGTGAAACAGACAGTAAGAGAAATCACTGTATTTTAGATATTTGGCAATACACTGCAAGTAATTTCCTTTTAAGGCAGATTTTGTAATCCAACAAACTGTGCAACCCTGTTGGGGGTTCAAACATTTAGGTAGCGCTGGATAACTGTAAATATAGTTGAAAATTGAGGCTTGTGCATTTTCCCGGTGAACAGTTTCATGTGAAATGTGTTAATTTGGAGCCTGCAGTAAAAACACACATTATAATAGAGTTATCCAAGCCTCCAGCGTACAAATAAAAAGCCCAATTATTCTTACTGTTGATTATAATGGATTAGCTTGTTGTTTAAAGAATTGCTCTGCAGATGAAGAAATCTAGAGTTCAAATGAGTGTGGAGGCAAGAGCATTTATTTTCTTATTGTTTGCCTTTCTTGTATTGTCCAACAATAGTTTGCTCTTAGACCAGATAAATTGTGAACAAATTGCTACGGCGCTTGCATGTGCAATTCTCTTTCTACACATCACTCTATGTGCTTGAAAAGATCACAAATGTGTTACCAGTGTAGCAATATTTGATGTTAAATCACAATAAAAGTTGTCCTGTTCAAAAAACGTAAAGAAAGTAAAGAAAAATCCAGTTACCTGAGACTATGCTAGCTGATCGAGCTAGCTGTAGAAAGCCATAATAACTGCTACTTTTCAAAGGGGGTTCAACAGGGGGCCAGAGATGCATTTTAACAAGGCCTTGCTGCTGTGACTGCGCTCTGTGCTAAGAGGTAATCAGGGGCCGAGTTGCCTGGCAATTTACCTCGCCATGGCGGGCAATCAATCGCATAGAGAGGGCAAGGAAGTGATTCAGCCACGACAAGCAAAGGAGAGAGTTGGGGTGGGGGGAGAATTAGGAGGGGGGGGGGTATGTACAGAGAAGCAGGAATGGTGCTGTTCAAGTCAATAAATCAGGAATATTGGTATCTTGTAAGCTGGGGCAAACACAGGATGTACAGGAAGGAGCTGATTGGAATTAAACCAGCGTGATTTGATGCAATCACCTGCTGTGATTGAGAGATATAGCAACAATTACGTGCCAGTAGACGGTTACAGCTTCAGTACACCGGCACTGGTTGTTAAAGTGCCTAAACTTTTAGTTTCAAATGTAAAATAAGCAATAAATGATTCAGTGTTGTTCTCTACAATTCAAAAAATACTTGAGTTGAAGAAAGATGTGTGAAACCAGTTGGATATGCGAAGGGACATGTTCTGAATTACTGCACAACAGCAGCCACAACATATGTATTTTTCAGTAGTGTGTTGGCATTTCCAGGGAGTAGGTGTTGTGTTTAATGCATTTATGACCATGGGCATTTTGCTTTTTTACAGTGATTATATTCGGACTGTACTATGAGAATTTTTAAGTTTGGAGTTATATTTATTTTGAATGTCGACCAGTTACTGAAACTGTGTCTTCCTCAGAGATAAGGTCAAAGAAGGCAAGCTGTCATCTTATTTTTTGCTCCCTGTTGAAGCCATTATGTTTTCACTGCAGTTGGCTGTAATTCCAACTGGGACACAGGACGCAGCCGCCTTTGCTCTTGCTCTCCCATTAGTTCACCTCGCAGTTCTGAGCCAAAGAGTGTAACAGCAGTCGCGATTATTCTAGCGCAACACACCTCTTTTCCTTGGTGCATGTCGGGTAATCCTGGCTGCTCTTTCCCTTCATCCCTCCCTCCCTCCCTCCCAACCTAACCCTTCCCTCCCCCGCTCCATCCCGCCGGTGCTGGTGTGACAGTCAACGGCGGCTGGTCCACATGGACCACCTGGTCGTCCTGCAGTGCTGTGTGTGGGCGTGGCTGGCAGAAGAGGAGTCGGAGCTGCACCAACCCCACGCCACTGAATGGAGGCACATCCTGTGAGGGGCAGAACGTCCAGAAAAGTGCCTGTGTGGCCACCTGTCCAGGTAACTCCCAGGCAACCCTGTTTGTCCTGTGGCGCTTGCCTTCCTGTGGCTTCCTTTTTGCATTTTTTTGCATCTAGAAGTCATCAATTCATCTTTATTTTGGCTGCTTTTTGTACCAGCACCCAGATCTTTCCTGCGATGTCAGTGCTTCTGTTGTTTCCTGCAATTAGACCCCTTACACTGCAATGTCAGAGTCTAATAGTCTTCACTGTAGGGCCTCATCCTGAAAGTGATTTATTGTTATCACTCTTTGTTCACATAACTCTTAATCTGCTGCGCTGTACGCAGACCCCGATTTTAATTCAGAGACCTGTCTGCTTTAAGAGACATGGTCCCAGCCACGGCATTGTGTCCAACCAGCTAGTACATTTGTTATTGTTTTCTGCTCAAGCTGTGTAGTAAATATAGGCAATAAAAAGCTGAATCATGGCGGCCTGTGTGCGATGGTTACGTGTGGGGAGTTGAGGACGTTTGGTTTGGCTTCCTGTTCTCCCTTGTTAGAGCGTCGGAGAGTCAGAGAGTGTCCTGCCTGATACTGAGCAACACATATTGATTTCTGGTAGCCTGAGATGGTAGTCAAGCTGCTTCATTTGCAGTCCCACATTAGCCCCCTGACAGAGGAAGAGATAGCGAGGGAGAGGGAAAAGGATGTGTAAGGGGAAAGCAGGGATAGAGACAGATGGAATCAGATACAGTGTAAGGACGGCAAGAACAAAGCCTGGAGTAAGAGAGAGAGAGGAGAGAAAAAATGAGAAAGAAGTAGAAAAAGCCTGAGTGTGTACTGTACAAGAGCTCGCTATTAGCTGCCAGCAGATCAGTCTGTGGATGTATAGCTGGGGCTCTGCAGCCATGCTGACCGCAGGAGAAATCTCCCACGCTTGGTAAATACCAGAGAGTGAAATCCAACTCCTCTGGCAGTGGCAGCATCTCCCTGCCTAAAACAGAGGTTATCTCTCCCAGTGAATCAGGGCGTTGTGTTACACATCTCCCATGTAAAGACATCACTAGATGTCAAGCATGAGTGTAAGTAACATGGCCCGCTGGAATACAGCAGGCGGTGGAAGACAAACGAAACAGCAATGCATGCCGCTCCATCAGGACGCTATCTGGATGAATTTGGAATTATTAGCGCTGGAGCAACGAGTAATGGAATTAGAGGGGTGTCCAGGGATGCTTGACATTCCCCCACAGCAAAGCAGGATACTGACCTCCATGAGCTTAAACAGATTAATGTCAGTTCAAGCGGCTATTGTTAGGACCCCCCCCCCTTTCTTTCTTTTGCCCCACAAGGAGAAAGTGTGTAATTTCAACCCTTAGGGAAAGTGTGTGCCTTGTGAACACAGTTTGTAGAGACTTTGGGAAATGAATAACTTTTTTTTTTTTTCTTGATGAGAAACGCTCCAGTGACGCGACCCCGCTCACACCTCTATCAACCCTGTTGTTTGGCAACAGAGTGGCCTCTACCTTCTTTTCTCACTCGTTACTTGTCTGAGACAGACCATCAGTGGCAAAGATAGACCCAGCTGTCAGACCCCGGAGAGGGTGCCCCTTAAGGCCGAAGTCCACCACGCCAGACCCTGGGGATGATGGGCTGCTGTTTCCATCCACAAGTGGCACAGCGGTTCTGTTGTGTACTTTCAGACATGGCTCTGAAGTCCCCCAAGATGAACTGAACGTCATTTGTCACCCAGCGCACTCACACACACACAGAAGCAATGACAACCCCCTAATACATCTGAATCCTCACTTTGATTCATCGACATAGATTATTATCACATGTAGGAATCATCAGTCTAAATACGTGAATACATGTTCTGATAGTCATGTTCCGCAAGGGGCAACAGATGAGATCAGCATACTGGATAACAACTTTAATTATCACTTTGCTGATAGCCTTCGCAGGTCTAATCAACTACACTCACAGTAGATGGTGGTTTGAGCCCATTTTAGAAGAAAGAGACTTGAGGAGAATGAATTACATGGGGAGCTGTAATCCTGCATATTGACATCATGTTATTTACTCAGACACGGCTGACATTTAGATTCAGCAGTGTTTCATTTTTAATGTTTTTATGTGGTCAGCTTTAGAGAGGCATTTTTCCCCAGTGCCTTTGTTTTTGAGTTGCATTTTAAAAATTACATTATTTAATTCTGGTCTTGTTCCAAGAGTTCATTAATTATCTAGACAAAGATTCTTTGCTGATTATAAGCTCTCTAGTGCATTTGACTTACAGCTTTGTAGCTTTGAAATTATTTTCTTAGTTTTAGTTTAGCTGCTTATTCTTTGTAAATGGCAGTTGTAGTCTGTTTCTATTTAGTCTAAAACACATTGATGGCCTCACAGATTTGCTGTACTTCTCCTCTAGGGATAAAGAGATTCTGTCAACTGAATGAATATTCGCTGGAAACAAATCCATTTAAACTTGGAAGCAACAACATGCAAAGGCTATAATTTGTCTCTGCGTTGCCTGGCTAAATCTATATCTATATTTCTTGTTGAAATGCCGATGGCCATGTGTTGTTCCACATTTAAAAAGTAGCATGATTCCTTCAGAGCAGCGCTTAGCTTCAGCCACAGAGGCACATATCCACACACATACTGTACATATGAGCTTCCACAGACCGACACCATCCACAACGGCCGGTTCAGTAGCAGAACTCTCCACATGTCTAATCACAACAACTCTTGTCTCTAAATGTGAGCTCCCATTTGTTATCTGGAAAGTGTGTAGCTATAGTGGCTCATCTGTATTTCTGTCTAAGTCTCCAAAGTGTTTAATGAGAGTTGGCAGAGGCCTCTGTGGCAGATCAGATGGGCTCCATGCTGGGAGAGACGCAGGGAGCTGTGGAGGAGGAGGAGGCCGAGGCTAAAGCCTGAGGCTCAGTGCAAAGCAGAACAACACTTGAGATGGCGAGTAGCCAAACTATGCAAGAGCTTATCTCCATTTTCTCCCTATTTTCTCTGCCTATCCTTTTCTTTTGTCTCCATCTCTTCGCATCCTGCTGAAGTATCCAGATCTACAGTCCATGCGTCACCCTTTCATTGAGTCAGTCATGGCAAGATTTCATATCACACATAACATTTTTGATAAAGACACCGTACCTGAGCCCACCGCAAATCCTTCCCCGGTTTAGGAAGTGACAAAGTGCCACACAAATGAAAATAACTGTTGCTGATGTGTTAGAGAACAGCAAATAACTTGAAGAGATTTCTAACTCGTGTGAATTATTTAAGTATTGTACTGATCCCTCAGGCTTGCCAGAGGAGCTGTGAGATTTCTGCTCGATGGAAAATCAACAGACTCGGGGCTGGTCTATTTGTGCATGCATACTTGTGTGTTTTTGTGCGTGTTTGTGTTGTTCACATGCAAGTTAGCACCCATATGTCTACTGTCTGCACTGCAGGCAAATGTCTAATTCTACTTTGAAAGTAAGCATCCATGTGTGTCTCTGGATATTATCCGATATTGTCCTGGAGACTTCATATTTTATCAAAGGAATAAATGAAGGCAATGTCTAATAAATGTGAGAGAAAAAACACTTCAGTTCATTGAAAAATACGGTGGCCATCTGGTGACAGCCTCGCATCAGCGCTGTTTTTAATTATTCTGTGCCGTTAGTTTTGGCTCACCCTCTACATATCTCATTCTGTCTCTTTTTGGTTTGTTCTAGTGGTTTAGTTAACATAAGGGAGTAGACTCCTCAGACTTATCGATCACATACTACATCACAAAAACTGACTGTTAAATATATCAAATGTCAGAAATACAGAATAAGGTTTAGTTTTTAATCTCTGTCGCATCACCTATTTTTGTGGCTAAGCTATAAACCCCCTCCATGGGTCTGTGGCTTTCTTTCATCAGCCTTTGAACACAGTCTGGGATTAGGGGTGGTTACTGTGCACACACGTGTTGACAGGACATTAGGAACAGGGAGGTGACCTGCTGGTCTCAGTGGTACTTGTCTGCCTCCTCCTGTTCCCCTCAAGGACACAGAAACCATAGGTGTCCGATGATCTCGGGCTGTCTGTCAGCAGCCGTTGTCATTTTGAACAGCGGAGCTTCAAACAGGCCCTCCTGCCAACCTGTAAAGAATGGTCAGGTTCCTTTTGCTTCTCCCCCCTACAACACACCCAAATGGGAGCTTGCCACTGGTCTATTGTATTAATGTCCCTTCTCAAAGACCTGCCTGACCCAAAACCTGTGGTGCTGCATGATTGAAAATCAGATGTGGTGCCTTTTGCAGTAGCGCTAACAATCTCTTTCTGTGGATTATATGAGGAAGTGTGGCTGTGGATAACAATTTTCTTATGTGTATTCTGAAAAAGTAAAAGGTTTGGTTCTGATTTAAGGCTTAAATTGGAAAAAACATAATCAAGGAAAGTGGCAATTTTCTTGCTTCACTGCATTTAATGCTAACAATTAGTATCTTCCCACTTCCTTTTTATGCTGGCCATGCATTTCTCTCGTCTCTCTACTTCAGTGGAAAGCCTCTTCTGTTTCTGAAAATATACAACATGTGTTCAGAGTCAGACAGGCCATCAAGAAGTGTTTATGCATCTTCATCTTTCTTTGATTTTCCTCAGCCTCATTCTTACGCGCAGCACCCTGTTTCCACTCCAATCTCCTTGTTTGAAAATCTTATTTGCATGGCCATTAGTCTTACTTTGTGGTGGAAAAGAAAAGTAGAATTTCATCACCGCATCAGGGCAGATGTTGATCTCATCTCTTTATGTCACAGTGGTGTGGATAAACTGAGGGGCGACATAATATATTCATTAGGATGTAATTCGCTATTCAATCATTCTTGTTCCCAGCCTGGATAATCAGCCCACTGGCCCACGGATGGGTCCACTCAATGCCAAACAAGGACAATTATCTGATTGGTTCTGCTCTCTCTGCCAAATGGATCTGACTGCAAACAGGCCCGAGCTGTGTCAGCAACCCATCTCTCTCTGTCGCACACACAAACACACACGCAAAACACTCTCACATTCTCTTGCAATCATTGAGGACACACACATGCAGTCCTGTGTGGGAGCAGAGTCTTATTCACACACCTGTGCCTTTGGCCACACGCCTGCAGCGCATTTTTAGCTTGTTTTCCAGCTAGCTGTAAAACCACATAATATCATTACTTGGCACAGTTATGCAATAATGGGAATCCTGCCCTGAGGGACTTTCACACCTGTGTTTTATTAACCAAAGCCTTCTGACCTGCAGAAGGTCAGAGCTGCTCTCTTTGGGTCGTGCCCTTTGCACTATTTATTGCTTGGATTAATGAGCGCGAAGGCTTCCTTGCCCCTTAGGTCAGTCAAGAGGAGGGTTACTGCTGTCGTAGAGGGGTGTGTGTGTGTGTGTGTGTGCGTGTGCGTGTGCGTGTGCCTCTGGTGATTCTTGTCTGGTCCCTTTCACCCTTACATTTGGGGTACAGAGACACTGAGACAGCAGCGTTTTCCCCCCATGAGATCTCATTACTGCTCTTTTTCCCATTAGCCCTATGGTAACCTTCCTCGGGCCTGGCGCTGTGTCACTCTCAATATCACTCCCAGTGGCCCACCCCACTGCCCCGCCACAATGCCAAGTTACCCCCACCTTTGTAAAATGGCCTCCGCCTCTGCGTGTGGTAAAGCTGTTGATATTTGTTAGAGCCGGGCTCGTGCAGGAGCAATTACCAGCCCATTTCCATTTGTTTCATTTTACTCATGCTGATGGTGGTGTGTTTTTGAAGTTGTGGTAGACTGAAATAAGCTGAAAGTGTAATACACATGCTGTAATGCTCATCTCTGTTCAATGTAATACCATCTGTATTGTCTCTGCATTCAAATGCACTGCAGGTAATGCCCATGATGATACAGTAATGGCTTGTTTGACAAAAAAATCAAATCAAGGCAGATTTGTTTACTCACAAATGTTCATTTAGGAGAATTTTTAAAACATAGTACCTTAAATTAATTTCTATATATGTTTCACAGTAGACTAGAGGATACATTTCACAAGGATCAACATTCTTCTCCCTGTACAGATTTAGTTTGTTGACAGCTGAGTTTACTAGGCCACAGCACCCTCGTCCCATTGGTGTTTAGCTTAGTTGCATCTGATTTCCATGTTAAAAATAAACAAAGAAAGCAGAATAGAGACAATATGGCTCTCCTCAGCAGTTTTACAAGCTTTGGTTTCCCTGTGCATCTGCTGGATTTGAGTGTGTGCAAGTGGATTTGCATGTCTTTATACTACTTTCCCTACCAGGTTTCCATTTTAGAGCAAGTTAATTTGCAAAGGATGGCAACAGAGTCTTGTACCAGTTCTCATCTCACACGCAAATACACCACTGCTTTTACACCGCTGTTGCATCTGAACTTTACCGTGTAGAGTTTTAACAGTTCACAATGTTTGTAAGGAGCAGTTATAACTAGTTTTTATTGAAATTGTTCATCATGTATTCTGATTACTTCCTGTGAACTAAGATATACATGTTTGAAGTAAGTCGGTTGTTTTTTGCTGCTAGGTGTTAGAGCTCACCCATGTTTTTTGTTATGTGTCTTTGCAGTAGATGGAGGCTGGAGCGAGTGGAGCAAGTGGTCGGCGTGTGGTGCAGACTGTTCAATGTGGAGGAGCAGGGAGTGCACCCAGCCGTCACCTGGCACCGGGGGCAAAGACTGTCAAGGGCTTGACCTCCAGTCTCTCAACTGTACCAGTGAGCAGTGCCCACAGAGTGAGTGCACTACCCACCCACATACTGCAATCCGTACTCTCAACCCTTTAGCCCAGCGGAACAATAGAAAAGATTCAGTAGCACAAGGCATTTTAACCACTTTTCTGCAACAGAATGTAGTTTAGTTATATATTTAATTATTATACACTGAGCTGATAAGTAGCAAAATAACATTTTAAAATCCATAATTTTGCTCAAAACAGCCATTAAGTGCTGCAGCCAGAAAATACACCACAGATCTAAAAAGCGAAAAGAAGCATGACATGACGTGATTCAAGCTCTACCGATTTCCTAATCGATTCATAGAATTCCAAAAATCGATTCATATTTTTATAAAAAAATATTTTTAAATAATTGTCTATTGTAATCACATGTTATATAGATATATACTTTATTGATTCCCAAGGAGAAATTCCAGGTCCTAGTAGCTTACAGACAACTAACAACATACATATACATCAAAACAGGATGTTCAAATAACAAACAAAACCACATGAATAATACGGACACACATACATACATACATACATACATACATACATACATACATACATAAAGTACATACATACATACATACATACATACATACAGTACATAAATGCATACATACATACATACATGCATGCATGCATACATACATGCATACATACATACATACATAAAGTACATGCATACATACATACATACATACATACATACATACATACATACATACATACAGTACATAAATGCATGCATACATACATGCATGCATACATGGGAAAAGTAACTACATTTAAATACTGTGAATCGTTTTTTTAACCAAGAATCATTTTTGAATAGAAAATCAAAATTAAATCAAATTGTGATCTCTAAAATTCTGAATTAAATCGACTCGTGACATTTTCTGAATCGTACACTCCTACATGACACTCTTAAAGCCAAAGTGGAAAATATGTAACCCTCATGTTGTCCTTGGGTCAAATTTGACCCGTTTTGAGTTAATTTTCTTTTCTTTTGGCACAAAAATTGGGCCGTCGAAATAAGCGTGAAAATGTCAACAATAGAAATATAAAAAAACGTTGGCAAAAACATAAAAAAAGTACCCCAAACATTAAAAAAAATTACAAAAATGGCGGAAGAAGCGGTAATAGTGTTGAAAAAATGATTTATATGGTTGACAGGAAGACAACAAAAGGGTTGAGAAAAGGGGGGGGGGGGGAGCACAACAGTTCACTGGGCTCTTCTCATTGCTCCATTTTGTGCCTCCTCCATCGTATTGCCTGTGACCCAAAAATGGATCTCTGCGCAACATTTTGGGGAATGCTATGAGCGAGGATGCAAAGGTGTATCTTTCGCAGAACTCTTTTTGGCACCCGTGACGGTATAAAAGAAGTGTGACAAAACTAGATTATTCAAACCATGACAGCTGTGCCACAAGTCATAATTATTGAAGTTGTTTTAAAATGACTGCTCCGAAGTACGGATGTTTCATTTTGCTAAATGCCTGTTGCCTCGACTCCTCTCCCCTCGTGTTTCTTCCTCGCCTCCTTTTCTTGCATCTTGGGTGGGAGGGACTAAGATGCAAGGAGAGGATGCAAGGAAAGGAATCGAGGAGGTACAAACTGAGAAATGCGAAGAGTGGAGTCAACCAACCTTCATCAAATACAACAAGAAGATCACAAGTGATAAAAAGAGAACATGTGTACAGAATTAGCATCAATTAGCCCCTACACTTAGGCAGGTAGAGAGGATGGGCAGGGAAAAGCTTTTCTTTTCCACTTTGTGATTAGGAGCAAGAGTGCCCCCCTCTTCTTTTTATCAGAACAAATAAACATGTTATGCCTGCTTGTGGCATCAATTTCTTGTGACAGATAGAAGGAAATGTCTGATTCATAAGATACTTGTACTGGCAGTAGAATAGTCTGCAGTAATGACTGGTTCGGCCCCACCTGCGTGACCTTTTTAAACAATCCCTTCTAATAAACACTGGTATGACACCCGCTGCTAAGATAATATACAACCTTTTTACCTGGGTCGGCGCTATGATGCTCTCTGAGCTATATATAGAGCTGAGAATTAAACCATCTCTCTTCTGATTAAAACACAACCTGCCAGATAAAGAGCCACAGATCAAATTGGCCTTTAAAGTACACATGTGCGTGCATGCTTTGATTTGTGTTTATGTAGTGGTGTAACATAGCCACAAAGCCAATGCGTGTTTCATTTTTTGGGGTAAAGCAGCCAGTACTCTGTTCCTACTCACCGTGTGTCATTAATAGGCCATGTGCGTGCAGTCAGGATCAGAAACCACGGCAGCTGAGAGGAAAGTGGCACCACAGGGTCCACTGCTGACCAGATGGACATGAAGGGGGAGCTCTGTTGCTACCTACAGATATCAAAGACAGAAAGATATTGCAGCTTCCCATCCAGAAATGATGAGTCTCAGGGTGGCATCTCCTAGAGAAAGTGTTATAAATACTGTGCTCTTTGGCTGATCTGCATGATAAACACTAGGTTTTGCTTAATAGACACTAGGTTTTAATAGGGATTCAGTTAAACAGGTCAGTGAGTTAATACAATGAATTATGTATTTTGCACTATTTGAAGTGATCAGATAGACCGATGCATGAAGAGTCGGGTGGGGTCGATAGAGCTACTGCATGTTGCATTGTGTATCTGTGTTAGTACAATTTGTATGAGTAAATGTTCATGTGTGTGCATGCATATGTGTGTGTGTCAACCGATATAACTGAATATTGGCTGCTGCAGTGTACCAGGGAGCTCAGTCAGCCCATCATCAAAGGTCAGCAGCTCCCCCCCGAGAGGCAAGATATATACACAAAGATGCCAGTCATTGTTACACACACACAAACACACACACACACACACACAGTCAGTATTTACACTGACACTGCAGAGCGGAGCACCGGCCTCTGAAGAATGCCTGTCCCAATCTGTTCCCAGCAGATGTGTTTCCATAGACAACGGCTGTGTGAAGTATTATAATAAGCAAAATAGCAAGATGGTTTTGGCTTGTCAGCAACTCCCATACTTCAACCATGTCTGCAGGCTATTAGCTGAGATGGAAAACTTCCTCCAGAAACAAAAGGCACCCTTTTCTTCATGTAATCGAACATTACAAGTGCAGATTAAGCCGTAGCTACTCTGCCACAAAAGACGTCCTCTGTCGGAGGACCTCACAAACGTCTCTAATCTCCCTCATTAAGCCAGGAATGCTATACTTTAGATGAGGTTATTGTTTTGGGTATTGTATATATGAGAATCAATGTGGGCAAGCTTTGAGTTACAGCTCAAAAATAAACAGATCATTTTCATAAAGCAAACAAGTGAAGCCCAAGATAGTGCTATGCAAAATCTGTGCAGGGAAATAATAAATACACTGGCTGTGTGCCAAAGCCAAAATGGCAGACAGGTGTTAGAGGGCACAAAAAGGATTGTCGGAAAAATGATACTGCTCGTATTCTCAGGCACAGGAAATTAGAACAACATTAAAACAATTATTTGGCTTAATGTGTGTAATGAAGTTAATGAACCCAATTTGCAGCAGCATCCTGTTTTGGGGGTGTCACAAATGATTGTGTGAAAACCATCAAGCTATTAATCTGTTGTTGGCTAATTTAGTGGCGAAGCAGGCAGTGTTTTTGTCATGGGTTTGTTTGTCAGCGCGGGGGTCACGGGCTGTGTGACAAATGGCTGGAAAAAACTTCTGGGCCATATTTCACCGCGACCAGTTGAGGGATTGGACGACTGTATTGTGGAGATAGTAATGGTCACGTTCACTTTGAGAGTTTTAGTAGCCATATTTCCCTGACCTTAAGAACTCCTGTGTTATTCATCTTTGGGCAAGTGACTAGGATTGGCCATGGGATGAAATATATTCTCAGGTCTCTTGATAAATGCCCAAGGAGGATCGGCACAGGAGGCTGCAAAGCTTTTATTTATCAATGCGGGAGAGAGAAAGGAGCAGGTAGCGAGGACTGTCAGGTGCAGACATTGGCCCTCATTTATCAACCTAACGTAGAAACCAGCACAGATATGAGCGCAAAAATCCTCTTACGACAGGCTTCACGTGGGATTCACGAAACGTTAGTATCACACCAATCAGAGCGTAAGAATGGTATGATAAAAGCAGCGGCTGGAAACAATCGTAATTTAAATATTACTCCTAAGTATATTCTCGGTTTTGGGGCCTCGCCCCTGCTATTCACGACATGGCCAGACGTAATCCGGCTAAGAAGCACTTTTCAGAGGTGGAGATTGAAACCCTGAGATCTCAGTTTAAGTTGCAGTACCTTTTGTTTGTCCTATTGGCAGTCTAAAAACTGGTATTAGGCTGTAGGAAGAATGCGGAATAGAAAGAGAGTGTTGCTGTATTAAACAGACTCCAGCTGAAGTTTATTTAATTAATACATCATTGACATATTTATACTCCTAATAGTAATATGTAGGCTTATATTGCAATCTTTTAGGCCTACATGTAGGTGTACCTGTATTTAAATAAACACACGGTAGCAGAGTTTTTTTCATGAGTCAGAGCCCGCCAGTTGTAAGGGATAGCGTGTGGAGTAATATCCTGTCTCCTTTGTATAGCCCCAGTTTGGGCTGTGCTGCACACTGTTCTCTAGGCATCGGGTCAGCTGGCTCCGTCACTACGTTTATGGCACCATGTTTTCCTGTGCGATATTGTGCAGAACCCCACAGGCTAAAACAATGTTGCAGACTTCTTCTGGCATGTATAGTAGGCTCCCCCCCCTCCACCGTGGCTTGTGTGTGTGTAGGCTACAAGTGCACTGTTGCTCGGCTCATAGAGGTCTTCTAAAAGAGCCAGATCTGCCATCTCCTGGTATAAGCGGCACCGCAAGTCCACACTGACTCAAAAACCTGCGTACACAAGGTCGGACCAGACGTGAGATTCTTTTGTTAGCCTACGCTCATGTTCAAATTGATAAATGCCGAGCTTTGCGTAGGAATCGCCGTACGCCCGTCCTACGACTGTTTTAGGTTGTACGCACGTTTCATAAATGAGGGCCATTGTGCTGATTGCCAATGACAACTTCAACAGGGTCCAGGTACATTGCCTTAGAGGAGATGAATTATAAGTCCCTACTGGCCCATTTTAAGTCAGAAAGTGATCCCTAACCAGCCAGCCCTGGAGCGAGTCGGAGGAACTGAACTGAAAGCTCAGGAAGAGGGCAACAAACAGAGATTGGCCCCGGGTCAACTCTGAAACAGCTCAACACATCCACAGATTATCCGCAGGCAGTTGTCAATCATGAAGAGAGGTCACTCACAAAGAGAATCAAAAGTTCTTTGCCAGCAATTACGTCAAGTGGAAATGAAAGATGGAGTGTCGGGCGGCAGAGAGGAAGTGAGGTAAATTGGTAGTGTGTGTGGAAAGAGAAGGCTGGAGAGGGCACGCTAGAGGGGGACTAAAGTTAAGCCCATCCAATTATAAAACCCGATTAGCTACGTCAATTAAAGTGTGATTGATGTCCTTTCAATTATTGGCTGGCATCGTGAAAATCAATGAGTGGGGCCGGGAGGAGCTGTGAGCAGTTGCTGGTCTGGGTTGTAGTGAGCATCGGCATCGCTTTGCTGTGACACCTGGTGGGTCAGATAAAACTTCACTCAGTGATGCTCCGATAAGCCACCAGAGATTACAGACAGAATAGAAGGAGAGAGGGAGGAAGAAAGAGAGGGAGAGAGTTGTCTGATTGACTGACTTTATTGTCTGGGTGAAGAATGGTGTGTGCAGGGGAAACGGAAGATTACAGATACTGGATCTTTGCATCGGAGGTTAGCTAGGTGCCTTTGATTTGCCCTTAGAAAGTAAACTGCAACTGGCCAATCTCAGACGATGTTTATCCAATCAGCAGAACCCAGTTGGCCTGTCTCCTTGCTGATGGGTGGTGTTTTGTCTTTAGACAGACTGCACATCCCTCTGTAGTCTGCAGCGCTAGAAGTCCAAATATCACAGCCTCGCCTGGCCTTTGACTCACCAAGACAATTGGATTTGGGAACTTTAATGAGCAGTTCAGCCATAGTCTCTCCCCTTTTTTGGAGCCCATTGTGGAAGGTGGAAGGTTTTAGCCTGACTGCTTACAAGTAAGCACCTCTATTCTTCCCTGAGGAGAGAGAGGCAGAGGAGAGAGGCACAGGCAGGTACATGGACAGAATGTGGTGGAGGAAGGGTGTATTAGTGATGTTAATACGTTTTCAATGTAGTGAGTCTTTGAGACCCACAGCTGGTCATTTAAGTGAGTCCCAGGGCTCTTAACTTTTTTTACAATCCTCCCAGAACTGTCCGAAATTGAAGGTGGACCACGCCAAATTTAAAACTGAGTTCTAGTTAAAATAATCAGGTGATCTTTAAAATAAATTAGATATCATACCAATGACTTGATGATCAATCTGCCTTTTTATTTAAATTCATCTGAAAAAATTAGATTAGCGACTGGTATCATTCACACCACAAAAAAAGGACTCTTGCAAAGCGACGAGAAAGAAATGAATGAAATAAAAAACTGCTTTCAAGGAGCAGAAAACTAATACTAGTACTAGTTCTAACTAATAGAACATTTGAATGGTCCTGTCTTTCTGAAGAGTACGAATGTTTCTTTCTTTAGTCACTTACTGTAAATAAACCCAGATATTCTGAACTGTTGTATAATACTGATATAGCTTTCACTTTCCTAGTTAATTTGAAAATACTAACACACATTAAGTGAGTGATGAGTTGAAAAAGCTACCTTAATAGAGACTGGAGGAACTGCAAGGAGGAAGCAGTAATTGATATCTACGGCTTGATCAACAAAAAATAAACGTTTTGATTGTTCAGTGGCCTTAAAACGTCAATTGGATAGTGGGTCAATTTATCCAAAAAAGTGTGAAATAACTGAAAACATGTCTTATATTCTAGTTTCTTCAAAGTAGCCACCCTTTGCTCTGATTACTGCTTTGCACACTCTTGGCATTCTCTTGATGAGCTTCAAGAGGTAGTCACCTGAAATGGTTTCCCAACAGTCTAGAAGGAGTTCCCAGAATGCTCAGCACCTGTTGGCCCTTTTGCCTTCACTCTGCGGTCAAGGTCACCCCAAACCATCTAGATTGGGTTCAGGTCTGGTGACTGTGGAGGCGCAGCACCCCATCACTCTCCTTCTTGGTTAAATAGCCCTTACACAGCCTGGAGGTGTGTTTGGGGTCATTGTCCTGTTGAAAAATAAATGATAGTCCAACTAAACGCAAACTGGATGGGATGGCATGTCGCTGCAGGATGCTGTGGTAGCCATGCTGGTTCAGTATGCCTTCAATTTTGAATAAATCCCCAACATTGTCACCAGCAAAGCACCATCACACCTCCTCCTCCATGCTTCACGGTGGGAACCAGGCATGTAGAATCCATCCAGTCACCTCTTCTCTGTCGCACAAAGACACAACGGTTGGAACCAAAGATCTCAAACCTTGACTCATCAGACCTAAGCACAGATTTCCACTGGTCTAATGTCCATTCCTTGTGTTTCTTGGCCCAAACAAATCTCTTCTGCTTGTTGCCTCTCCATAGCAGTGGTTTCCTAGCTGTTATTTGACCATGAAGGCCTGATTTGCACGGTCTCCTCTTAACAGTTGTTCTAGAGATGTGTCTGCTGCTAGAACTCTGTGTGGTATCCACCTGGTCTCTAATCTAAGCTGCTGTTAATTTGTGATTTCTGAGGCTGGTGACTCAGATGAACTTATCCTCAGCAGCAGAAGTGACTCTTGGTCTTCTTTTCTTGTGGTGGTCCTCATGTAAGCCAGTAACGTTGTAGCGCTTGATGGTTTTGCGACTGCACTTGGGGACACATTCAAAGTTTTTGCCGTGTGTGTGTGTGTGTGTGTGTGTGTACTTACAAATTGTGTGTGTTGTGAAGGAGGTACGTTTATTTTATGTTTTTGAGGTTTCTTTTAAGGTTTTAAACACAGATTGTCATATAATGTAGCATTATCATGGAAAAAGGGTGCGTGGACACATGAATAGTGAGTTTACTGCGTCCTTTCGGATTTTAAAGCGTCAGAGACGAAGGATGTGTACATAGCAGGATCACTGCAGTGTAGGTATCCTGTTAAGACTTCATGCCATAAGTATGTTCTGTGCAGATGTGC
This sequence comes from Etheostoma cragini, assembly GCF_013103735.1. Lineage (NCBI taxonomy): Eukaryota > Metazoa > Chordata > Actinopteri > Perciformes > Percidae > Etheostoma > Etheostoma cragini. Next base: position 11,903,522 of record NC_048416.1, on the reverse strand, counting down.
AGTTAAATGTCAAGAACACAAATCACAGTCATTCACAATTGATTGCTTGTCAAGAGACCGCTGGCATTACAGCGGGCAGCCATAGAGCCTGGCTGCATATAATCCCGCTACTTAAGGTATCAGATTGTACTGAGATAATCACCCATGAAATAGATTCTGGCATGTCACGCGGCTTGGTCCAAAGAAATGGATTTTTCAAGGCAAAATGAGAAGGCAAGGACAAACAGACAAAAAGAGATGAATAGAGATGAGAGTGAGCCATGAGAGAAAGAATACTTTTTGACCATTTTCTCTTTTTTTTCACTTTGTCTGTTAGCACTCTAATTTAATTGTGCCATTCTCCATATCACAGATTTACTAACACCAATTAAAACTTGTCAAATCGGTGCTTCCAATGTTGAGCGCAGTTCGTGTCAAGCAGTATGATTACACAGTGGAAAAAAAAAATAGAAAGAAAAACCATGGCAGTTTGGAGATATTCATCAAAATATGTCATATCTAATGTTAATCAGGTCGATTTTGACACAAACCTTTTGGACGTGTTTTTGCCGCTCATTGCTGAAATGTAAATCACACAAGTGTCAGGCACATGCTGTCTCCCTGTTAGTCTTTTTTTGTTATTTAATTCTAATGTTCAGTCTTCTACACTTGCTCTTCTCCTGCTTTTGTCCTCTTCCTTTTGTTGTCACCTCACCGCGCCAACCTGCAGCACTTTAACCTTTGCTGTTGTTCTCGGTCTCTCGAAGCTGCGCTGCTCAATGTGTCCCCTCCTTGACTGTGTTCAGCTGACAGCCCTCCGCCCCCATGGCTCCCAGGGACAATGGCCCTCCACAAAGGCCCCAGGAGCATCCTCCGCCACCAAACTCCCCCAGCCCAGGGAGACAGCCATAGCAAATCCCATTCTCCTGCAAAAAAACAACACACACACACACAAAAGCATGCACATGTTGATGTTTGTCTGGGCTTAGCTGTCATCTTCATACTGTATTTTTGAGAGAATTACGCTCACGCTCGTCTCTCATGCTTTTCAGAGGAAGACAGAGAGATTCAATAAGAGGTGCTAGAATTTCATAAGCAAATTCTTCATTTTTGTCTCTCTTGGGGGTTGCTGTGCTTAGAGAGAAAGACGAGAGATACACAAAAAAACATATGAGCATAAGATATATATATATATATATATATATATATATATATATATATATATATATTGGTGCAGAAATGAAGAAAGGTAAATCTGCTTCAGAAACACTCTCCTTTACTATTGTCCACAGGTTGACATTGAAGCTTTAGGCTAGAGTTGGCCGATAGTTAGAAAATCAAATGTCACAATATATTTGACCAAATACATCAATGTCAATATTGTTGGGTTAAATATTTGTGCTTTCACAAAATATTAAGACAATGAAAGTTCAGATGAATAATCATCAATAATGTGGATATAATGAGTAAAGGCAAATAATATGATATTCAAAATTTAAGACAATATCTAGCTTCAGATATCGATGTCAATATAATATTGATATATAGCCTAGCCCTACTTTTAGGTTTTTAAAAAATACTGAAATTAGAGATGGTTATTTTCAAATATTTGCAAATGCTGGCTCTAATTTCCTTGCATTGTCAGAAACAAAGTCGCACAATATGCCAAGCAAAAAATATGGAAGGGATTTCATATTATCTATTAACCAGATCATCAAGTAAGTCCTTTGCACTGAAGATTTTAAAAGATTTCCCTGCAACATACATTGGTATTTTCATTCAACGCACAAGTAAGTTTTTCAGTTGTGCTTAATGATTTATTTTCTGTTGTTCTGTGTCCTACCCTTGCAGCTGTGAGCGGGGCGGAGGATGTGGCGCTCTACGTGGGCATAGTGGCAGTGGCTCTGTGTCTGACTCTGCTGCTCATTGTGGTAGTCCTAGTCTACCGGCGCAAGAAGGAGGACCTGGATGCCGACGTAGCAGACTCCTCCATCCTCACCACTGGCTTCCAGCCCATGGGCATCAAGCCCAGCAAGCCAGGTGTGTGGGCACCGCGGCCACGCAGGCCTCCCCCCCACAGCAGTAGGACACTGTTCTTTGTTCTGTTCTACCCTCCACTGTACGTCCGTTGGTCTGTCCATCTGCCCACCGTGACTGTGCAGCACTCATCTACATGTACATGTACCACTGATCCTGTTTGTATGTGGTTGTGAAAGTAGTGTGAATGTATTTACAGTGGTCTTTAGTCTAAGCGAGTGTGTGTGTGTGTGTGTGTGTGTGTGTGTGTGTGTGTGTGTGTGTGTGTGTGTGTGTGTGTGTGTGTGTGTCACATTATGTTTCGCCACCGCCTCATTGTCAGGAAATGTACCCACTCTGTTTACTGCCTGTGTGGAGCCTCTGAGGTTTACCAGCGAGTAATAGAAATACAACTCGCTGGGTTGGATGGAGATGGGGAACTGGGTTGCAGTGCCTGTGATTCACTGTGTGAAATAAAAAAAAAAGCCTTTATACATTCTGGGTGCTAAGCTGTATCTGAGTTCTGTTTGGAATTGATTGTGTGGTTGCTAAACAGACAGAGATAGTGAGAGGGGGTGGGAATTGATTGGCTTTGGCTTGTGTTTGTGTGTTGTCAAGAGTGTGTGAGTCTGTTTTCTGCACCATGTGTCTTTTCTATGTTTTTTTCAGTTTTTGTTGTGTGTTTCGACAGCTTTAGAGAGTGTGAGGTCTGTCTCAGTGATATACAAACCCCCCCTTGACTGCCACTCATGAAGTTTCACACATTTGCTTTTGTCTGTTTCCTTTTTTCATTATTCAAACAGAGAATTCCCATTTGCTCACCATCCAGCCTGATCTAACCACTACCACCACCAGTTACCAAGGCACCCTACGCTCACGCCATGATGCCACTGGAAAGTTTTCAATGAGCAACGGGCCTCTGCTGGACCCGCTTCCCAACGGCTCGCACACTCTGCACAACGGCAAGCTTAACTCAGACCCTGCTGAGTTTGTGAGCAGGCTGTCCACTCAGAGCTACTTTAAAACGCTGCCCCGCGATGTAGCAAACACCTCCTATGGGACCTTCAACTTCCTGGGAGGGAGGCTGACGATACCTAACACAGGTGGGTTCTTCATTAAGGGTCGTATAAATCTCTAAGGTCCTTCTCCCGCTTGTAGTTCGGTTCAGTTGGATTGGACAAAGCAAAAGATACATTGTTGCCTTTTAGTTAAGAGCTATAAATATAAAGTCGTATGGACTGACAGGTAATTCTTTTATTGGAGAGTTTTGATGATGTCATTCTGTGTCAATATGTCAAGTCAATTTATTTATAGAGCACATTTAAAACCAACCTAGGCTGAACAAAGTGCTGTATAAAGTAATATGTTATAAAAACAAAGGAAGATAATATAGACACAGTGAACATCATACAAACAACACACTGCTATACAAATGTCCCAAAAACTAAATCATACGCCAAAGAAACAAGACTTAAAGATTTCAGAAGTAGAGGAGGACCTAATATGAATGGGAAGTTTGTTCCAGAGTCTCGGGGCCACAACAGAGAAGGCACAATCACCCTTTGTTTTCATCCAAGACTGTAGAATAGCTAAAAGGAAATAATAAGACGATCTTAGGTTCCTTGGTAAGGAGATCAGCAATATAAAAAGGGGCCAACCCATGTAATTCCTTAAAAACAAGTAACGTTACCTTAAAATCTTTTCTCTTTTGACCGGTAACCAGTGAAGAGAAGCCAGCATTGGGGAGATATGATTCCTCCTTCTGCTACCAGTCAACAATCTAGCAGTCGCATTCTGGACAAGCTTCGGTTAAAGTCCCTACATCTTTTGAAAGTTTGTCAACTAAATTTGGTGGGCCAAACAACATTACTCTCATTAAGTTGGAGAAAGTTGTTAGCCATCCAGCTCTTTAAGGCATTGAAAAAGGAACTTTAAATTAGTTGATATCACCTGTTTTTAGAGACAGGTACAACTGTGTCATCAGCATAACTGTAATAACATATGTTATGTTTGTGAAGAATGGAGCCCAAAGGGAGCATGTACAAAGAAAATGAAATTGGCCCTAAAATCAAACCTTGAGGTACACTGCATGTAGTCGCTGCAACACAAAAGAAAAGGTTCTATTTTTTAAATAAGAATTGAACCACTGAATTGAACAGTCTGGATCCCTACCCTATGCTAAAGGTGATCCAACGAGATGGCATGATCAACAGTGTCAAATGCAGCACTCAGGTCCACCAAAAGTAAAATGGCACAATTTTGTCCGTCACCAAACAGCAACATAATTTAGCACTTTAATAAGTGCTGTTTCTGTGCTATTGTGTACTCTGAAACCAGGCTGAAAATTGCCCAATACATAATTTTCTCTTATAAATTAAGAGAGCTGCGCAAGAACAACCTTCTCCAAAATCTTTGACATAAACAATCATTTAGAAATAGGCCTAAAGCTGTTACAACCAGTAGGGTCAAGGTTGTTTTTTTTTAATTAGGGGCTGAACCACAGCATGTGTAAAGCCATTCATGAAAGAGCTACTCTATATATTACAGACAAGAGGCTGGGACCAATAGTATGAAATACCTCTTTCAAAAGACGAGAGGGGACAATATCTGAAGATGAATAGGTAGTTCTTATTTGTGATACAACATCCTTCAATGCTGACAGGCACAAAACAATTCAGAGAAGCAGGGCATAGGATTGATGCGGAAGGGTCATGGTCAGTAGGTGAAATACAAGATATGATAGGGTCAACCTTGTTGATAAAAAAAGCTCAAAATTGTTTTGTGATTTCAAACGTAGCATCAGGGAGTGCAATAGCATGATTTAGTGCTGGATTTATTGCACTTAACAAAATAAGGCTATGTGCATTTTTAGCTATGTTTTTAGAAAAATGCTTTGCTTTAGGTGCTTTGACAATGCCTTGGTAGGATACCTTGTAATCTCTGTGTCTCATAGGATACTTGCAGTTTATCTTTTTTCCATTTCCTTTCTGCTTTTTTACACTCTTGTCAAAGGGCACAAGTCTCACTGTTAAGCTAAGGGAGGGCTTTGACTGAGTCACTTCAGTTTAAAAGGGGCAACAATATCAAGAACATCTGTGACAGTAGTATTAAACCGAGTAACTAGCTCATCTGTAGACAGAGTGGTGGAGGTTATTTCTGTGGGACTAGCAAAAGGACAAGCTATGAAATCATCAGAATATTGCCTAGCAGTGGACGAGTTTAGTGCTCGGATGTAGCGCTCTGGCAAGCAAGGTTTAGGTAATGGATTAGACAGTGATGCATTAAAAATCACAGGCTTATGGTTAGATAGACTAGCAACATCCAGCTCAATACTTAAAACTGGAAAACCTGATGATAAAACAAGATCCAGTGTATGACCATGTTTGTGTGTTGGACCAGTTACGGACTGAGTCAGATTGAATGAGTCCACAAGTTGTAGAAACTAGCAAACTAAAGGCTTTGATGGGCATGGATACTAAAATCACCAAGGATTACAATTTTATCCAAGTTGGGCACAATCAAGGATAGAAACTAGTGGATCTGGGAAAGGTAAAAAAGTCACAATCACCAGGGGAGAAATCAGTGAAAGGGCCTAGATCACCAACATGCAGCCAAGTTTCTGTGACAAATAAAAATCGTGTGATAGAAACAAGTCATTTAAAATGAATGTTTTGTTCAAACATGATTGCACATTCAACAATGCGAATTTGATTGTTATTGTATCCACAGCCTGTGCTTTGAAACTGTGGTAATCTCCATTGCCATGACTGTTCAAATGATCGAATAGGATCACTGTTCGATCATTTGAACAGTCATGGCAATGAAGATTACCACCGTTAACTCCTCGTCTTCTGCAGCCATGGGGAGTGATGTCCTTTTAATTCTGTTTTTTAAATCTGATGGGAATGATAGTAAAGGTGGGGGTATACAAAGTGTATGCCCTAATGGACAGAGGACCAGTTCCCTGGCTTGTGTAGGGTTTGTTCTTAAGTTAGTTGAGTCATGCTCTAACATTAGTCAAGCTCCATGATGATTGGCAACTCATGAGGTGGGTGTTTTATAGAAGGTGATAAGGTAGAGTAGGTAATAACTGGCAAAGAGGGCCTACAGGGGGTGCTCTTAAGGGTCTCTTCTACTGCTGTAGAGGAAGAGAGGTGAGACTGGGGCACGTGCTATGACTTTTGCACGCATGCGCAAGAAGTAAACAGTCAGTCACGTTTGGAGCCTGTTTTGAAGATTACCACAGAGCACTTGGCTGTCCCGTTTATTGTGATGAATTCCATCTCTGCTAAAAAGAGAGTGGCGTTCCTAACAATTTTAAAATTGTCAAAGGGCGGCCAGATAGCTCAGTTGGTAGGGTGGGCCCCCATATAAAAAGGTTTACTCTTCGATGCGGCCCTTTGCTGCATGTCATTCCCCCTTTCTCCCTCCTTTCATATCTTCAGGTGTGCTGTCAAATTATGAAGGCTTAAAATGCCCAAATAATATCTTTAAAAAACAATATCAATCAATAAAACCGATGTTATGGAGCCGGCATGCAGACTGAAACCCGGTCTTAAGGCTGAGGAGTCTGCTAAAATGTCCCCTTCGCGACTAACAGACAGAAGAGGACCAGAAGTAAAAACACACTTTCCAGTGCTCTAAAACGCATCAATAAGATTAGTTGAGACTGCTACTCATACTCATCATAAATAGACAAATAGTGACAAACAAAAAGAGGCATTTCCTATCGTAGTATCTATTCCTTATTATTATTATTTTAATAAGGAACTGCTAAAATGCCCAACACATCTCTGTTTGAACTCCCCTCTCTGTCCATGTAGCGATAAAGATGCTGGATGACCGTCCCCATAACTGTCCAGTCGATTTACCCACCAGACTATAATGGCGCAGGTGTGAATAGAGCAAATTCAAATCCAGTTTTGGATGGTGCATGGTTCAAAAGGGTTGTACTTAGTGTCTTCATTAAGTCATGTGTGTTTTGGGCGTAACATGCAATAAACCAATCCGACTGTCGTCTCACATTCCCTTTAAAAGCCAGGTGTGTTTGGACCTCGGTGGAATGCTATTGTGATGGCAATAATAACAATGAAATACTGCGCGTTTGACTTTAGACCAGGTTTTTGTTGGTCATTGGTGCGATCACTTCCCACTGCCTCAAGATAGCTATACGCCAAATCACCTGAATCACTAAGTACACACCACCTGTAAGCACGCCCATGAGCACAAAGATGGGTGCAGGTGCTTTCGCTATTTCAATGATGCGGGCGCTGAACGGGAAATTGACTACTGCGTCAATCTTAAACTTGCAAAGACACTTGTGTTGGGCTTTGGTATGCGCTGGTCCAGGTGCAAGATATGACCCAAGGTGTTTGCAGCTCTTGGTTCATTTGTAACCAGTTGGTGTGAACAGGAAATGGATCAGAACTGAAAGGCAACAATGTGTATTTCTTTTTGTTTCTTGGTCCATACCAGTGTGCTGCTTCCATATGTAATTTGTAAATGCGATTTTAAGGAAACTCTAAGATGAGAAGGCAACCAAATCTGATACCAAAGAATAGTTTCCATTACGGTATTGTTTCAGCAAACACAGCAGTGCAGTCTGTGTAGTGTGAGGACAGGGAGATTTCAGTAATCCTCTGGAGGATGTTCTGTTTGCTGTTATACTTTAAACAAACATCAAATGTTGCATCTAAACAATGTGACATCTGCTCCTAAATGTTATATATACAGCAACTTTGTTACACCTGCATTAATGACACAATGCATCTGACTGGACATTGACAAGAGGTTTTGTCAGTAACAGCTGAGTCCCATAAACGTCTCCCTGTCTTTATCGACACAGACCATTCAGCCTTCAAATCTTGTGCATGTGGCTTTCCTAATAGCACTTCTTACAAAGCAGCTTATTACACCGTCAGTATTTTTCTCTGTGATGCAAATTACTTTAAAACGTCGTCGTTGTAAGGAAGAAGATGAGACACCAACTATCTAAAAGAATAGTCATGATCTAAAAAAGTGGCTAATACAAAGAAATCCTACAAAAAGCAAGGCCTTTACAATATATAACGTGCATGCTCAAAAACTTACATCTGAACTGAACAGTACAAATAGTTCAAACATTAGTGCAGGGATGAGAGGACTAACTCTAAAATAGAGTGTGCAAAAAACGCACTGTACTCGGAAAGATTCCTGGAATAAAACATTGAACAAATTATTCCAATTAGGCCCCTTGCCTATGACATAGCCGGTTAAATTTGTAGCTGATGTCCACAAGTGTCAGCTGTGTGCAACGTGCAGGGACAGAGGGAAAGAGATGGTCCATTAAAGATTAGTCTGATAAAAGATATAAAAAGCCTTCCATCATTAGTCCCTATTTTGCTTTCCCTCTTCACATTAACTGAGTACAGAGCTTATATTATTATATCGGAAGACCGTGTTTTCACTCGGCTTATTGTAGGATGTCCAGATTAGCCGATGACAGTGCCAGTAAGCCAGTATCTTGTGGGAGAAAAGGTCTTTCTTCTTGTCTTGTTCCTTGCCATCACTCTCGCTCTCTCTTCTGTCTCTCTTCCGCTCTCTTACTGATTTTTTCTGCATGGATTAACTTAAAGCTGTGTTGACAAAACCACGCATTGGCACCCATCTTCTCATTGGGACACAGAAAACCGAAAAATCAGCACTTGCATCCACTCAGAGGAGATATGCTGCAGCTACTGAATATCAGGCACCTTCACCTTTTTCAGACTATTGTTTTATGGTAAACAGACCCAGTTTAAAATCCAAAGACTGTTGAGATTGTGTTGCATAGTCACTGTTTGTACCACATTTTAAATTCTAAGCAGATGATTTTGTCATGAGAATCACAACACTAATGCCACAACATTCAAACTACCTAAATAGCTCCCTCTTCTCTCCAAGGTGCTTTGCCACACTCTCCTGGGGAAATGTAATTTTCCTAGAGTAGTCCTTGCCATGGTCTCAATTATCTACTCGGTGGCAGACGGAGGACATTTAAACTGCAAAGCTGTGTGTGCTTTTGTCTCAGCTAATTGTTGACCATAGGGATGCGTGCCGCCTCGGCTGCTGGTGCCGAGATTTGCATCTGCTGTACCTGACGGAGGCTGCCTTTGACCTTTTTACAATAGATTTGTTTTTTGTTTTTTGCAGCTGTGCAGTTTTGAGTGGGCTGGCATCCTTTTGTGAGATGACAAAAGCGTTGTTCAGTCAGAACAAATAAGCCTGTCCCCCTCTTCTTTATCCCCCCCTTTCTCTCTCTCTCTGTCTCTCTCTCTCTCTGTTTCTCTCTCTCCCTTTGTTGTATTTGCATTAGGAATCAGTCTGCTTATTCCTCCCGAGGCCATCCCCAGAGGAAAGATCTATGAGATTTATCTCACTGTTCAGAGGAAGGAAGATTTAAGGTGGGTCTCTTTAACACTGCCTAACTGGCAGTCTTCCCTGGATGCCACTAGGCTGTTTGTTTTGATGCTCTACTGTTCCATTAGGAAAGGCTTAAGAGTGTGTGCCAGTACTGTGGAGGAGGGATGTAAATAAATAACGTAGCCTTTTACCAGGGTGTGCACTATTTAAGTTAGATGAATTGTTTGGAAAAGCCTGTTTATCTGCCTTGCTGCATTCAGTCTCAGAAGGCACAGTCGTTGTAGCATGCTGTGATATTGTTACGTTATGACTCACTCATCACAACTAGGTCCAGCTAGTCAGTGAGTCCAGCAGGCTTTCATTATTTTCTGTTAGAGCTGCTAGATCAATTGCTGAGGTAACAGTATCATATCCTGCTTACAATAGACCACTATGTTCTCACTAATAACTTGATGAGTAAAAGCACTTTATTTGGAGTCCTTCCCCTCTCTCTCCCTTCTCTCCCTGGTGTAGGTTACCCCTGGCTGGCTGCCAGACCGTGCTCAGCCCCGTAGTGAGTTGTGGCCCTCCAGGGGTGGTCCTGAGCCGGCCAGTTATCCTCAGCATGGACCACTGCTCTGACGCATGCCTCGATAACTGGGCCGTCCGCCTCAAGAAGCAGAACTATGAGGGCACTTGGGAGGTGAGACAGCACTATAACTTCAGCACAAATCCTCTATAGAAAGACAACGTTGCCACCCAGTGAATTTGTTAAGTCATACTGAATTTACTTGAGAACTTTCCTTGAAAAAGTATAAACTTGGTCAACAGTGACTTGAAACAGGCACTGGAAAGCACTCTTTGTTGTATAGTGGATGTAGTCCTGGCCCAGAACTCATCCACTCCAGTGTTTCAGTTATATTGACCATCAGGTGTTTTTACATTGGGCTGGAACAAAAGCCTGGAAGATCCGGCTCTCTGCGGCTCAAGAGTTGCTAGGCAACATTTTTCTGAAAACAGAAATTCTCCAAGCAAATTACTGATCCTCAATGTATTCTACTGAGTGCTCCTTGACTACTTTTGACCGCTGCTTACAATTACCGAGTTCCCTCCCCATTTTTTTTCATCCATGAAATTTGAAAGTGACCAGAAGTGCAAGAATAGGATAGACTTGGGAAGAACATTTTTTGTCCACACACACACACACACACGTGCGCCCGCGCGCAAACAAATGCTGTTTGAGGCAGTATACACATTTTCAAAATCCAGATTGGAAAGGGGTGCTGGTGGGTTTTGGAGTGTTAGTAGGTCTTCTTTCATGTTCAATATTGTGCATAAATTATTCAGACTCCTTGTGTGTGTTGGCGGTGGGGTGTCTGTGGGATGGATTGGCCTGTCTGAGGCAGAGGTTAGACCAGCACTTTTAATCATCAGCCGGACCAAATATAGCCCAGCGGCCTGACTGCGTGTCCACCAAAAGAAAAAAGTACCAGGTGGATGAGAGAATGAGAGGAGAGGCAACCACAGAGTGTGTGAAGAGAAGAAAAATGAAATAAAGGAGGCAAAGAGGGAAAGTGGAAAAAGCAGGTAATGTAGATGTAGAGGAATGTAGAGAGGGAGATTGGAAATATGGCCCAGGAAAGATGAGAAAGACGTAAAGAGATGGTTCAAATGGACTTGCATAAGGAGAAGGAGTAGAAATTAATTGCTCGTAGAGTGAGTGCTCAGTGGTGTAATCGAGCCACCTCGCTCTCTGCTCTACTTCGAAGAAATATTAAGATGATGAAAAACTGAGACTCTATTGTGGTTGCATAGCGAATGAATTGTGTCAATACTAATTCTATTGATGTAGATGGTGTCTGGTTGAATCGATCCTAGAGGGGCTTGCTGGGCATTTGGCAGCCAGAATGCTCTCTTTAGCTTGATTTGGTAATGAGAAGAGACAGTCAACTGGCATAATGGAATTTTAGAGAAAATGTTGTCACCTTGGGTCCAATTTGTCCCCATCAAATGAGCCCAGAGAGCAGTGGAATCCTCTCATAAAAGTATCCTTTAATGTGATGGGATATTTTTGCAAGTCTGTCATCTTTAGTTGAGATGCAGTTGTGATACAGCACTTTAGCTCGGTAACAAAGCAAGAACAATGCAAGATGTTGCTTTGCTGACATGTTTAAATCTCTTCATTTTTTTCTACTTGGCAAATAAAAGTACCAATTAATTATGTGTGCTGCCTGTTTTTAACACGTTTCACCAAAAGCAACAGTGTTGTTTTGCAGATAAATTGCCAAGTTCTTTGCAAATCTCAAAAGTGGAAGGAAATTCCGGAAATCCCAACAATCGGATATTTACTGCACCTCCAGTTTTTTCTTTCTCAAGCACCATCCATTCTTGCCAGGAATCTATTCGAGTCTCCTTTCATGTCAATTGAGTACCTCATTCATGCATTATTAAGTAAATTGATAGTACTGTAGGATGTGTCTTTTTATGAGAAAATGTGTCTTCATGTCAGCATTGAAACAAGAACAAAGTATCCTTTTTTTCTGATCTAAACTGTTACACAGACATTTATGTAACATGACCTTAAAGACCTTCGGCCTAAATGCCACTTTGTCACACTGCAGGAGGGACAAAGTTTGCATCTGCGCCAAGCTACTTTCCTAACAACCTCTTTACAAACACACACCCACACATACACATCAGGTACCAAGGCAAACGAATTACCCTTCCCTCCTACATAAAATGGGTGCTCGACCTTCCATCCATGCCTTGTTTTTTCTTCTCCACCTCGCCTCCTCCAGGACGTCCTGCTGATGGGGGAGGAGCTGGTGTCGGAGCCCTATTACTGCCAGCTCGAGGCCGAGACGTGCCGGCTTTTCTCGGAGCAGCTGGGCACCCTCGCCCTGGTGGGAGAGTCCCTGCACATGGGCGCTGCCAAGCGCCTGAGGCTGGTGCTCTTCTCCGATGCATACTGCTCCACGCTGGAGTACAACATCAGGGTCTACTGCATGGACGACACACAAGACGTCTTCAAGGTAAATTGTGACAAATGTAGTGCTGCCTGTTATTGTTTGGCTGGCAGTTTCTCAGCCTGAGATTGCGGGCAATTGAACCATTTCTGAGTGATAGGTAGACTATTATGTGTAATAGCATTGTCTCTCACATTGGAAGGTTAGTAGTAGTGCAGACATGTAGGAGTTAAGCATTGTCATGGTAAATTGAACAGTATTCCAGGCCTGATTACACCATGTGCAGTTCAAGGGTGTGTGATTTGAGTCTATTGAAACAATGCATATGTCCAGATTAATCATGGTATACAGTACAAACTCTGAGTGTGTTTTTGTGTGCATGGCTACAAAGATATTTTATTCCGTTTCATGCTGTCAGTGGTTCCGCTTGGCTGCCGTGGGCCAAGAAGTTTCCCATCACTTTGTTCAACAGCATATTTCACTTCTCTTTTTTTGCTCTCCACATGGACAGAGTATAATCAAGCACTAATGCCTTCCTCCTTCCCCCGAGGACTGCCTCTGAGTAGCCTGTTAAGATTTCATTTGCATGGTTAATTAGTAAATTAAAAGGAGAGCCTGCCCAAATCTTTTCCCAGCAACCCCTGTGCTCTCGCTCTTTCTCTCTCCACACCTCTCTTTCTCTCACCAAGCTGTTCCTCTCTGTCTGACACCACCCACAGCCACGAGAGCCACTTCACACTCAAGTCCACTTTTGCTAGCTGTAATGGCTGACCTCCTTGTGCTGAGGTTCAGCACCGGCACAATCTATGGACGGCTGTGGGACATAAACAATGGGAGGGAGTCGGGGCTCGGGCTGAAATTAGCACTCACACATTCAGGGAGTTGAAGATTAGATGGGAACTGTGCAAAGGCTCTAGCTGTGGGGTGGGAATTACTAAACCTCCTAGCTTACATCTGTCTTTTTGTGGCTCAATTCTGCCCCTGCTGCTATCTTTCTCTGTTTGACAGCTATTGCATGATAGCAGGCGCGCTCAGGGAAATTGCTGGCTGACATTCAACTGTGTTCTTAGAACATAGATAATAGAAGATTATATGTAGAAATAAATGTCAAATGTAGCATACTGGAGGTAAAGCCTGTACAGCTGATGACGCTCTGCAGAAGAAGTGATTTGTTTGCAGATATATATCAATCTTTTTTGTCTACTCACTATCAAAGCAGTTGTAATATGAGGGAGTTGTATTTGTATATTCAGATCACTGGATGACCCAGGGATGTTCTGCTGCAGTGTGACTGTTGAAATGACCTTGCACGTCCTGTGTTGGATGCAGAAAGGCTGCTGGTGCACAAATCTCTCTCTCTCTCTCTCTCTCTCTCTCTCTCTCTCTCTCTCTCTCTCTCTCTCTCTCTCTCTCTTTCTCTTTCTCTTTCTTTGAGTGTCTCTCCCTCTGGCTAACTCTGGTTCTGCTATTCTCCCGATCTCTTAGCCAGGAAAAGGACATCTGAGCTTGTTGACTCAAGCACTTGTGCTGCCATACTCTGCATCTCCCTCGACGCCCGTGAGTGCATTAACTCCCCGTCTTTCACAACCTGGTCCTGTGGTAAGCCACGGCGTCTCCAGGGTTTTGTAGTTTTTAGCGAGTGATTTAAAATGTGGCCCACACTGTTTAGTAATCTCGGCTTCACACTGCTCTTGGTGCTATTATGGAGGGAGCAGTTCATTTAGCAAGTACATTAACCACTTTGAGTGGAGATTAAACTTCCCCGGAGAGGTTCAGCCTAATCACTAATCACTATCTTTAAAATGCACCATTTATGATCAGACTTTTCACTATGGCTACCATTAGAGTTAATTGTAGTATGCAACAGTGGTGGAGCAGCAGTAGTTGGTATGATGGAGTGGGACAGCAGCATTTTTGATCCTTCAGTCGATGTACAGTACACCTTCAGCACATGTGAATTTCATGACAGCCCCATTTTTCAGACAAGAAGTCTACTTTCCATGCATTAAACAGCCTGTACTTTTGAGGGGAGAAAAATATTTCTATGCTTTTTCTGTTGGCTGTTCAGTGGCAGTAAGAACTGTAGAAACCCAACACTGAGTTTTTTTTTTCTCCAAGTCCCTGGCTGGCTGTCAGTCTCATCTGACAAGCCTCCATCAGCGAGAGTGGCACGTACGCACACCCACAAACACGTGCACACTACACTTACAGTATGCACGCTGTACCATGCAATCTCTTATCTCCCAATTACACCAGATTAGAACCAATGTTATTGTCTTTGATCCTAAGTGTGCGGGGGCTCAGGGGAAACAGTGACATTTCTGTCTGATGCTTGCCGTATGTTAGCAGGGCTCTGCTGGGACCAATTAAGTTAATATTTAATGTGTGTCCCACTCTTGATGGGCCCAGCCAAGGCTGGCGCGCTACAGAGGAGTCATGATCGGCGTTTGGTAGCGCCCTCGCTGTGCACTCGGTTGTTCCCAGCGAGACCTGTGGGAGAGCTCCACTGATGTTCTGCCATCCAACGACTGATTGAAACACCTGCAGTGAACCAAGCTTCCGACCCAGTACAGAGATAGACCTAACACCATCATCTAATTAAACTGGAAGGGTGCTGGCCAAGGTGCCTTTTTAGGATCCGAATCTGGTCCAACTAGTTATTAAATTTTTATATTTAGCTGCGATATTCATAATCTGTCAGCTTTTTGAGTGAAGAAAAAAAAAAACTCAGTATGTTTACCACTGAGCATAATCCATGTTTGAATAGTGGAACAATAACAACATATACTGGGGTTTATTGATAACCAAATGTTCTTACTTTACTCCCACACGTATATGTGTTTTGTATGGCCAGTGTTGTTGTGCTATTGAAAAAAAATATGTACAATGAAACCACCCACTTTCAGTCAGATTTATTTTTTACAGAGGTAGAAACACAAGTCAGTTTTTCAATGCTAGACTTTTTGAGGGACCACCAAAAATACAAATCCAGTAGATTTAGCAATAAATAAATGGATTTTTTATGTTATGGTTCTATGGATGGAAATGGTAATCCACCAATTTAGTTAGGAAAAATCTAAACAGGGTGCCTGGATAGCTCAGATGGTAGAACAGGCACCCATATATATACGTGTGTGTCCGTGTCTGTGTCCGTGTGTGTGTGTGTGTGTGTGTGTGTGTGTGTGTGTGTGTGTGTGTGTGTGTGTGTGTGTGTGTGTGTGTGTGTGTGTGTGTGTGTGTGTGTGTGTGTGTGTGTGTGTGTGTGTGTGTGTGTGTGTGTGTGTGTGTGTGTGTGTGGGTGGGTTTACTCCTCAATGCATGCTCGACTCTGACCTGCGGCCCTTTGCAGCGTCATTCCCCCTCTCTCTCCCCTTTCATATCTTCTGCTGTCATGTCAAGATATACCCTAAAAAATAATCTTGGAAAAAAAGAAAAGAAATCTCTACAACTGTTAGATTGATTGCTATACATTCATGTTCCAGAAAATACATCCTTCTGACTTCTTCTCTTATGTCATAAACAAATGGCATTCCCATTAGCCTCAGCTGGCCTACTTTGTGTTTAGTGCTTATAATTAAATACTCGCAAACTAACACGACAAACTAAAAGGATTAACATGGTAAAACTATAGCTGTTTAAAATCAACATGTTGGTGTTGTCATTGCAAGCGTGTTAGCATGCTGGTGTTAGCAATTAGCTCAGAGTGTAGTCTCACAGAGCCGCTAGCATGGTGGACTCTTCTATAATCATTGTAGTGAGTTTAAGTAAATGTTAACCGCCATAAAATTTCCCAAATGGTGAGAAAATGTTTTAGTTAACTCTTTGTACTCCCAGTATAACATTTAAGACTACAAAATTTACCCTTTCATCAATATTTATGTAATGAGGCAAATACATTAAAAAAGTATGTTCTAGTGTTAAATTGGTGTTTAATTGCAGTCCAACTGGTTAAACAGTGGCTCCTGGACTGTTTTATGCTGTGTTTGACCTCAAGCAGTTATTCTTATTTGGGTATAAAAGGGCTCATAAACAGTTTATGTGCTCTCTCCACTATGACGTTTTCCTCCTAAACTCCTTAGCAGCAAGCTACATTTCAGCAGAAATGTTTTGCTTTTATGTATTGGAGGAGAGAAAACCAGCACGTACAGAGAGTAATGCAAATCCCTCCATCAGAATAGTTACTGGCACGAAGTTGTAGGGGAGAAAACCAAGCATAGGCCAGTAATTGCTGCCATTAAATGAAACAAAGACAGTCAGCTTTATCACTGAGCCCAGCAGAGAAATTGTTTCCATATTATATTTCTGTGTTCCTGTGTGGTGTTTTTCTCTCGTCCTGCTCTGTGATTTATCATGCAGAATGTGCATCTTTTTCCTAGCAAACACAGTCACCATTTATAACTGAGCAGACAAGTCCCTTCTATTTGTAGTTATTAATCAGAGTTGACTGTAGCGGGCACGGCCACTGGAGCTCAGACTGATAGACTCTCAGTCAGAGAGGAAAAGCCTGTCACGTCCTGCTGACAAATACACAGATTTATGGAGCCCACATAGCCAGGCTACTCTCTATAAACAAATGCATTTGCCTGAAAAGAGCAGCTCTGAAAACGGATCGTCGCTACGAACACCCATTTTTAAACATGAGGACACAACACTGCTAAAAGTGGAGGGGTGAGGACAAGTTCATGAGGGTATTAAAGGCTGTGTATCTCTGTTTCAAATGACATGTAGTTGGACTAATTAACTGATCAAACATTAGTTATTATCCCCATCACAGCTAGTTAAGTTAATCGGTTTATTACACACCAATCCAGAATAATAAAAGACCACATGTAGTGGCTTGACCTTGCTGTGAGGAAAGTTGCCTATTTTAATCTGTAGCTTTGAACCAGTCCAGTTGTTATTATATATTTATGCTGTTTATATATATATAGGCCTCTGCTAATACTTTAATTTGTTTAGACTGTTTCTTTCCTGCATCCGATGGCCGGCTGTTTTTGTTGCAAGAGAGAGCTTGGTGCTGCCGCTAACCTCTTTCTGTCAGCCCCAGCCCAGAGAGATTAGCTGTATGAGTGTCTCTTGTTTCCCAGTGGAGCCCAGCCCCAGTCCATCACAGTCCCAGCTCTGGTCCGAGAGGATGAGGGGATGGGTGAGGAGATGAGTGAGGGTGGGAAGGGGGTTGAAGTCATAGAAAAACTGTGGCCGTGATTGCAGTAATCCTGTTATCTTTCCTGCTAAAGCTGGCCACTCGAGTGACCTGGAGACACAAATGTTAAGCTGCCTCTGTCTCTCTTCCCTCTTGCTCTGACTCTTTTCACTCCTCCCTGCTCTATCTCACTCTCTTTAGCCAGCCTCATTGAATGTCAGGGGGTGGTCTTGGCTCTAGCTGACTCTAAATTCACAGTCTTCACACACACCGCAGGCTATCTCTACTTCCGCCAGAACAAAAGGGGTTTTTCTCCTGCAGTACTTGAACTTCTCGCCCATCTCATGCATCTTAATGTGTCCACGGTTGTACAGGGTCAGAGTGTCTGTGGAGAAACTGCTCTTCTGATCTGCACTGGCTGGAAGCATGACTTAGCTCAGAGTTGATGATTAATATGTGATTTGATAAACTAATTCAAAACCTTGCATTGTTTTCCGACCCAGAGTAAATGTGGTAACATTTAGCTTCTCATCTATTAGCTTGCTCACACTGTCATTTGTTAACAGGATAATGGGGCGTAAAGAGGGCCATTATTCTCTCAGTCCAGAACATATGCTGAAACCCTGCACACAAACACACTCTAATACACACACTCACAAGCACTCAGGCACACATAAACAATACACAAGTGAGACAGTGTCATTTCAAAGCAAGGACATGTCCACACTAGGTGCTGTGTATTTTCCCTCAGTTAGCTCAGTGTCCCTGTCAGCTAGCAGGCGCGCCATGCCCTAGACCCTGTTTGATTGTAATCCTGCCGTGTCAGCCCTGAACCGGATGGACTACTAGAATGGCGAGTTAGTATTAGTATTCATTCTAGTAGCAACATGTTGATAATAAGATAATTGGCATTCTGCACGCTTACTCTTGCTAGCAGGCCTATATCTGCTGCTATAGGTCAAAAACCCGATCAAAGTCCACCAGCCCCAATTTGCAATGCTAATCGCCCCCAACAAATTATTGTGCTTAAGAACTGTATTAAATGAACCTCTCTGGAAGCCCTCACAACGTGCCTTTTGTCTGCATAAAAGACATAATAGCAGAGGGCTTTTAATTCTGTGGAGAATGCGCTGCCCCCTGTTATTAACTCATTAGACCTCAACGCTTTGATTCAGAGCTATTGTCTGACCTTCCCACTCTGAGTAAGTGGGCCGGGTAACATCACAAGGCTCCGGCATGGCAGCACAGTGAGGAGAATGTTCCAGCCGGCTACATACAATCAGATCATTCTACACCTTTAAAGTCCTGTGGCATTTGGGTGAAAGGAATAAACCAATGTAAATGCAGGAATCGAGATGGATAATCACAGGGGGCATAATATTCATGTTAACAAGAAGCTTAGCATTAAGCAAACATGGAAAATAGCAATGTGCTGAGCAAACGTGGAAATGCAATCCTTGGGCCGAAGCAAAAAAAGTTCTCATTCAGTGAAAGAGAGAGCACATCAAATAAAAGCAGGTCGAGATTCCAAATGGATAATTAACAGCTTCCTTTCCATTTTAATTGGAATCAGACTAGACCATTCCTGGTAAAGAGGGCAGAAAATTGAATATGTCTTGTGCAGATAGAAATTACTGCCATTCTCCACCTTAATTAGACGACTTTGCAGAAATCAAACCATGGGCAACCATGCTGGCATGCAGCGCTCAACATATGGCTTCTATGTACACACGTCTCCCTCTCGGAGCCTTTGTCTTTGAGATGTGTTTCCTAGACTCTGAGGCGCATTCTGGCTGCCTGTTTTTCCCTCTGCTGCCATCTTGTTTCCCTCCTCAGACAGATTAAAGAACATATCTTATTTCTTAGGTCTTTTCACACAACTAATTTCAAAGTTCTGTTTTCCTCTGTTGTAATATGCTCTTCCGATCAGAGGTAGCACATGTCAACACCGTCCAAAGTATTGGAACCTTAAAGACTAATTCAACACAAAGCATTCAGTTCAAAATAAATTGATAGATCAGAGGAAAATTTGGCGGAAATTATCATCCCATTCCAGATGGTCATTTGGATGGCAACAAATGGTCCACTGAGCAAGTCCCACAGAGATTAAAATATTAAGCATGCATTTACAAATCTCTCCTGGCACAAAAACAAAAATGAAATTAAGGAGATTCACCATGCGAGAACAATGAGCAGTTGACTAATGGCTCGTTCACTTACTTCATCACAGCCCAGGTAGCTAGTCGGCCGAGATGGCTGCAGTATTTGCATGCTAATGCAGTTGCTGGAAGCTGGGCGCGCACACACTGAGGCAGGAGATCAACCTTGTAGTGACATTAAAGCTCTGTGGGGACGAGTCGGTCCAGCCCGCCGCCGCACGCAGGGACACAAAGATGTACTGTACCCCTGCCTTATGCTCATGCTGTGTATCATTTTATTTCATTTCTTTATTTATAAGGACAACACACACTAATCAACATTCCTGTCAATGTGCCAGACCAGTGTAAGCCAGCTGGCAAATTTTTAACTGTAGTCCTTTGGCAAAATGTCTTGATACCAATAAGGTGATAATTAAAACGTACAAACGGAAGACAAGAAGACGCCATAAAGACAGTAACAGTTACATAAGCGTTCTCAAGACTCATGCAAGCCCTGAAACTATTAGTAGAGTAACACAGATACGATGTCAACTATTCAGTAGCCATGCTAGCAACACAAAGTAACAAAACAAAGCCAAAAACATAAATTACAACCATTTTCAGACACATGCGAACGTGCAGAGCCAAAGACACATGAAAAACAACAATCACGATTGGGATTTTAATAAAGTTCAAAGATGCAGTTACAAGTTAGTAAAATGGTATGACACAACAAACACATAGGAAGTGCACCACAGAGATGAAAGCTTTTTGTGTGTGTGTGTTTGTGTGTGTGTGCGTGTGCGTGCGCGCGTGTGTGTGTGCGCATGTGTGCGCGCGTTTCCGTTATCCGTCTCCTTTCGTGTTTCTTTGTATTTCTCGCTGTGTGTGTAGATAAATTCTTGTTCCAAACTGTACCGTATGGTGTGAGTGATGCAGCATAAAAAGTGTAAACAGGAAACCGACACAGTTATGGATTGTTTTGCACATTTTCACTTACCTCTGTGACTATGATGGTAAATATGTTTCCTCCTCTCCCTGCTCTTTCATCAGGAGGTGATGCAGATGGAGCGGCAGCTCGGGGGTCGACTGATTGACGAGCCTCACGTCCTGCTTTTCAAAGACAGCTACCACAACCTGCGCCTGTCCATCCATGACATGCCCCAGGCGCACTGGAGGAGCAAGCTGCTAGCCGGCTACCAGGTGTGTTGGCCGGCCCTTTGGGCTGCAGGGGCTGGGAGTCACTCCGGATCACAGCCAGAACATGGACATGTAATAGAAGTGCCTGGCTGAATCTGTCAAATTTGTGTGTCAGCAGTTATTGGCTCTCTGTTGTGTTTGTTTGTATACTCAATTTAAAATCCATGTTGTCTCGGATTATTTTAAATTAGCAATCCAAAGAAATTAAAAAAGAATGAAGTGCGTGTGGGCAAAAGCATAGCAATGTTACTGAGTAATCAAAAGTTCTTCAGAAACAACTTTTTATTGTCAATGAGGCTCTCTCTCTGAAGTTGTTTTAATTTGAAATGGTTCAGAGTTTTAATTAAGTATGTTATGTTTTGGTTTGGCTTCAGTTCACTTTAAAGATTCACACAAAGGAGTGTTCAGTCTGTTACTGCAGGACTCGTCTGTCCAATAACCTCTCTATTCTTGGCACCGTGTGCAACTTTAAGTCGTTTGCTGGGAGCCGAGGGAACCTTTCGGGTGTGTGTGCAGTACATGTGCTCGTCTGCTTGCGCTTCTGCGTAAGGGTGTATATGTGTGCACAGCTGGGTTGTGTGCACTAACCCAGAGCTGCAAGCAGATTGATTATCCTCGTTGTTGCTCTCTCAAAGGGAGCTCAGATGAAATATAGAGCAGTATGTAAATATCCCGAACTTCCCAACCTAAATCTTGGAACCTCTTCACCTCTACTGCACTCCCCACACCTGCGTGGCCCACAGCTCTGCAGCCCGGCGATGACATGAGACATAAGGGCTGTTCAAAGAACTAGAAAATGCTCTGGCCATAACTGTGTAAGCACTGAGCACCAGGTCCCCAAAGAGAACACATGGACTGTGACAAGGAAGCAGCGGCAGCAACAATGCAACCAGAACAGAGGCTTATTCCTCTGGACTGTGCCTGTTCATTTGGAAGTGTTATTCCCCTCTCAGCAGTGCGGTCAAAAAAGGCCTTTACTCTCCCCGGGGCCCCCGTGAAGACATTTGTGCGTTTCCCCCGGTTCCACCCGTCATCCATCTGCCTGGGTAACAGTGCCCCCGTTTGGTTAGCAGCGTGATATACATCCCCTCCTCACTCTCAGAGTGAGTTCTTGTCAGCTTTTGAACTGAGGGTGAAGGGAGGAGTTAGTGTACACTTTTTTCCAGGATAACTGCGCTGCTTCTCTTGGGATATGCAAATTAGTAATTAATATGGAGCAACAGTGAAAGATGTAGAAATTGTCAGGCTTGAATAAACTCAGGCAACACACCCTGGTAGACAAAAGCTGGTGCATTTCAGCACAACTACTCAAAGCTTTTAGGCATGCACGTACTGTACATCTCTGTGTCGCATGACGTGCTTTAGATTCAAAGTAGAGCTGTGATGTTTCAGCTTGGACACCATCAGCATCATTTGTAACTCTGCCCAGAAAAGCACACACAGTACATACAGAGAGAGGCAGAATCAGATGAAAAATACTGGATAGGAAATGTTACCCATGCCAGAGATATATATGGTGTCTTTTTATCTCTTAAAATCCTAAGTTTGATTGCTTCTGTAATCAGCTCAGACAGATCCCCCCCCTCAGTAACAGCCCTTTAACGTACCTGACTGTTGTCAGTCTGCTACCTCAGATGTATTTAGCCATTTTCACCTAACGATGATGGCTCATGTCAGTGTAATTAATGGTGATCTCAATGTATTCTAGGCAGGCGGTCCTGTTAAGGCGTGTTTCAGACATGCATTTCTAACTGTGCTGCTGCGTTTCCGTTTGTGTGTGCTCTGTGGGTTTTTTCCTGCAGGAGATCCCGTTCTACCACATCTGGAACGGTTCCCAGCGGTACCTGCACTGCACGTTCACTCTGGAGCGACTCAGCCTCAGCACCTGCGAGCTCACCTGCCAGCTGTGCGTGTGGCAGGTGGAGGGGGAGGGACAGAGCTTTAGCCTCGACTTTAACATCGCCAAGGTAACTACTTCTACTACTTACGCAACCACCATTATTCAGCACTTTCATTATTCATAAAGGAGTTGATTATACCGTGTGTCCTGAAGGCTGTGCTTCATGGCTGTCTTTCCTACCAGGACACTCGAGCTGTGGACTCTGAGTTCCTGTTAATGGACAGTAACGCCACGGCTCTGGCAGGCCCCAGCGCCTTTCAGATCCCGTACCTCATCAGGCAGAAGATCTGCAGCAGCCTGGATGCCCCCTGTCCCAACGGAGCCGACTGGAGAATGCTAGCACAAAGACTCAAACTTGAGAGGTAAATACCAACTGTACAACACCATAATGCCTTATCTGATCACTGATCCAAGCAGCTTACATAAAGGCTTTCAAGAAATGCAGCAGAGCCTCGTTCATCCAAAGCCCTTGAGAATAGCGGTTGCACAGCAGTATGGGTACAATGCTCGACACGCAGCTTGTTAAAAATAATGAACATGTAATCACAGCGATTGTGAAGGGTCATACTAACGTGGAGGTTAACATATTACTGTGATTTGCACAATCAGTGTAAAGTGCACCACGGCAGTCGAATATTTTTCCTACAGTTGAGGTAAACGAAGTTCTGCCTTGGCAAACTAATCCTCATTTGACACAGCTAACGTTATAGGATTAATGTGGACTTGATGGATACAGCTATCATTTCTGAGAAAACACACGACCCCTTCTAACTTTTTCCCCCTCAGGAACAGGTAAGCAGCTTAAAGTCTGCAGCTAAACTTGTACCTGCTACATTCTGATTAACGGTTGTAATTGGAATGGTGGCAAGCTAGCTGCCCATCAGCGGCGAAAAAACAAACAAACACGGGAAAGGTTTGGATCTGTGCCGACCTCAATTCGTTCTCACAGTTACTGTACTTTATCACTGGAGTACCTGTAACAGAATGCGCCAGAAATTGATCCCTTATCCTCCACCAATTTAATTTCTACCTTGTAATGAAATCAAATGGTACCTTATTTGTCCAATCAACTTTATTTACCCCAATTAATCACAAATTGAATTGATGCACTACAGGTTTAATTAGCAATGTTTTGCTCAACATAATCAATTCTCATTTAGGCCTCATTTAGGCCTGTTGTTAGATCTGTCCTTAACAACATGTTTTCCTGAAAAGGCAGCCGCTCCTTGGCATTCTGTCATGTTGTATTTCTGTGTGTGTTTCTGTGTGTATAAAGCGTTGGGACCGAGCGGAACGGGACCAATCAATAAAACTTAAAATGCCAAGAACCTTTCATTTGATCTTGCTCTCCTAAGACTGAGCAAGCGGCTGTGCCTGAGCTATACAAGATAAGCTTGTGTTTCACACAGCGAGGTGAATAAGCGGGGCTGACACATCGGACGCTAAGCTCTGTCTTTTTTTATCAGAATAATGACACAGAGGTTCGTTCCCAGACTATTCTTTTTGACCAACACTTCTCTTTGTTGTGTTCTCCCGACGCAGAGGGAAGGCTGTGTGCACTATAAAATCCAATTGACTCAAAATAGCAGAGTTGCACTGTGTTCTCAGTGCTTGTGTACTGCCAAAGAAGCCACATGTTTAAAACCATCACAGAATGCTTCACTAGACAAACACAAGATACGAGCGAGTAATGGACTCTGTCTGACCTTTCTCAAGGAGAAAAAGGTGTTTTGGGCTTCTTGTCACCCACCCCCGGCAAAAAAAAAAAAAAAAAAACTCACACAACACAAACACCCTTTGTGGCAAGAGTTTACGCTATTTTTAATGTCACATGTGCTCTACATAACAGTTAAGACCCCAGACATTTGGAGAATAGAAAAAAGCCATTAAATCAAACGAGCATCTTCAGGTACCACAGGGATCGGAACCCACTCAACATCAAATATACAGCTGGCTGGGGCTACTGCTTTGTTGTCATTGATTGGGTTTGATCGTAAAGGTTCTGCTCCGAAAATGGAAAAGGTCACTTCCGACTTAACTGTGAAAAGTCTATATAGGGTTTAGAGTATGGGATTTAGGGCCAATTTCAACATCAAATAAAGAGGAATGAGGCTTTTGCTGTTAAGCTTCGATGAAAATTGCCAGAGATTCTGTATTTGATGGCAGTTTCAGGAGCTAGACTGTGTTCCTGTACCTTTTATCATTTTTTTACTTAGTGCTCTAACAGCAGCATGTCAGGATGAAGCAATATAATACACAATAAAACTTGACATTGAGTTACAAGAAGCAGCAGCGCTATAAAATACCGGCAGAAAAGGTTTTCTTAAGACTCTGTTATTGTAGAGAAAATGATAGACTGTCCGCTCCAATATGTGCACCTCGCTTGATTTAATAAAAAAAGAGTCTCATTGTTCCCTCACTGTTATTTTTGTGTGTTCTCCTCTCTGCAGACACATGAGTTTCTTTGCATCCAAAGCGAGCCCAACCTCTATGATCCTGGACCTGTGGGAGGCACAACATTTCCACAGCGGCAACATCAACCAGCTGGCCACCGTCATGGCTGACATTGGCAAACAAGAAGCCATGATATTCCTGGTCTCTGATGGCGAGTGCTAACCCAGAAAAGGGGGAAGAGACTGGTGCAAAGGAAAAAAAGTGCAGAACACAACAACACACACAAAAACAACAATTACAGCAGCAGGAATGGGTGAGCAGAGCTGTCCCCATGTCCCTCGTCTTTGCTAGAAGATAGTAAAAGGTTTATGTAGGATTGAGTCCCTATATCTCATTGAACAGAGTAAATATCTTTAAATGACAGACCAAATGAAAGTTTGGGTATATGGGGAAATGTATTCATGAACTCAGTAAAAAAAGAAAAGAAAAAAACTTTATTTTGCATTAAAGTTTGAAGTTAAATTAGTCCACTAATTTAGTTCTACTTCAAAGATAACATCAAATTAACATAATGCCTTTTATATAAATTGGCCATTTATGGCTGATAAGGAGCAATATGCAAAGTAATGCTATTCCTGATGGCCAGTATTGCAAATTCAATGGCTTTTTTTAAAACTTAATTTAAAAAGTGATATATTAAATATAAAAAAAAGGGATGTGAGAAAAGGTGCCAGTCATTTCAGGTTAAAGAGAACAGGCGGCATATGCAGTTGGCAGGTTAGTCCTAAGACTTGATCTCAGATACTGAACACGTCTTCATCATGGTCACCAGGGTCTGGGAACGTCCCCGCCCAAACCCAGTGGTACTTTATAGGTGTATGTGTCTGCATTCATTTCTTTAAACTCACACAGACCGCTTGTAGCACATCCTGGATTTTACAGGTTTAAAATAGA
The DNA here is from genome assembly GCF_013103735.1 of Etheostoma cragini. NCBI lineage: Eukaryota > Metazoa > Chordata > Actinopteri > Perciformes > Percidae > Etheostoma > Etheostoma cragini. Next base: position 11,877,473 of record NC_048416.1, on the reverse strand, counting down.
TTGTATGTCAGAAGCCCCATCTTGTTGGTGTTTTAGTCCAGCCGGTATCCCTACTGTGAATGTAACATGTTGACATCTTGATTCAGCGAGACGCTTCACAGCTCCTAAATCCATTTATGTGGGGTTTGGGTTCTTTGAACTGTTTTTGAGGGAGGAGTGAGTAATATCTTCACTAAAGTCATATTTCAGAAGCCATTTATAAAGCCTGTACTTTTGATCCACCCTGTTTATTTCTCGTCTTGCATTAATTCCCAATCGTTCATTGTGGCGTTTTTCTGTCTCAAGTTCCGCGGCTAATGAAGGAGCCATGGGGCCGAAAGGCGTTCCAGCTGCATATATGTGAACACTGAATGTCGTCAAGACTCATTTCTGAAATGACAATTCCCCCTTGATAACATTAATTCTGTAGCAGAGATGATGTTAAACATAAAAGCATGGCCAAAAGGGTTATTGTCCCATATGAATAATGCAAAACACTTTCCCAAAAAAAGATTTGAAACAAAATCTTCACCAGATTACTCTCGTTGAAGTTGTGCAACTTTTCTGTTTTAATAGTTCATGGAAGCAATGTTGGTGAGAATTTTATATTTGTATGTGGCAAACCGTATTTCCACATCAAAGAAACGCCCGTCTCTAAGAGAAAGTTAAGAGTGGCTTATTCATCATGTCACGCCTCTGCTCACAAAAGATGCTTTAAAAGGGTTTTTCCCTTTTTGTTATTTCTAGCCAGGATGGCAAAAATGATCCAGCAGAGTCATGCAACTACGCATTTGCTTGTTATAGTTTGCTGCTTTGCATTAATTTACATCTTATTTTTTTATTTTTTAATAATGATTTGTCAGGTCTGGCAACATGAATACACAGAGTATATTTAAAGTCCACTGTTTCAGTAATTATACTTTGAAAAGGTGTGAGCAATCCCAAATTAGCCATAGTTCTCTCTCCGTCTGCCTCAGGGTTGCATGTGAAGTTGTTTGTTAAAGTTCTAAAGAGAGCCCTTTTCATTATAGCCCTTCTTATTTAAACAGCTAGCACAGCCCATCCTACCAACTCCTGTGGCTTCAACCTTTAACACTAACCGGAGCCTCTGTTATGATTGTCAGATATTTGGAATGTACATTTGTTTTTTCTTTATAGTGTGTGTGTGGGGGGGGGAGTATGTCTTTCATAATTAGTTTTTTGTGTGGCATCTGGTACCACAGTTTTACAAGCCCCTGTACGATTTGATGCAGAGATGCCATAAAATAAGATTTTACCTTTTTTATTAACTTAAAAAAAAAAAAAACTCTGATCAAGCCCCTTTCAGACAAAATGGAGATATCCCCTTAAATAAATCTTTTCATGTTGAAATGGATCATCGTCACATGTAAATACTTTTTCTATACCAGGCGTGTGCTGTCACTTTGCATACTGTATATCAGCAGAATTGGTAACCAAAGTTTTATGACTATCATTTGAGGCCACTACATCCTCATATTGTATCCATGGAATATTGTTTCAGCATCGTTTTACTTGCAGCTAGTTATAGAACAAGTCTCTTCTAAACTGCGGACTTAAAGTCCAAATCCTTTCTTTCTCTCATTTCCTCGCTTTTGTCTTTGAGGCAAGTTAATGCTGTTTGTTCAAGCAGTAAGATGTGTCAGTTTATCACTTTGTAAAGAAATGTAAATTATATTTTAATATGAAGCCAAAAAAAGACACTTAACTGGCGCAGCATTTGTCGAGTCTAAACCGTGACGTGTTTGCCTATATACTGTTCTTTGGCGATCTAGCAGTGAAGACGTTTTGCAGTGTTAAGGGTTTAGAGACTGTTTTACAGGAAGTTTCTATACATATTTTGTTTGTCCTTACTCTGCATATGTCTACCTGTTTATTTCTCTAACTGTAAGCATTTAAAGACAAGGTGGACATAGTCACTAATGCTTAGTGAATCACTAGACTGGGACTGTGTGGAAACAGGACATCAGCTCTTGGAAACTGACAAGCCAGTGTTGACACAGCATGTTTAGATGAGCCATGGCAGTTGTACAGTCAGACTGTGTGCGTGAAATTTTATCAAGCCCGTCATTGTCTTGGATGTGTTGTCGAAGCACTTTTCAGTAATGTAATTCACCAGCCGCCAGGATGTTCAGCATCTATCTTCACTTGTCTAACAAATCTAACGTGTGTGTGTGTATGTGTTTTATGGGGGGAAATTGTTACATCTCACAACTGTACTTTTTGTGTCACTCATTACTATTCAGTGTCAATGATGAATGACTGTGTGAGTAAGACTGGGTGTGTGCATACCTCCCCGTCACTGACTTCTTTTTGAACCAAGAACAATAGACTTCTGTACTTGTGAATGGTTTTTCTATTTAGTTTCTTACCTTTCTGCAAGTCAAAAATGCTGTATTTATTACATGCCACAGCGCTTATGCAATTGTATAATCCTTTTATTGTTTCTTTTGTTTTTTTTTAAACTTGTGTTCTTTATTGTCAATGTAAATTGTTGTCAAACTTTTTGTGGCAAATTGGAAAACTTCTGCTAAAAGGAGATTTCCTGTACTTTTTGGACAATATGGATTTGTGGGTAGAATTTTGGAAATTCGTTTCTAAGTGCTTTCAAGTATTTACTTGGCCTTATGTATATATATCTATCTATGACATTTCAGAAAGGTATGTATAGTAATTCAACCTGAAATTGTTGTAAATAAATTATATATTGTTAAATCAAGGACTGGATCTTTCACTTGAAACATGAACTGGTGTTGATTATAAACATCACTACTAAATGTGACAGGATCAACGGGTTTGTTTTACAGTGTCAGGCTTCAACATCCCTGACTATAAAATGTTTGAAGGAATATTTTGGAAAACACTGGTTTAATGATTTTTTTGATGAAAATGTCAGCCGGATTAGTGTAGCATAGGGCTACAACTATTTGTTCAACATAGTTAACATCTGGAATAAAAGAAGACTTAATTCAGACGACTAATTACTAAATGGCTATTGTAAAATTATTTATTTCTACATCAACATTGTAAGGATTCACTAGGCTCGTGGTTACAACAGCTGTTAAAAGCACTTATAATATTCACAACAAAACAGAGAGAAAACATCAGAAAGTCCATTGACCTTGTTGGGGGACAGCGAAAACGTCAGTCAATAGAAAATCTTGCAAATGAGTTCACCTCAAAAGAACATGTCAGCTCAGTGTTCTGCCCAGCGCTGGGCATTACTAAAATATTTTATTGTCCAAAAGCTATGAAAAAAAAGATTACAGGCCCATTCTGAAACTTAAATACAAATTCACCATGACTTGAAAGTATTCTAAGGAATAATCACAATATCATATAGTAACATGGGGGACACAATCTAAATTAGTTTTTTTCCCTACATTAAAGGGATAGTTCTGCTATTTAGGAGTGGGGTTGTGTGAGGTACTTATCCATAGTCAGTGTATCACAGGAGATGACAGTTAGCACGCCGCTAGTTTACAGATGCGGACAGGAGTACCGACTATCTCTTTAAAATGTCCAATAAATGATAATTGCAAAAGCTTTGACATTTAAAACAAGAATAGCATTTTCTTTTTGTCACCCACACATCTCACTATTAAAATTTGATCAATTGAGGATTATTACATGACTCACAGTTACGGTTATTAACTACTTCATTTCTCATTAGGTTCTGGCAGATTAAGAGCACATACTGCAGCTAGTGCTTCTGTAGACGTGCAGGGGTCCAGTCAAGCAGAAATGGTACACCCCCCTTTTCTGCTTGACTGGACCCCCATTATGTCAATAAGCACTGCAGTAAGAGTCAGAGTGCCAGTGTCCTGAATGGGGTCACCACTTCTCAGCACTCTAGTACGGGAGTATGGGCAGATTATTACTGCAGTTTGTGAGATTATTAAAGGCTAAATGACTCCTCCAACTTGGAAGATACTGACTTGATCTTACTTCAGACTGAACGAGGATGAGATCTGTAGAGTACTAACTACAATTGAATCCAGACAAACTGCAGCTGCACTTTTTAATGTTTGATCTGACTATGACAAGTTAGTGATGAAATGAAACAATTCCTTGACTACTTCCAGTTATACAACACAGCAATTGGTATTACAGGCGGTATCATGTGAACTGTCCTATTAGCACAGTGAAGTAACGCGTAAAGCTAACAGTAAGCCTCAAATGTTTAAAAGTCAGTAGGATAGAAAAAAAGACTAAGTGTAACTAGGTGTGTGGCTGGCAAATAAGAGATGTAGAGTGTGTACAAGTGTGCCGGAGGGCTGAGTGTGGTAAAGAGTAGGGAGAGAGGGAAGTGTTAATTCCTCTGAAGATGAAGCTCGCTCACTCTCTCACACTGGAGCAAAGGCATGGCCTTTGCACAGGGGCTTATCCTTCTTCGAGTAGAACGTCTTCCCCTCCAGGTTGATTTGGCAGAGCTTTAAAGATGAAAGGAGACAGAGAGAGACAGATTGGGAAACCAGCACAGAGTAGATCTCAGACCTTAACATTGTGTTTTCTACTGGCCAGAGATGGCTTATATTATTGACTTGACTGCATTTACTTTCAGTTTTTTTCACAGAATGACAAAGATGGAGAAAGTGACAGACTGCAGGTGATAGAGAGCAACTTGAGGTTCAGAGATGGAGGCAGATTTTTCAGGCAGCATTGTCGTTGGGACAGCGAGAAGAGATTTGCCAAAGAGAGCTCCACAGAGAGCCATATCAATCAAAATGACTTACAGCACAGACGAAGCACGTATCGTGCCAGCTGTACCCCAAGGCCTCCAGAAACCGATCGCCGGCATCTATCTTAAAGTCACAGCCATGGCATTTGGTGCCAAACATCTTTTCATAGTCTGGAGAGAGAAAGGTGAGGGGAGGTGGTGAGTGGCAGAGATTTGTGGAATACCCATTAGAACTAAGTTCATTACAAAGAGCTTGTATCATCCTCAAAATCAAATCAAGCATCGCCCATGGCCTTCAACAACCACCTTACGTAAACATCTCTTAACCTTTATAGGATGTTATGGAACACACACACACACACACACACACACACACACACACACACACACACACACACACACACACACACACACACACACACACACACACACACACACACACACACACACACACACACACACACACACACACACACACACACCTTTGCTGTTTGTGTTATTTTGTCCAGCCGCTGTACGTTAGTGCTTTTCCAGAGTGGAAGGGAGGGATTAGGATGAGGTGAAATTGCTTTAGATACTAGATTTGCCAGTCTCTTTCATCACAAGGACTCTGGGGAAAGTGTCAGGTTATGATGCTGCTTCTCAAGAGTGAGTGGGTTAGACGTGTGCAATCCCTGAAAGATGCTGAGACAGCAGAATGTTTAACAGAGCTAAAGGCATTATTCAGAGTATGAGTACTCGGGTTCTGGCTTCGCCTCTGATAAAGCAGCGAGCCTCAGTAGTAAGCGAGAGACATGCGGCCCGCTAAATCATTTACAGCATAATAGAAGAGCACACGCCATTCATAAAATCCAATAGAGAAATGTATGAAGTAAACTGGAGCTAAATAGATTATAGCAGATGAAAACATCACATTATATGATTGACTGTTGTATGCGCCAAGAGATTCATGATGTAGGCCCACGCCAAACCCCACAGCAAAGCAATGTTTTACAAATAGCTTGATAAAAAAATAAAAAATAAACATGATTTAAGCTAAACTGGAGGGAACACACTGCCATAATTTTTCTCAAAAGAAACAAATTTATCAGAAAATAACCTGTATTTTTCGTTATTTGTACCCAAGCTTATGTTATGCACCATGAACCACAGTGTACTTGGCTATGGCATCCATTTAACGTAAAAGGAAATGACATATTTTTTCAAATAAGAATAATCACAAAATGAATGCCGCGTGGCAGGGTGTCTTGTTAGATTCTTGGGTGCAGATGTGTTTCATATTATTAAAAAATAATTAAAAAAAATGTATGCTATAGTAGTAAAATTCATAGTGTGTTGAAAAAAGTCTTAGCATAGCATGTCGGAAAAAGTCATAGTTTACCATGTCGGAAAAAAGTCAGTACAGTATGTCACAAATGATAAGGTCATAGTATAGCATGTCGGAAAATGTAATAAAAAATGTCATAGTATAGTATGTCAAAAAAGTGATAAGTCAGATAATATAGTATGTTGAAAAAAGTCATAAATAAGTCATGGTATAGTATTTTGAAAGAAGCGATGAAAAAAATCATAGTACAGTATGTTGAAAAATGTGATAAATAAGGCATAGTATGTAGAAAAAAGTGATAAAAAGTCATAGTATAGCATGTCTTAAAAAGTCATAGTATTGTATGTCAAAAAAGTGAGGAGTAATAGTTTATTTTAAAAAAATGATAAAAATGTCATAGTATACTAAGTCGAGAAATGTCATAGTATAGCATGTTGAAAAAAGTTCTTAAAAAAAGTCATGGTAAAGTGGGTCGAAAAAGTGATTAAAAGAAATTATAGAATACCGTAGATTTGTCATAGTATACTAAGTTGAAAAAAGTGATAAAAAAGGTAATGTCGAAAAAATTAAAAAGTCATAGTATAGTAAGTTTAAAAAAGTGATAGAAAGGCATAGTACAGCATGTCAAACAAGGTCATAGTGAAGTCTGTCAAAAAAACGTCATAGTATTGTATGTCCGGAAAAACCAGTCAATCAGCTTTCATCCAATGACTTACCTTTCTCACAGTAGGGTTCCCCCTCCTCCATGTAAAAGGCTTGGTTCCTGATGGGAGTCTTGCAGGCTGCACACTTGAAACACTGAACATGGTAGGTCATCTTCAGAGCATGCATGATTTCCTGATAAAAAGGAGAAAAGGTTGTACCACATTCGTATAGTTTTTTTGCACAGAAAAATCACCATCTGTGAAACTGGTTTGTGTTTTCAGTAATAGTGCCGTTCTTACCCCTGTAATCTTCTTTTTGCACTTGGCGCAGTTAGGAGCATACCGGTTATCGTGGCACTTGGTACAGTAGACAGACCCTCTCTCCTCAAAGAAGCCCCCCTCATCCAGGACCGCCTTACACTGTGAACACGTAAACTCCTCCGGGTGCCAAGAACGACCCAGCGCTACCAGGTACCGACCCCTGGACATACACACACACACACACACACACACACACACACAAAAACTTTGTTCCTTTCCTTGTTGAGAATAGTTCCTCTGTTTTCTTGCAAAAGTGACCAGAATAACAACTAAGGTTTCTTTATTATCTGTGAAATGAGTTTTAAATTATTACAAAGTCAAGATAATGCTTGTCTTCACTGATCACAAGATGTCTCCAGACTGTTAATTAGCTGACTGACTAAATTTGCCAGAACTTGAATGTATTTTATTCCAGTGAAATTATTCAAACTGTCTCCATTGATGTGGCGGTGCGGTCTCACCTTATGATTTTGTTGCAGGCACCACATAGCGGGGTCCTCCCGCTGTCTTCAGGTGCCTGCTGCGCTGCCTGCAGGATGGAGCTGCGGTTCTGCATAGGCGTCGGCTGGATCGGCTGCTGGTGCTGGGTCACGATGGTGCTGGTCTTGTCCGGGCGATAGCGGTCGGCAAAATTAGGGTCAGTGACCCACGGCGGTCGAGAGGAAGGACCTGAACTGCCTGTTGCCGAAACTGCAGTCTTGGAGCCTGGGCCAGAAAAAAGAGATTTGTTTGGGAGTCATAAGACTTTTTTTTTTTTTATTTTTTCTTTTTTACAATGGGTGGGGGACACTTTCTTTAATTAATATACACGCTCCCTCCAGGTGCATGTTGTAACAGTTTTGGGCATCACGTTGTTGCTGCTGACGCTCATGCATTGAAACTTAATAGGAATCTATTAGCAGAACCTCCACTGGATGCTACTGGGGTTCTTTACACGCATCAGCAGGAGCAAAGACTCACCATCTGGTTTAGCTGCTGCCTGGGCCTTGGTAGGTGAGGGAGTTGGCTCAAGGCTGTGTGGAGAAAATGACTAATTAGAAAAAGGAGACAAACACACACCTGTCTCCATTGAGTTGTGCCACAGATTATTAATGTGTGAATCATCATAATATAAGGTTTGTCACCTGTTGTGGAAAGACACGCTGGTTAAGAGTGGTATAGATTCAGGTGAACACTATATAATATACACTAATAGAATTGGAATTGATTTGCAGGACATTTTACATAATAACAAGCCTTTGTGAGACTAAATCAATCACGCATTTCAAATGATCAATGCTAAACACTATATAACGTGGTGTGCATTCGGTAAAGACATGAAAGAGCCACTACGCTAATGAGAGCAATCAGAAATCGGAACATCTTGGATGGACTGACGTCACTCACAGGCAAAGTTAGATAACAGGAAACTGTCAGATTTGGAAGCGTAAATCACCTCAAGCCTGCATGTGCAGGAGTGCTGAAATAAAGACCTTTTCCTACATTTCAAAAACGTAAGAACTGTTACCGCCAGCAAGTGTCACTATATTCGGAAAATCTTTAAACCATGACTGAGAAGACAAAAAAACACTTCTGAGGAAAGAAAGTGAGCTGTGGAGATGTCTTATCTTGGGAAAAAATTGAACACCGCCTTTGGCATCTATCTTGTTTACATCATCAACTGTGCCATCTACAATACACTAATGAAAGATGATGAAATCATTTCTTATTTGCAAGGAAAAAGAAGAAAATGTGAAATGAATTTCACTGCCACACCCTTGTTCAGCATCGCCTGTATCAGGTTATGTCTGCCTATCAATTATACTCCTTGTGTAGCCAAACAACTAAACACAAAAAAACAGTTGGCTACTTTCCAACAGCATACTCTAAAAAATAAATACAAAAAATAAGATGGCTTGCAGGGCTAGTGACAGAGAGGAAGTTAAATCTTTCTAAATTAAAGAAGGTAAGCCACCCCGTCCTTACCAGATTTGTGGAAAGAAACTAAAGCAAAACAGAGTGAAAGGAAGAGAGCAGGCTGGATGAGAAGGATCTCTGGCAGCCGGGTCAAACAAAGGACAGGGCAAACCCGTTTGACACACAGACCCCAGGTCAGCTGCCCTTAACCCCCAATCACTGACAAGCCTTCTGGGACCCCAACATCTCTCTAAAACACATCGTGGTCAACACAGCGGCCCCGGCTCCGCTCCCTTGCTGTGCTGCCCTACATGACAACAGGCGTGTAGCGCCGACTCCTCAAACGCGTCTCTGAGGCGTGTCTGGCTGCACCTCCCTCTGGTGAAGGTTGCAGGTGCAAAGTAGAGTACATCCTCTACAGCTGCTTATTCCCACCTGGAGCGGCCTGGATCATGTGTTCTTGACATTTTCACTGCTTTTAACATCCTCCTCCCCCTCCTGCTCAGTGTGATGCAGGTGCACAGACTGTGCAGACAGGAGGGGGTGTTTGTTTTTTTGCCTCAGAGAGATGCACATTAGAGTTTTGGACAGGCTGCAAAGCAGCACCCCAATATTCCCATGGAACATTTCCTGTTCAGTCTTTACACCTCATATTTCAGATTCACCTATGTTTTTTTATCTTCCTCTCCTGCAGGGTGCATCGACTTGAGCAATGAGGAAAGTAGGAGTTTGTTGGCAGCTCAACATCCGACAGGGAAACGAGCATGTATTTGATTTTAGAGTGAGCAAGAAGCCACTGACATGTCCCCCCTCCACTGTGTGGAGGTAAAAGTGATGCAACTCTGCAAGAACCCGTCTGTGACAACTGACAAAATGTGAAACAATGGTGGCACATGTCTAATAAGGCTTTTGGCTGATTTTAATGTGGCAAACAAGCTCTTTCTGTCATCCCTCGATCCTTATTAGGCGTATCATGTCGAGAAAACTATAATGTTGCAATTAATGTATGCAGGCTGTAGTTTTGGCATGTTAAAAGTGATATTTTTCCCTTTAACTATTGCACAATTCTTTGTTTGTCATCGTTATCTGCTAGCTTGTCTCCACCTGGTTTTGGCGGTTGACTCCATCTAACGTGACAGATTTGACATTAATTGCGAGATGAGTGTCTGCTTGCTGTCTGGATAGTTAGGACTAGTTTAATTTTAGGCACTTTATACAGTCACTTGTTTAATGATTTTATATTTGGTAATACTGCCAAGTATTATTAGTATAGTCTTTACCTCATTTCCAGTTTTCTGTATGTGAAAGAAATACCCATTTCTATTTTTTCCATGTGACTTGTTTCTAGTTTCCTGCTGCTATTTAATTCATTATTTCTTTGAACTACAGTATGCAAGAAAGAGCACGTCTCATTCATGTTGCGATCACAACCCATTAGGCAGCGTCACCTCAACCATCCCACAGTTTTCTTCTGGCCACCTAAAGGCAAAAGTACATTTTGTACCTTTGAATAGTTTCAAGTTGTCATTTTCTTTTTTATACATATAAATGTGATACATGGTGCCTAACTAACAAGATACTGGTATTGATGAAAAGTTATTTTACATAAAAGTCTAGTGTGCAACTATAGTTTATTTACATGATACCTATAACAGACAGTCACAAAGTGCTTCAAAAGCAAAATAAATGTCCGTACGTTAAAACAAATCAATAAATCATAAAAAAAGCAAAATAAATCACAGTCAAACACTACTCCACTGCAGCAATTACTCTACTGAACTCTAAATATTATAAGAGTGGTCTTTTGATGTTTTAAATATTGTCTAATCTTAGACTAGAGGCTGCAATTCCTCGCTGTGCACCTCTGCATTTTATGATGTTTTACTGCTTTATGCGTGTTTACCCATTCGTTGTTTTTATGCTTGACTGCAGGTTTTCTCTTTGAGGCAATAAAAGTAAACCTTGAACTCTGATCTTTGAGAAGTCACCCCATTAATTCAGATCTGCATAAATTCTAAGAAAACCATTGCTTCTACATAATCCTTTTTGTTCAGTACACTAGAAATTGTTGCAGCTCAGCTAAGAAAGAAGTAAGAGAAGTAATAGTTGAATATCAAGAGATGTATCCTTAATTAGTGAACAAACACAAAGAAATTGAACACAGAAGAAAGGACAGAGAAGCAAGAGCTGCTTTTTTCAGAGGTTTTATATTTTTGAGGACAGCAGAAAAAAAAAAAGTACAGATTTATCTTCCTTTTCTTTCTTAATGTTTAGAGAAGCCTACTAGATGAGGGGGGAGCGGGAGGGGGGAAATCACAAATGAAAACCCTAAAGGATGGAGAACTCAATAAATGGAAAGAGACAGAGCGTGATAGAAAGAGACAGACAGAGATCAAAGGAGGGTCTGAACTTCACAATCAAAAGAAGAATAACGAACAGAAAGGCGCTTCCCACTGCTGAGACCCCCTTTCCCACCTTCCCACCGCTTAACTCCAAGTAACGCAGTGGGAAATGGAAAATAGGGCCACAGACACAGTGGTCCACAGTGATGTCAACAAACATCAAGTCGGAGATTCAGAGGGAAATCTTACACTTAGGCTCAGTATGCATTGTTCAACTTTGGGCTTTATCATCTAGGCTTTGTTTCTTCAATTTTTGGGTTTACATTTCTTCCTTTTTTCTCCCAAACTTCTATTTCACCCCCATCTGTATCTGAAAGAGGAATTGTGAACTGCATTGGAAGGTCGGCTATCTTCGGCGTCTTTGTCACGTAGTCGTTGCGGTGCGGCTATCGCTAGCAGGCTCTGCATCCCATGGCGTCTAGGATGCCGCTCAGGATTTGATATTGAGGGCACGGGCAGACCTGTCGTGGTGCCAATCCCTCAGACGGGCATAGCGGGGGCTCTGAATCTCAGTGAGGAACTTTTCCCTGATCGCAAGCAACAGATATGAAAGAGAGGTAGACAGGAAGGAAATAGATTGTAGGGGAGAGAATAAATGAAAGAAAGAGAGCATGAGAAAGCAGAAAGTGGAGTACACACGCAAAAGGTGAAAAAGTAGCAAAGCAATAAAACAAGTGAAACACCAAAGAACAAAATAGGGGTATTAGAAGGTCTGGAAGGCAAATGAAAGTAGAGGAAGAATTTCGAAGTTTGGCGAGATACGCTTATACACTTTCTTGAAGAGTTAGGAGAAAATCCTAGCAGTTTGTTAAATATGAAGTTACAGCCGGGAGACAGTGGCTTAGCTTAGAACAAAGACTGGAAACAGCTAACCCGGCTCTGTTGGGAGGTAACAAAATCCATCTACAGCACATGTTAAGCTCACTTATTAACATGTTCTTTTACCACACAAAAACCAAAGTGTAAAAATAACACATTGTGGTTTCAAGGGCCATCATGTGTTGTACAATTTCTTAGCGGGGCACAGTCTGCAGAGTCTCTGCTGGTTGCCTGGAAATCTCTCGATGATGACGACAGCACTCCAGGGAGTTAATGTGCTCTGCTGAGAAATAGTCCATTGGTGGACAGACACAGGTTAGCAATTTTCCCTGTTTCCAGTCATTATGTTAAGTTAAGCTAACCGGAGGCTGGCTTATTAGCTGCAGTACAGACATGAAGATGGTCTACATCTTCCAATCTATCTCACAGCTAGAAAGCAAAGAAGCGAATTTGCCCAATTTTGAATGATTCCTTAATTTTCTTTTTTAAAAACAACTATGCCATGACGCAGTTAAGATGAATGTTCAAATAACAAGGCTGTACAAACCACACCACACATGCCAGTATTCAGAGCAGCTATATTCCAATTACTACAAAAAACTAAAAGAAGGTTTAAAAGTTGAGATCATTTCTAAAAGTATTGCCAAACAAGCTTCAACACACAAGCGCACAAACACTTGTGACCGAGGAGGACGACACGTGTTCAAAGCAATGATGCTTAAGCTTTTACCTGGACCTCTTCATGATTTCATCATCTGGGTCCTGCACTGAGAGATCCAGGAGAAACACACATTAGCACGCCTTACTGATAAAGAAGGTGCTCGTCACAGACAAATAGACAGCTGATCCTGTGGCAACCCAAACACGGTACGTTATAGTATACATTAAATGGTGCCGTTCCTATACAGCTCTCTGTTCTAATAAAACATGTAGATCCGTTTGTCAGACTAGTTACAGTCATTAGAAAATCACTGTCATTGAAGACGGCAGCAACCCGACAGTTGAGGAACCTCTCCACAGCCAAAAAAATGGACAACTATTATCCACCTTTCGTGTGTCACTCACGCTGCAGTCACTCTCACGGATCCTCATAATTATTGGATCACAGCAGGTCAACTGTTCAGTCACAGGCCAGCACCTACACCTGATCGTGACTGCCAGAGAAGCCCACCCCTAACCCATCCCTCTCTGTTGTCTCGATCCCGAGTATGCCAGACCTGGTCCCCGACTTACTGAAGTCGGTGCCTGTGAGCTGGGCCAGGATACGGAAGGAGCGGGACTGGGTGGTGCCGGTGCGGGGCTGCCAGTCTTCAGTGTCCTGGATCAGCCTCTTCTTGCTGCGGTCGTTGGGGATAAAACAGGGCAGGTTGTCCATCCTGAGGCCGTGCCTACACACACACACACCCAGCGGCAGCAGGCGCAGTTAACACAATCCCATCTAGGGACTACCCCATCCACACCAACCAAGCTAATCAGGTGGCTTTAGAAATTGAGGACGTCCTGAACAGATCATGCAATACCTAATGCTCAGCATCACGGTCTCGCAATAAGCGGGCTAATGCATATCCATTACTTAGATTTCTCATGGGCCCACTGTAGACGCTCATAAATGTACATGAACACATTAGAGATCCAATTTATAACTTTCATTATTAGAATTAATGGGAGAAACCCAGGCAGTTTGTGGAATGTTTCACTACATATTAAAGCTTTCAATTGGATTGACAGCAGTCCAAAATATTGCTTTTCATTTCCAACATATTGCGCTAACAGGGTTGCAGGTCAACTGCAGTATGCATTTATCAAAAAGAAGGAGGATGAAGAGGTTAGTAATGAACTGGTTTTGTGTGTTGCATCTGTGTTCTGTAAACTGTATCTGTGAATTTACCCAAGACCTTTAGCGCTTCTCTCATCTAGCCTTGCCACATTAACCTAATAAGCTGACAAACCAGCCTGCATGCAGCTGGCCCTTACTTGGACTCTTGGTACACATCATCAAAGTAAGTTGCTTCACCCCTGCAGAATAGACCAAAGACCACATAAAGACAGATTGTATTAAGTTAACAGAGGAGAGACAGATGATAGAAGGAAAATGAATAAAGAGTTAAAGCTTTTAGACATTTCTAGTTTTGTCCTGATTGCAAATAAAAAAAATAAAAAAATAAACTGTCAAGTATAAATAGTGAGATGGTAAATGATTTTGTTTAACTGATGAATTATGAGGAAATAGTTATTCATACATTGTATGAACAGTGGTTCCCAACCTGGAGATAGGGTCCCCCACAATGCATTGCAATATAAACCTGAGGTTCTTGGTCGTTCCTCTAATCTTTGCCTTTTTTCCCTTGTAAATTAGTGAATCATTTTAAGTTATTCAAATATAAAATCATTACTATTATAATTATTTTATGTTTAAATCACAATTGCTCACAACCAGTAAACATATGCAAACAGTGAGGGGCTGCAGGCACACGAAAAAAGATCACAAGGTTGGGAACCACCGGAATAAAGGATGGCAATGATTTGAGTGTGAATGACAAATATTTTGTCTTGACTGTTAAGACAAAAAGAGAGATATACTAACTTCTCAAGAGTTTCCATCTGTGGCGTTAAGAGAAAAGAGCAAAACAGAAAATGAGATTAAGAGGTCAGAGTTTAGCATTTGAGTAAACAGATGGAAAACCAGAACATGGCAATATATGGCAGAGAGGTTGTACACAACAAAAGACCAAAAATGCAAAAATCTAGCAAAAGGTGCCATGAGACATGCCGTTATCAACAAGCTCTGTGAGAAAGACAGTATTGTTTCTATGTCAAATCATCTATTGTCCCCCTGTTCCAAGATGACTCGGTCCATTTGGCACAAACCCTTTGCCCAGCACTCCGCTCACCCGTGTGCACACATGCTTTACGATTATGTAAATGGCTGTAGCGTTTGGCAAAAAAAAAACTCTGAAACCCCGTCAACAACGATGAATGCCACAGCATTGACGCATCATGATGTCAGACAAAGTTTGTACAAACAACACACAAAATCTGTTTCAATCCGACAGGCCTAGGCACACTAGACATATGCTGCTTGCATTGAACGTTTAACTGTCCGGAGAGATCCAACAATGTTTTCATCAAAAGTGAGCTGAGAGTTATAATTAGGTGCTATTCCTCCAAAAAATGGCCAGAGGAATGGGTTTCAGCGATGTGCACAGAAACCTCACAACCATGAGGCCTGCAGAGAAACAAGTATGGCTGCATAAATAATCCAGAACCAGGGCAGTAAAAGCTTCTTTTTTTTTATATAAGTGAGGCTTAATACAGCAACAGGCCACATCTCACCAATGACCAGGCAACCACTACCATGACCCAAATTACAGGAACCAGACTGGCCTATCCTACATAATTTCATGCCATACTTCTACTTTCTGGATTATTTAAAATGTGTTTTCATCCATTCCTGGGATCCTTGTAAAAAATAAAAAAAAATAACAACTGGAGGATTCTGACAATTACTCTATGTAATTATAGCAGCAAGACTCTGATCATGGGAGCAGTAACTTCATTTCAATACACAGCAGAGATGAAAGCAGAATTACAACAGCTTCAAAACATTCCTAGTTACTATTTTGTTTGTTTTTCTTCAATAATTTATAACCAAAAGACCAGAAGTCCTCACATTTTCAAGAAGAGACTGAAGATTGACTTTTCTAGCACAGCAGAATGTATCTTTACTTGAGGGACACCGATGGGCTCCATTTCAGAATTGGTTAAGTAGCTAAGAGTTGGTTAAGTAGCTTTAACTTGGCCCGTAAATATGAATTCCACTCATTTAAAAAAAAAAGATGCACCATGATAGAGATTTTCCATCATTACTACTGTGATGCAACAACCTAGCTGTATGGCACTATCATTTAAGTAAATCCAGAGAGAATCATGGAATTTGGTTAAAAATACAAATCCAAAATATAATGATGTTGCTGGTGACATGGCCATGAGTATATTACGTTTAAGCATAAAGTAAACCGAGAGATGTAATTTATTATATTTTTGGAGGTATGACTTCTGACTAACGCGATATTTTACAAAGAGGAACCAAAGTGACAGAGCGAGTACTGTGACAAACACAGCTTCTAAAAGCTGAAAAATACTGGATTTAAAAATGTTGCAATTTCTTTGCAACATACGACTTGCTGGAAAAGCAAGATACAAGCAATAATCAGTCAATAACTCCTCTCTTGAAAAAGCAAATCAGTTTGAAAATTGAGTTGTTTTGCAAGAAAATATACATTTCTCAAAAGGGTCTCTCTCTCTCTAAAATATGCACATATCTACAAAAATAAATCCTTAATCTACAGTTGCCAAAAATAGAACCAAACAAACATATATATCGGGCCTTCAAACTACTGATTATCAACACATCCTTCACTAATCTCTGTAAAACTGTTAGCATTCAATACATTCCACTGTAGAGGTCTTTCAGCTGGAGGAAGCCAGCTTGAATTACATGTGTCAGCTAAACATCCCTTGCTATGTTGCTAACAAAGTGTTTGCTTTTATCTGTATGATAAAGGCCAACAAGATCATTTTGGTAATTGTCACAAAAAGGTTTGACAACCTCTTTCTTTTCCCCAAATGATCTATGGCCAGAGTCTTAAGTTTATACAAAAGTTCTCATATGCTTGCTATCTTGATTGTTACATTGTTGGCAGACAGTGGAGTAATTAAGTATAATGCCAGCAGTGAGTCAGCATTCATTTTCTTATGTTCATCCTTTATAGAAGGTTTCCTTAATGTGTGACACAATGTTGGCAATATAATGAAGTCAATTCTAAACATAATGCAGTTTGGAAATCCTAAAGGAGTCATTTTCTCTTTAGTGTAAAACCAGAATAATGAGACGTCAGAACCATTAAACCACATTAGTCACGTTGTGGTTCCAAAGGGAATAGTGTTTCTTTATCCACCTACCCATTCTGTGGCTGCTGCATACTGGCACGGCCCTGTGAGCTCTGGGTGTTAACTTTAGGGGAGTAGGCCACAGGTTTAATAGCAGGTCCTGAGTTGGCACTACCACCTGCTGTAAATGGCCTCGCCATCTTGTTAATGGTTGTGCTGGGGGCAAAGGAGTACTTTGGCTGAACAGAAGCCGGAGAAAGTGAGTCCTATGGGGGTGTGGGAGAGGGAGACAGTGCAGCACATCACACAACATGCAGTTAGACATTTTTTGACACACAGTGATAGTTCCTTCTGCTGTTGCACAATCCCAAGCTTTACATTTAGCAAGCTTCCAACGCAGCCGGATAATATTTTTTTGTGCAAATGATTAGTCCGGGCTTCAGGAGATGCTCTGTCAAAGCCTGCAGGCTTTTCTCTGTGCATGGAAGAAGTGCTTAAATGGTGTGAGCACAGCCATTTTATTTGTGTTGGCAGTCTGCCAAGGACTGGCTTGAGTAATCTGCTACTGCTGGCAAGAGCAAAATGCTCACATTGAGAAATTGTCATATTTGACTGACATGTCTCACTAATGAGATTTCTCCCTGGGCATAATGCATGGACGGCAAAAGAACACCTACTAAAATGGAACATTGACTTTGGTGCAGCACAAAGCAGTTCATGACACCACTGTAGTGTTCACACAGTAGTCAGTCAAGTAGCTGTCAAGAGGTTTGACAGTGAAACTAAATGCATCGGTATTACTTTGGCTTCAGGGATTGTGCAAGGCGTCAGGAAATAAACCACAGGAAATTCCAAAAGCAATATTCACAACACTCCATCCAGCAAACAACTCGTTTAGCAACTCACTGATGCTTTGCTAATGCACAGCGCATGGACACTGAGAGCTTGACAGGTGACTCGAGTGAATCAGATGAATTTAAACACAAAGTGACAGAACACACTGTTGAAGCCAATTGCAAGCAATGATTAAAGGAAGTTTCAAACTCAATAGTCCAGTAGCAGACCATGCCAAAGAATCCAATTGTTCATACAGAGGTGTGCTCAATGTTTCAGAGAAATATAGTCTTACCTTCTGGTCTCCCCCTGCTTTGAAAGCTCTGTGAAAAGAAGTGACAGGAGCAGGTATTAGTGTTTGAATATATGTGTGAATGGGTGAATGAGTGGCAAATTGTAAAGCGCTTTGTCATAAGGTAGAAAAGGTGCTCTACAAATACAGTCCATTTACCATTTAAAATAAAATCACCTCCACACATTTAAGATACAATACTGAACGCTGTAATTTACACATCACAAAAGTCTGCAATGTTTCAGTCAAAAGAAAAAAGTTGTGTATGAGACGCTGTCTCCACGTTGAATTTCCATCCAAATTACGGTTTTATTTTTTATAAACTGGACAACATACAATTATATTATTCAAGCTGAAAAAAAACAAGTAATACTACAAGTAATACAACACTTTTAAACTTGCTTGTATTACACATCCTAATACATTTTAATTACAAATGACAAAATCTATAATATACAAAGTGACTTCAATTACAACTTAGTGGAACAATATTTTGTTGGGT
Organism: Etheostoma cragini; assembly: GCF_013103735.1. Classification (NCBI taxonomy): domain Eukaryota; kingdom Metazoa; phylum Chordata; class Actinopteri; order Perciformes; family Percidae; genus Etheostoma; species Etheostoma cragini. The sequence goes on along the minus strand of NC_048416.1, from coordinate 11,858,868 downwards.
CCTTTCATGGTAGTTTTTGGCCATGCTTCCCATTAGTTAAGACAACATTATAAATATAAGCTTTATGGCTTGAATAGGGAATTGCAGGAACTCCGCTTGAGACCATTTTACAAGGGGTATGCAAACAAGTGATCAGACGGGTTTTAAACAGGCACAGTTTAACCCACTTATCTAAATCACTCACAGATGCTAGAATAAAAGAGAATGCACTCAAAATGCCCATTATAATTATCCAGTGCATCATAAAACTACATGAGCACACATGTGCGACTGAACCAAGACATAGCCCTGCAAAATACTGTTGGATTCAGGTTGCTTCATTTCTCCTTAACATGTGGTTTAGATAATTGTGTTCAACTGGACTACTTTGCTCATATTTCATTGTTTGTACTGCCAAATGGAGTCCAAAGCTTACTCAAGCAAAGTCCCCTTACACCCATATCTCAACAATTAACCTAATTACCAAAGATGATACAAGCCATAGAAATGACGGGAGAAAAGAACCGGATTGTAATAGCTGATGTTTTCCCATTTGTAAACACCAAAACCTCGGGCTGTCTTCAGATTCACCCAGCCAGTTAAGAATACTGCAAATGTGACAGTGTAGTACACTTCTCCAATCTCTAACTCTAATCCCAGGATTCACATTATTCCTGTGTCTTTGCTAACTGAAGCCACACAGAAGACAGTTCATTAAAATATCTGTATACATTAAACATGAAGGCACCCAGCTTTACATTGCTGCTGGCTCCTAAAATAACTAAAACAAAAAACTACCACCATCCCCCTGCCCAATGTTTACATGCAACAGAAAGCTACAACAGGGTTAAGCAAAAATGGACCAGCCCTGCAGTCACCCTTATTGTTTCAGGCTACAGTCATACGCATAGAACAATAGACAGCACTTCCTGTAACAATGAGAAATGAATAACCGCTCACATCATTGCCTGCTCAACCAGTGATAGAGCAGTGTTAAAGACAGGATGACAACAGGGCTGTATAGATACGGAGAGAGAAGAGCGAAGGGCAGGCATCCTGACATGTCTGTGCATGTCACACTTCTGGGAAGAAAAATCAACATGACATTTGTAGCGCTTCAACTCGCCTTAACCCATAATTTGATGAGCCACACTTAGATCATGCATATAGAGAATGTGTGAGAGCTGCAAATGTGGAGATCATTAGGTCATTTTTTCATGGAAAAAGTTAGTTGGCTTGATCAAGTTTGACTTGCAGCTGAAACTGGATATGCACACTATGAGATCATTTCCTGCCTCGTGTCATCGGTCACTTATCGTAACTGATGCATGCTAGGCTTTCCAGCTGATGTTAGATAAAGTCAGAAATTTTCCCACAAAAATAAATAAATTCTCCCATCATACTGTAATCAACTTTGCACACATCACTGACAGACTCAAAACACAACCCTCTCCAGGCAAAACCCTGCAAACAGTGAACATTGAAATATGGACCTAGTGTGTCCCTCTAGCTTCTACATTATCTTCTTTCTTTGACTCATGTTATTTTGATTCCACCACCTATAAAAACGACTCTGGATATAGCCTAAACTTTACTCATAAAAAAGACACCAAATGATCATTGGTGTTGAACAAAATGAGGCACTAAACCAAAAAACTCATCTCATCCCTGTGCAGCTGTCCTCCTCTTCTGCCATAAAAAGAAAAATGGAATGGCAGCCAAGATATGAATAAAAAAAACTGACAATAGCTCTTCTCTGAGAAGTATTTCAGGAAAACAACATTTGCTTGTCTAACAATATAATAACAATAGGAGAGGGTGATATGAAAAGAGGAGACTGGGGAGTCATGGGTAAAAGAAAACAAAAGTAAAAGAATGTGAAATGTTTACAATAGTTGGACTCCACATGGAGATGAGAAATAAAAGGGAGGCAAACCACAGAATTAAGTCAAGTTTAGCTGATGTTAACATGCTGGCGCATTATAGACCTATCAAAACATTACACCACTGTCTGTGAGATAAAGGTGAAGAAGAAAACCAATGGAAAAAAAATACACAGTATTCATATTTTCTGTCATTAATATTCCGTTTTAAAAACCATATTCCAAACACAAAGCCACAGTTGGCTTTGGTATGTAATAATACCCCTTAAGACATATCCAAACCCCAATTTCATCTTCCTTCCCAAGCAGAATCCTCACAAGAAAAAGAAAAAAAATCTTTAACCTCTCAGAGAAATAACTACAGCAAGCCCTCAGTGTAATGAAACACAAATCATATACACATGTGAAATAGAAGTAGCAGTGTATGTGTTTACATAATTCATTTTCAGGTTTTGGCAAAGCATACCTGCCAGACACAGCAAGGATCCTATGAGGCTTTACCTCCTAGAATCATCTCATCCCACGTTCAAAATGTGTTTATGGGCTATGTCTTAACAAGGTGCCATTCATCATCAAAGCCCAAGTTTGAGTTGTGAACCTCTGTCAGACAGGCAGGAGGCACATATAGCTCAAAGATGACAACTGATCCATCCCTCGGCGGAGAGCATGACGTCACTTCTCTTGATTCTTATTTCCTCACCACAAAAGGCCAACACGATTCTCTTTCCTTATTCTCCTTTCCTTTTCTACTCTGAAAAAAAAAAAAAAACGCCTGGCCATGACTCCACTGCTCCCTCTACCTCACACTCCTTTTAGGGCATTATCTAGGTCGAAGTGTATTGCGTGAACTCTTTCTGCAGGAAAAAGAAAATACATGCAACATCAGCAATGTGTCGCGTTGGCAGCATGGAAAATGGGAATTGCAGCTCTTTGATTGCAAAGAGCATTGCCTTTTAGACTATCTCTACCAGATACAGCAACTCTCTTCATCTCTGGGCAAAATAATAACCTGCTAAAATATTTAGTAAACTAAATATTACAAGACTGCAGTGGTAAGACTCTACAAAGCCTTGACATCTTACTCCCCTCCTCAAAAATCTCCCTTTGATCCCCCAAGTTTAATCATCTCTGTACCTCCAACCATATCTCCCTCTTTTCTTTCTCATCTTTCCTCCATTAGTCTCTCTCCTTCTACTCTCAAGCTATTCTATTCTAACTGAATAATAAACTAGCTTACTCTTTGCTTTACCTTATTTTGATGATTGAGCAGAACACACCATGTCTCAATATTGAAGTCAATAGTCACTGATGAAGGTTATAAAAAAAGAAAAGACACTATGGCTAACGCATTTTTGCTTAAAGAAATTAGAAAAACAAGACAAGTATCAAAATAGTTGGCTGTCCATTTTTTTATTGACTTATTAAAATAGGCTTATCATTTCAGCTCTAGCTTCTATTACTAAGAAATACATATACCAAAATTCTGTCTCCAAGTTTCATGTTGCAACAAAATAAATTAACCTACTGAAAAAAAGGGACACATGAAGTAGTAGGCCCACTGGACTCAGTGATCTGTGCAGAGACATCTACGTTGTATGAAGGTGAGAGGAGCCAGACATATAAAAACAATATGCAGCAAATATCACCATGAGTTGGAAGTCTGATATTTTTAGTTTATGTTCTGGCTGTTTACTTCTGGAAAGTCATAAAAACGACCTGTGGCTACGGCTGGTTTGACTCAACATAAGTGAACAAAGTGAGGAGGAGAGAGAAAAAAGAAATAAAAATAAAAATTGGTTAGAACAGTCGGGTCTCTTAGGAGGAAACTAAATTAACTAGATGTAAAAATAGTGGAGTTATAGCTCGGATCACAACCTCTTTACTTTTTGATTTTGGATACTCATAAGTAGTCCCCTGACAGCAGTCAGGCTGATCTTTATTATTTAACAAGTCAGAATCTTCTCATTTTCTGAGGGCTTTAGACTCTGTTTGACTTTGGCTTGTACTCCACAGAAATACATTATCCGTCAGAAAGTTCTAGCATGAGTTGTGTGAGCAGTTATAAGTGCCGCCTGATTGTGGGTTATGCAGTCCTAATTAACATAATTCAAGAAAATTAAACAAAATTGATTTTCTTGGCTGAAGAAAGACTCTTTATTTCATTTTAAAGCGGAGACATGGTTCCTCTGAGAATGGTTTGTTTCAACCAAACAAGGCCAGTGCATCCTGATGGCATTTGGCATGCAAAGCTGGTGCTGAGTGCAGACTACTAACCCCTGCTCTTCTTTTGAATGATAAGGACAGTATATTACTGTAATACAGACGGAAAGAATTCAGACAGCATGTCTTCTCTTGTTACTTCAATTAAATAATGTTGGGGATTATTTTACCTAGATTAAAACAAACATCAAAATATATTGATTGATAATTTTGCTGAGTTATAGCAAGGTACAGAAACAGTATAAAACAGTCATGAAACTGAAATTGGCAACACTAGTGCCACCCCTCAAAACTTGGGACAAAAATCAAAACCTAAATATGGATAACATAAACATGCTTTGCACACTACCAATTATGTGAAGATTGGATACAATTTGTAGAAGAAGGAGTCGTAGAAAAGCAGTTGGAATTTGAAAAGATACGGGTTGCACCAAGACTCCAGAAAAATCATTTTTCTTATAACCTCACAGTTTAGGATTAATGAGCAAAGCATAAAGTTCTTCATAAATGACGATATAGTAGTGCCATCTGTACCAAAACCAAGTTGTTTCTTTTTTCTTTTTTTTCCATGGACTAACTTTTCATCAAAATCCGTAATCTGTTCAGCAGTTTCTGAAATATCCTGCTAGCTACAGTAATGGACAAAGAGACAAACAGGGTTGAAAATATAACCTCACCAGCAGAAATAATTACTTTTTTGAAAAAATATCCAAGTCTAACCCTAAAACTAAGCCTGGGGGAAATAAAATAATGGAATATGTGTGAGGATAAGTTTAATACCAGTGCATTTTTGCAACCATCTGTCATAGTGAGTCAAATTTCAAGGGCATTAAAGTATTTCTCTCTCCAAGGAAGGAAGGGGGATATGCGTTGGTTGTGTGGTTTTCTGCTGCTGTTTGACCAAGATAGAACATAGGGGTGAGTGATCATGTAGTGTTTTGTTACATCGTGCGTTGCCTGATGACTTACTTGCTGAGAGTGAGGGTGAGGGCGTCTGTTGCTGCTCGGATTTTGTTTTGTGCTTCCACATGGGTCATTTCTTCTGCATTGGTACCACTGATGGACACCACCCAGTCTCCCACCCCGACACCAGCCTGAGCTGCCTTCCCGGCCGGGGTCAGCTGTAAAAACCCAGGGGACAGAAAGCAGAGAGAAGTTAGAGGTACATGTGGACCGGGTTCTCCCAGGATATGACGGATGGATGTGGATGAAAAAACAGGTCTTAACAGGCAGCTCCAGGGGAAGAATTGCACCAATAATAGTATATATAAAAATCACAGAAATATTGAACCCTTTATTGACCAAATACATACAATTCTCCAATATTTGTATTCATCTTGTCGTTTCGAGGATGGTATGAAATAATCACAACATCTCAAAGCAAATAGTACATTTTTAACACTGCCTCCATCTCACAATTCCTTTTTGTTATCCTAGTCGACAAGTCATGTCTCAAAAAGAAAATGTTTTTGAAAAGACCTTAAAATGTCCCTGTGTGACTAAACTACTCGCCATTATCTCATATCAGCAGTTCAAAGCAAAACACAGGAAATCTAAACCTAAAAAAGTCATGCTCCGTTGACTTTGTTGCAATGTCTGTCAACGGCACTTAATAATCAACTCAGGGAGTCTGTGTGTCTGGGTCTGACGAGCCGGTCGAGAAATTTCACTCAACACTATCGGAAACAGGCATTATAGGTCATCATGATGTCATCAGTCATCAGCATATGATTTGCTGCAGATGTGAGTATGAAAGGATCTCTTGAAAGCTGCAGACAGGGACCATATGTTACAGATAATAATTTACTGGAACAACCCATCTAGACAGGTAAGTCACTGACAAAACAATGACATCATCCACAGGCTGTCACTGCTGACATATTGAGTCAGAGCACAGGGCTGGAGCCTTGTTACAAACAGGAAGAACTTGACATTGTCTTTATAGGTAGAAATGGTTTTCTACATGCACACAGTGGTTCTAGAGGACGTAGCAGAAAGTGTAGTCTACAGAGCAGAGATGCCAAATTGTGTTAAGTAAGGGCTTAGTCAGCTTGCCCATGCAGCTTAATGGAACTTAAGACGTGCCAAAGTCTCAGATAACTAAAGTACAAAGTGTTCAGCATCAGATAAGTGAGCGGGTGCCAGGATTTCTGGAAAAAAAAACTATTAGGATTACTCTCTGATGTCATGGATCCCTGCAAATGTTAGCTCGTCAAAAGCTCAGAGGACTCAGCCGTTCAATCAATAGATTTCTGCCATGTTCAGCTAAGATATCACTCTTGCTGCTTTGATTCTGCACATTAAACATAAACACTTGACCTGACTTGTGAGCGGGGAAGTAAAATGCTCTGCAAACTGATGACAGCTCAGGCTGAGATACCACTCCCCGCCCCACAAGACAACAAAGTTAAAGCCTGCCTTGAATCAAAACTGAAAATAGGCAGAAATGCATTCCTTAGGGGCAATCCAAGCTACACTTCTTTTACAGTCAAGTTCAAACATCACTTTAATTGCCTCTGATTTGCACTCACTAGAAGCAATTAAGGAAGTTAAGAAAGAAATAATTTCCCGAGTTCAGAAAAAAACTCAAGAGCTTTAACAGCGTACACTGAGAACAACTATAACATGGGCACATGTGACCTATTCTGAAAAGGGACATTCTGCACATGCCAGCGAGTTCACTACAGAGAGCCGCAGAATCATTTTCATTACTATACTGGATTAGCACCTTGTCATGTTTGTCATTTTAAGAGCTTTATACAACAGGACAGCTGAAGACATGAAAGGGGAACAAGAGTGGGGGAATGACATGCAGCAAAGGGCTGCAGGTCGGAGTCAAACCCAGGCCCGCTGTGTCTAGGAATAAACGTCTTTATATGGGTGCCCGCTCTACCAACTGAGCTACCCTGGCACCCGCAATTTGTCATTGTTAGCTAAATAAAAACAAGAATTTACTAGCGTTTAACAAAAACAACAACACAGGCCATTAGCCTTACGACCTATTCACACCAGCATCACCCCGGCATCAAGATCCGTAAATTTGTTGCATGGTTGTGTGGGGGTGGGAGTGTCACTGAAATGGCCCCTTTGTGTGACCTCCTGTTGTGTCCTTTAACCCCCCAATGTAGCACAAGTAGACTTCGTTTTCCCAATTACGGTTTTCCATAGGATCATTTATAAATCTCGACATTTCCGACCGCACTTGAAGACAGCTTTATTTCACAGAGAAAGAAAAGCGATGGCAGGACTGGGCTTTGTTGTTGGAGGGAAACAGTCAGCTGTTACCATCTCCTGGGTAGTTAAGTGCTTGGGTTTCATTTTTTACCCTCATAGTGTTTTAAAACCTTCTTGTGGCAGCAATCGAGGCAGTGATGTTTCCTGCTTCTTGTACGGAACTCTCACACTCCCTAAAATTGTCTGATCGCCGGTTACAATTGCCCACCACAGTGTGATGCCCGTTTGTTTTTCTCCAATAGTTAAGTCAGTTTCAATTTTTTTGCCGCACACCACTTTTTATTTATTTTATTTTTTTAAGGAGGTGAACAAAGAGGTGTTCAAATGTTACTAGCCAGTGCAGTAATAGATGCCTCAGTAACATAAAATAAAAAAATAAACAGAAACCCCTACCACTGGGTATCATCTTTTTTTAATGAGAATTTAATTAAGCAATGAAAGCTATTGCAAGTCAACTCTGAAGTGGGGTGGGACTTTGGGTCTGTGGAAAGAGACAAAGTTATTCTATTTTTAATAAAACATGGAAAATAGACAGGTAAACTATGACTAAATAAGGAATGCAAATGGTTTCACGAAAATGAAAATGATGAAGTAGAGTTTCAGAGACTTGGAGAATCTCTACCAAAGAGCACTCAAACTGGTGGCCCAACACCCTACAGACATTTTATGTTGGTTTTGCTATCTGAATGTACTCAAAGAATCTTTTTTACTAAAGTAGGCCAACGCTTTTACCTTTATAGCTGACCTCTACATGTAAAAGGTGAGATAAAGAGAAAAAAGAAGAGAATGTATGAAGTGATACAGATTGTATGCGTGCATGTGTAGTTGTGAGAGTTGAGTTTCTGATGGACACAGACACCTGTGCTCCTGGCTCAGGTTCAGAGTGCAGCTGCTCCCTCACTTGAGAAGGCAGCAGTTATAAGTTGCTGTGCTCAGACCTTTGGATGGTAGGGGGCGGACGGAAACCCTATACCACCTCCCAGCAGTTTGTCAATACAACCAAGGACAGTGGAAAACATGTTCCTGAAGGCAACACACTGCACTGTACCTGACATCAACCAGGAATCTAACACGATGGCACAGTCATGATGTGGCATAACATGACTTAGCAGTGATACCACAAAGATGGCTTTTTGATTGATTCTGACACAAGTAACAAACTAAAAAGCAGTGTCATCCTGTCATAAATAAGTTTGTGCACATATTGTTGTAGCTCATATCATACTTTAGGGATGACGTTTGTCCAACTGAAGGTCTTCACAACCACAGGATTAGCCGAACAGTTAGTAGCGTGTTTCAAGGCTTTTTGGCAGAGCACAGCAGGAGAGCTGTTTTGGTATGCTTTCAAATTTCATAGCATGAGCCAACCTTTCAAAATGCAACGTCTTGAATTCACCTTTGAAGTGCTCCCCTTGACTGACTCTACAGGTGAGCCAAGGCCTCAGACCTGCTCCAGGGCTGGCTACTCCTGTTTTCAGTTGAACTAATAATGCATTAAAAGTTTATATAAAAAGGCGTAGATATACTGACCATGTAACTCTGCACCAGCTCACTTTTTATTCTTTCCAAGGCTACATGGGGATCAAATGACAGTCTGTCCTTACATCACTCACACAGCACAGCTGATGCAAAGCCATAAATATCCCTCTGAGAAATAGAAAACTAAACCTGGAAGTATGTGGTCCCCCTTAAAGGACTGCAGTGGAACACCTAGCACTAACTCACCTTAAGAAACACTGCTTACAACATACAACATTCACAACCAACTAGCCACACATAAATGCCCCCCTGCGAGCAATCTATCAGTAAGTACTGAATTATTAATTCACCCCTCTAACAAGGGCTCTTTTCTCAGACTATGTGTATATGAGAAAGGGAGTGTTTTTAAGATTACAAAAGTGATAAAGCAACAGATGGTCTACGAGCCAGACGGAGACACACGCAGAGAAACAGGAATAAAAGACTTGATGACACATCCTGCTGTGGTGGTCGAGAGACATTGATAAATCTCCTCACTCGCTTATTGACTTGACATCATCTGAAATTTCCTCCGAACATTTGATTTGAGTGCTGTGGCATGTGTTTGTCGATAGAAACCAGATGGTGCTCAGGAAGCTTGGCTATGGTATCATAATGTTTATGGAATCATGATGGCACGAGATCTGGGACAGATATATGGAGAAACTCCTCTGAGGAGTTGTACGGCTGCCCCAGAAGGGGGGTAGATTCAATTGAAACGCCAATGAAACGACATCTTGCTTCCTAAATTTTCAGGCCTTTCATTTTGCAACAGGATGCTGGGGCCAACAAGCCGAGAGAGATATAATTTCACCTAAGTATACCTTAGATTTCTCAAGGTCACAAGAGTCTGAAGACACTCAAGAAAAAAGGAAAAAAAACTTGGCACCAACTAAAGGTTGTTTAGAAAAAGGATAAAGACACAGTTGGCGGTTTCTGGAGGCAGGATCAAACTCACAACAACTCAACTGACTGCATTTTCAGCTCTCATAGGAGGAGATGCTCGTGTGATAAAAGGCCTACTGGACATTTTTAATTGATTAGTTGTCAACTATTAAATTAATCGCCAACTATTTCAATAATGTATGAATTGGTTTGAGTCATTGATAAAAGTTCTCTAAATCCAGCTTCTTAAATGTGAATATTTTCTGGTTTCTTCACTCCTCTTTGGCAGTAAACTGAATATCTTTGAGTTGTGCACAAAACAAGACATTTGAGGACGACATGTTGGGCTTTGGAAAACACTAACCAACATCTTTCACCCTTTTATAGACCAATCAACTAAAAGAGAATATTTTTTACAGATTAATCAACAAGGGAAATAATATTTAGTGTTGCTCTGCTAAGCAGCATCCAACCCATGTTCATTCCAAGCTGGGAGACGGGTTCTACTGACACACACGGCTGTGTCCAGTACGGCTGTGTCAGTTAGAAAGGGTCTAGCTTTTCAGCCATGCTAACAGAGAAAGGCTTTGCTTTCTTGTTATTTTTATATTCCTTAATGGCATGATGAAGGGTCAAGAGCACTTTGTTAAGATTTCACTAGTTAGAAGTTTTTATACCTCTGCTAACACAAGGCAAGGAAAACAAAAAATTGTCTATTAACATTGAAAAAAGCGAAGTACTTTTTTTCTGCTGAAAATTGTTGTATACATACATTATGCTAAAGTCAAAAAGTGATTTTTTTTTCTTTCACTGTGACTTATCAGTTTGTCTTGGCATGTGCTCCTTTCCTCTGATCTCACTAGAAAAGTATCCCAGTGAGATTGGGGGAGTCCATCATATGCAGGAGAAAAGTGAGTGTGGAGGACATATTTAGACACAGAAAGGAGACAAGAGGATTGTCTGTTGGCAGCAACAGGGTGGATATGAGAAAAATCCCAAGAATGCTGAGAAAGCAAAGCTTTCCAGGCTCGCAGACAGAGGAGGAAGGAAACAAGAGCATTCATAGAGCATGGAAACCTATATACCAACTCTCTCACACACAAACACACAGGAGGACTCACACAAGTCAGACACCTAAAACTTTCCAAATCAATACGAAATATTATCAGAATCACCATTTACAGTGCAAAATTATGTTATTGATGATGTGATTACATTAGGACTGTCTCAAATTAACAAGATAAGCACAAGCTCTAAATAAATCCGGTCTCAACACGAACGGTCATTTAATCTGTACAAAAACACTTAAACACATTGATTTTACAGGAGTTATCACTTGCAATCTCTTTTCCTTACAGAGTTGACCTGAGCCTTTTGTCCCATCACTCCACATGTTCTTATTGTGTAATCACTTTTAACCAACTGTCTGGGTTGAGATCCTTATCTCATCAGCTGCAAACCAGTAAAGAAAGACCCCCCCCGGGGCGACCTCTAGCTCAACCGTTAAGAGCGTTCGCCCCATGTTGGCTGAGTCCTGAAGCGGCCTGAGTTTGAATCCGACCTGTGGCCTTTTGCTGCGTGTCATTCCCTCTCTCTCTCTCTCTCTCTCTCTCTCTCAACTCTCAACAAAAAAATAAAAGAAATTAAAGACCACCCATTATAGTCATTCAATATAAGTGAAGTTGAGTTAAGGCCTGACTTTTCTTCCTGTTACTAAAGGGATCCTATATATCTTTGAGGTTTACATCCCCTGGTTGGGCCGTTTTCATCCGTGTGATTCACTGTCCAGTGTTTTATGAGAAACACAAGGGGAGCCAACAGGTTCTGAGAAGTAACGAGAGAAAACTTGTCACATCTTTAGAACTCGTGTACCCTGAGGCCTGTTGGAATAAGCCCTGCAGATATTAGCCACTGACCAGTCATTAAGGCTCCAATCTTAGCAGTACCGTCTCTAGAAAGAACAATCATCATTTTTTAACCAAGCTGCTTAAACAAACCTGGGTCTATCAAAATGTAAGGAGAGATTGGAAGGCTTTTCCAAACAAACAAATGTAAGCCCTACTTTTTTGCAGCAAAGAAAATAAACATCATCTGTAATGTACTTGGATTGCCCCCCCACCTGACATCTCTCCATTTGTCCATGAATAGGTTGCGTGTGTGTGTGTGTGTCTCATGCCTGAGTGTAGCGATTACGAAAAAAACTGTGTAAATTGTAATTTGGGGCTATTTGTGGAATGTTTTTTATACGAAAAAATGCACAATGTTCCCCCTTGTCATTAATCCAAGAGGAACATAGTGTTTCTGACTCTCCTGTGTGTGTTTCTGACTGCGATGCTGCCAATGAGCAGAGCAGGTACAAAACATGTACAGACAAGGCTGGTGATAACTGCTGCCGTTTACACAGGATTACATCAACACTAAACACACCTTGATGCAATCACACACACACACACACACACACACACACACACACACACACATACATACCACTCTTCATTAGACCATGCTAATCAAAGCAAAATAAAATAGTGCATAATTCGTTTGCAGCTTTTAATTACAATGTTGTGACTTTCATTCTGGCAAAGAAACCAACAATTCATAGTGTTTGAATAACTATGTGGAGAAACCTTGTGAGGACTGACCTGTACATAATTACCTATTGACTAATAATGAATCCTTCTAAAATGGTAAACTACAAATATTGAACATAATTGATGATGTAATAAATGTAAATCAGTCTCACATTTATATATCACCCCAGCCTCTAAGGTATCAATATAACAACGTCAGTAGGGAATGAGTGCATAATAGAATGTCAGATCTGTGTGCGTAATAGCTGGCAGCAATGTTGGAATGATTTTTTGTGTGCGCATGCGTGTGTGTGAGTGAGTCTGTGTGTTTGTTAGTCAAAGCAGCGGTGCACTTATAAGGCCTGGAAAGTGGGTGCTGCTCTCTTTTATAGCCACAGTAGTTCATCCAGTATTTACAATTCATTCAGTAAAGTGGCAACAGCCTAACATGGAGAGTACAAAGCATTGTGAAACAAACAACATGTCACTGTAAACAATTATTACTATTAATCCAAAAAAGGTACACGTTGAGACTTACTGATTAAGAGTTGGGGTATACACACAATATAAATGTGAGTGATTTTTAAAAATGAGCACCACAATCTACAGATGCAAATCTGCAAGCATAAAAAAAGATGATCCATAAGCTCAGGTGGGGTCATTATGTGGAGACTAGTCTATATCAGTGAAGATTCATTTAGGGGATTGCTCCGGTGCCGCTAGAAGATCCACCGGATTTCATTTATTTTAGGCTGGATGTCAGTCACCTTCCGCTTTCTTTGTAATGACATTCTAAACTCTGATCGATTTATGCTAACTATCTTTAACTGCTCCTCAGATCTCTGCAGGGTAGATCCAGACACCTAGCTAGACTACCCGTCCAATCTAAGTTTTCTGGTGCACGACTAAAACAACTTCAGAACAAGCACAGGTTCCAGCAAAACTAGTTGCTTCCCGAGGCTATTTTGCAGAGGCACTGTTATTAGCTTAGCGCCACCCAAGATGAACGTGATTGGTTTAAAAAAAATAAAAATAAAAAGGCAATAAACCAGAGTACATTTTTCTCCCATCTCGGAGTGCTGTGTGGTCTTGCCAGATCTAGGTCTGGCTATGCAAGATTACGTGGACACCAAGACTACAAACATTGACAGAAACTTGTAAAAAGGCTTTTATATAGAACAATGGAGGAACAAAATGGATGATCCTTAACGCAAATCCCCAAGAAAAGTGCAAATACATCAATGTTCACAAATGCACAAAAGCTGAACAAAAGCTTACTCCAATAACAAACAGATGCTTACCCTTGACACGGTGAGGGGCATGCTGAAGTCCTTGCCACCCTGCAGCCTGAAGCCCCAAGGCGCTGGGCCGTTGAGGGTTACAGAGTATACGTTCATAGCCTTGAAAAGAGAAAAAGAGGAAACAGTGTCTTAATTAGCCAGGAAGTCTGGAAAATGTCCTTTTCTGCTTTATCCAATCAGCTTAGCTGCTGCATTTGTTTCACACAGAAACTGACACTGAAACTGTTTTCTTTCAGAGTATATTGTTACATCTTAGGAAAGTTCTGTTTTAAGAATAAGCAATAATACAATAATCCATTTAACTTTACCATAGCTTACAAGACGATAAAGTACCAGATCTGTTGCTGGGACACCACGAGATCTCTTGCGTCATAATCTCAGGTGAGCATTCATATAGGGGTCCAATTCAGAATTATAAGTAAAGTATATTATTATGCAAATGAGTAGCCTTAAAAATCTACTGGACAATAAGAACAGAAGCCACATTCAACATCAGTTATCTTTCAGTTTGAATACAGCCAACTCATTGTAATCTACAAATAACTTAACCATTTAAAGTGAACTACAATAAAACATTGGCCCATTTGCCCACAACATACTGTACAAACTTGCCTAGACATTTTTTTTATATTTTACATAATGTGTACAGATGTGAAACCATGACAAAAAGGGGGGAAACAACTTAACCAAAACAAATTGGTAACATAGAATGGCAAGTCACCAAATAGCCGGGTAATTTTGGGAACCAAAGACAATTTGAGACGTCCGGCTATATCCCTTGCGCATTACGGCTGTACTGCTGTACCTGCACCCTAACACACCTCTTGCTCCTCCTACTCAACCCTACCAGGTGTCATTTCTTTTCGTGACCCACAGCTAGTTTCCCCAAGATGCCACCATGCAAACCTACCTGTTCCTTAAGGGCTGGCCAAAAGCCCAAACCTGAGAGAAAGCTAGATAGTCAGTAAGCTAGTGCAAGCAGATTCTTTCTGTTGGCAAAAGCTACCCCCGACACTGTCTGTGACACAGGCGGGCCATAGCCTCTCCTCACTCCTCAGAGGCTATATAAGGAATGTAAAACTACACCAAACTATTTCAGCCCAACACCCACATGAGTCACAGAGAGAAAGGGGGGTAGGAGAACGGAGAGAGGTAACGTCAACTACCCCTATATTCTGGCAATAGCCTACAACATCCAAGTCAATGGATTTTTTTTAGTGCACTTGAGAAGCAGGAGAGGGCCACAAGTTAAACAAATTCTACATTCCTTATGGAGGGCATGAAGCACAGTACAACCAAACCAGCAATTATACTTTACCATTAAGTCCTTAAAGCAACAGAGGAGCTCACAAATAGTAAAAAATAAGGTTTCTAAATATTAGAAGTAAATATGGCCCTTGTCAAAAACTAAAAGGCAACGAGCCAAGCACCACAAAACCTGCTGATTAAATGGGAATTCTCTTTAGTTTTTAATTTGTATCCGTTTTTTTGTGTTTGTGTAAGAGTAAGTGGATTGGATTTGTTTAGTGTCATTTCTCTCATATTATACCTCCTATAGAGAATTACAGGATCCAAGAAAATCAATTATAAGACAGACAGCTTAAGACAATAAAAACCTACAGGTTATGCAAGTTAGATTTTACTATTTTTTTTTCCAAACAGATTATAATAAGAGTGCAAGTAACAACATGAATCGGGATGCATTTCAGTTCATTAAATACCACCCTCTATATTAAGCCTGTGGAGTATTCATCAACCTATATGCTAGTTAATGCCTGTGGTACACATTCTAGGGACGGCCTCCCTGTTTATGGTGTTGCTATTTATAATCTATGGGGTCACTGTTAATGTTTCTATAGGGACTCGTACTTTTAATGGAAGCGTTGTATATTATCCTCACATACACAAAACTAGACGCTTATTTCTTATAGGCTACGCAATTATAAGCATATTAAACTTTTAATTGATTTCAGTGTTTCAAAGACAATCGTTTGCAACAGCTGGTTAAGACTGGAGAATAAGTAAGTGTATAGGCCTACCTTGAAATATATAACCTTTACATTCACAATAGAAACGGCAGGAAGGGACACAAAAACTGGCTAGTTAGTTAGTTTGCGCCTCTACAGACAGACTGTGGTTCAGAGCAGCCAGCCAAAGCCATAAAGTGCACAGTAAGGAGCACAACACAGCCCGTACAATGACTTAGACTGTGAAAAAGTTCGCTTTAAAAAGTTACTCCACACACGAAGCAATGCGTTTAAACGTTTGGACAAAGACTACGCTTACCTCTTGTCCCTCCCTGTGTCCTCCAGACATCACGAGTGAGTCTATAAGATAAAAAAAAGTCAATCGGTAAGTACGCTAACTTTCGGACTTCCTTAAAGCGGACGTCAAGAAGCCACAGTGGATCCCCTTGGTGAGAGCAGCGGGATCATCCCTCAAAATTCTTTTAGTAGAACTCGGTTGATACGTCACAGGTCACGTGGGCCGCTGCTTCATTTCATACCACTTCATAACCATGTATCATACTCGGGCTGTAAACTAAAGTAGGCCGAGCTAATAAATCATAATGACGTTTAATACCACTTTTAAAAAAAAAACATGTATTTAAAAAAAGTCAAATACAGTCAATATATCAAGTTAACGAACAAAAATATTTCAGTAACTGTTTTTTTTACAGAAAACCTTCAGTTCCCTAAACATATAGGCTTGACAGCCAAATCACAAGGACCAACCTTGCTAGCGTTAGCTAACTAAGTGTCCAGGGGCAATGGGGAAAAAAAAATATTCAGAGGTTACTTGAGTAGGTAGCAATACTATATAAAATATGTTGTTTGTAACAAGTAAAAGTATTGCATTCAAAACGTGTCTCAAGTAAAAGTAAAAAAGTATTAGCATAGAAACAGTACGAAAAGTAAAGGTAGATACTCATTATGCAGAATGTTTAAGTGGGAGCTAATTTTAACGACTGTTTATAACCTAGTGTTGGGTAGCTTAACCTTTAATAATGTATTGAAATGCATTTGTCGATTTATATTTTGTATATCATTAGTCTACAATCTGTAAAGTCACTAGTAACTAAAGCTGTCAATTAAATGTGGTGAATTAAAAAGTAAATGTCCCTCTGAAATGTAGTAAAGTAGAAGTAGGCCTATAAAATATAGCAATAAAATGTAAACTTAGTTAAGTACACTTGAGTAAATTCCACCACTGGCCTTACCTTTACCTCTAAAGGTCAAAAAACTAAAAACCTTTCTCGTCTTATTTACATATCTCATCCGTTTGTTTTATTGTACTGCATGTACAAAAAGTGTTTGCCCCCTTCCTCATCTCCTGTTCCTTTGCATGTTTGTCACACTTAAGTGTTTCGGAACATCAAACCAATTTAAACAATAGTCAAGGACAACAC
>NC_048416.1:11758920-11841769 GCF_013103735.1 Etheostoma cragini | reverse complement strand
TGTTGGTATAATGTTCTTTTTATGAAATGCAGTGTTCCTTCTACGCCAGATATACTTGGACACACACCTTCCAAAGAAGTCTCATTCCCACAGAATGTTGTCCCAAAAGTCTTGGGGATCATCAAGATGTGTTGTGGAGAAATTGAGACAAGCTTTGATGTTCTTTTTGCTCAGCAGTGGTTTTCTCCTTGGAACTCTGCCATGCAGGCCATTTTTGCCCAGACTTTTCCTGATGGTGAAGGTATGAACGCTGACCTTAACTGAGGCAAGTGAGGCCTGCAGTTCTTTGGACGTTGTTGTAGGGTCTTTTGTGACCTCTTGGATGAGTCGTTGCTGCGCTCTTGGGGTAATTTTGGGCGGCCGGCCACTCCTGGGAAGGTTCACCACTGTTCCATGTCTTTGCCATTTGTGGATAATGGCTCTCACTGTGGTTTGCTGGATTCCCAAAGCTTTGGAAATTGCTTTATAACCCTTTCTAGACTGATATATCTCAATTACTTTCTTCCTCAATTGTTCCTGAATTTCTTTGGGTCTCGGCATGATATGTAGCTTTTAAGGATCTTCTGGTGGTCCTTACTGTGTCAAGCAGCTCCTATTTAAGTAGTGGCTTGATTGTGAACAGGTGTGGCAATAATCAGGCCTGGGTGTGGCTAGAGAAATTGAACTCAGGTGTGGACAACAACAATTATAGTATGTTTTAACAAGGGGCGCAATCACTTTTTCACACAGGGCCATGATGGTTTGGATTTGTTTTCACCTTTAATAATAAACATTTTCATTTACAAATTGCATTTTGTGTTTACTTGTGTTGTCCTTGACTATTGTTTAAATTGGTTTGATGTTCCGAAACACTTAAGTGTGACAAACATGCGAAGGAACAGGAAATGAGGAAGGGGGCAAACACTTTTTCACACCACTGTATCTGACAGCTATAGTTAAATGTATTAAGCTTTAAAAAATGTGAGGCATAATAACTAGTACAATGTAGCTCCACCTCATCTCAACCAGCTACATTCCTCAAGTCCTGGGTACCGCTTCCTGAAGAAGGCATATTTTATAAAAGGTTTAAATTACAACAAATGGTTTGATAATAATAACTAGCATTTAGAAAAGGCATAGGTTAATGGTAGGAACAACTTGAAAAAGCCAAGTTGTAAAAAGAAGTGTCTTCTTTACAAGGAGTCATAATGCAGTACAATTGCTTTTGTTACTTAGATTAAGATAATCTTCATATGACACCCTCCAAACATAATAAAAAGTACTTATTTTACTGAGGTACACACATGTAAGGCTTGTATTTGTAATGGAGTATTTTTACACTGTGTTGTTGCTACTTTTATTTGGGTAATGGATGTATTTGTCTTCAATACTGTTGCTAGATAGCCTATAGATGTACAATGTCTTGTTTTTCCTATATTTCTCTATCCCATTTTTATTGACAACACTGGCACACATTATTTCGCAGACAACAGACAATAACTAATTAGGCCTATATATTTATATTTATATATATAAACGGAGTTAGCAAGGCAAATTTAAGGTGTTGATGTGGTGTGGTCTTACATTGCCAGACCTATCTCCACCATGGATGCATTAGGAGAACAGATCTTCACGTGTTCTGTGGTATTCTAACAAGTAAAATACATAAATAATGTAACTGTTGTTAAAAAAAATCGCTGAGTAACATGTCGTTTATGAAATGTATAATGCGTATTCTTCTCATAGTCTTTGATCAAATGAATCTGAGGGCGTGGGAGATCTAGTGCCTAAAGAGATCCATCAGAGGGCCAGTAGATGGAGACAAACTGCAACAAAAAGGAAATGGTACCCTCAGGGTGCTGCCCTGCTCCATCATCATCACAGTGGCTGAACAAGTGAAGAAATCATGAATCATCAGTGAGGGCCTTAACTCGAAGATTAGATTGTTTGTTACAGACGATTTAATTGTTCGCCCTGTTGCCTGCAGTAGTCTACTTGGAATAGCTGATAATCGAGTAAAACACTGAACTTGTTTGTATAAACGTTGCGGAACTGTTAGCCTAATTTAAGGGCTTTGACGTTAGCTAGCTAGCTAGCTAAACCTACCAAGCTCAGTTAAACTTGTAGACACTTTTGTGAAAGATGGCTGACAACGGCGCACATCCGACTGAAGAGGACCCAGCCGCAGCTTTCCTGGCCCAGCAGGAGAGTGAGATAGCGGTGATAGAGAACGATGGCGAAGGGTTTGGGGCTCTGGAAGAAGCGGAGGTCGTACAGCAGTCTCAGCCGGAGCTGGTGGCCAACTATGGCAAGTTTGTGACTGAGCTGATGTCAGCTTCGGCTCGCAAGCTAACGAGCTAACTGAAGCTAGCTACACTCCGACAACGTTACGTTAACGCTAGTAATTTCACAGCACGTCCTCCTGACGTTAGATATGTTAAACTATGTAGCGAGCATTTTACTAACACTGATACGACTAAGCAAGTCGTTAAAGGTAGCTAGTAGTAGCTGAGCTTAATATTGTTAGCTAACTGTAGCTATAAACCGGAAAAACCAGTCATGTTAACTGTCAAAGCCAAAACAAAACATAGAGCTAAGTGCCCAAACAGGTGCTGCTGCATTTCTGAGGTCGTAACTGTAACGTTAAGGTTTATCGTAAGAACAATAGTCTATGCGCCACTGCCTTAGCTGGTAACTAACATAAGTTGAAAAGGAAGGAAGGGTAACTTAGCTAGCTAGCTAACTCGAAAAATCCAAGTCCATTCTAACAAAAAACTTTGTTTTCTTGTAACAATGTTAGACGGTTTCGATGATGAGCCTGCTACCGTGAATGGGGATATGTTTCAGGTGAGATAATATATTATATTACATTATATAATATCATAACCAAAGTCTATCTCGTTGTAGGCCTGTGTGGCTGAGTTTTATTCTGAACACCATCAAATCATTTAATTTGATTTCCCTTTATTTTTTTATTGGCATTCCTGCAAATAGCTTACGTTAGTTGTTAACTTAAATGTTTAATGTCCTCCAAAAGGAATCCAATGGCCCAACAGACAGCTATGCAGCCATCGCCCAGGTGGATATTCAGAGGCAAGAGCCGGAGAGTTTACGCAAGTGGAGAGAGGAGCAGAAGACACGCCTTGAAGCATTAGGTGAACAAAGATTGGGAATTGATAATAGGCCTACTGTGTAATGCACTTCCTACTTTGCAACTCTAATTAGTCCACTCTGGTTTTCTCATTTTGTCATGCATCTTTTTGATGTTATCATTTTAGGACAAATGATCAGTTCTTTTCCTCTATTTTTCCTCTTTTGGGGACGCTCTGACTATGCTATTATCTGCTGTTGCTCCCTAACAAGACTCAGCATCAAAGGCAGCAGAGGCAGAGTGGAGAGAGAAAGCCAAAAAGGAGCTGGAGGACTGGCACGTACACCAGAATGAGCAGATGGAGAAGAACAAGGCCAACAACAGGTTGGTGTCTATGCCCTCTGTTAATGTGCAGAGAAGTAACAGGTGGTTTATCAATATGATGTGAGATGTTGTAGTCACAATGCTCAACACATTCTATTCTACAGCTCAAGTGTTGTATTTGCAGATTCTTTTTTTCTTCTCAGTAGAAATCATTCAAAATGTAGTTCTTATTGTATAAGTCAAGTCAGATGCAATGTGTGGCAACAGGAACACTATATTAACAAGACTGGATCCCATTGTTAGGTGCTAGGACGGATGGTCCGAAAGGGGGCGGGTTGATTGGTAATTGGTTGGTTAGGTTTAGGCATGAGGAGTGAGTTTGGTTAAGTTAGCGGAAGTATATTAGGGTATGCCAATCAGGGGTAGAGTGGGGCAAGTCAAGCCTTCGCCCGTCTCTTTGGACCATTTATTCTAGCATCAACCCTGTAATATCAGGTGGACTAAACTGATTTGGTTAATGAGTAATGTAGTAAATTAAGCACTAAAGAATAAAATGTTGGAGTAATGGACATAATATAACAATTTAATATTTCAAAAGTATTGATAGGACTGCTGATGCAATTTGTTTGATAACAATGACAATGACAATGACAATAAAGGCATTCTATTCTATTATTTTCTTGCTTATTTAAAGACAGTTTGTGTACTACTTAAAAATGGTTATTGTAGTCTGGTTGCAGTCAGTGATGTATGTTATGCCTACATAAACATTGCAGCCTTTCCCTTTCTTGAACCAAGCTAACCCCGTTCTTCTCTCATACTTTCCAACAGACTCTGTCCAAGTCTGGCACGGTATCACTCTGCATCTGTTGCTCTAGTTTCAACCTGTGTCTGTGAAAGTGCTGAGGGACAATCCTCTGATGAGATATTAGTCCAACGCTGTGTGTCCAGTTAGAATGCCTGGAAAACCAAACAGGAAGCTGGCTAGCTAGAAGGAATGCAAACAGGGAGCAATCGTCACAGTTTTCATCCACGCCATAGCCCAACTAAAGCACTCTGTAGTTGCCTGAAATGCTTCGCCATTCTAAACTTGTTTAATGGAAACCGTGTACTACAGTAGCAGGATTGTATTAATTAGTTTTTGAAACCTTTTATTTCCACCTCATTAGAGCCGCTTCTCAGTTGCTTACATAATTCTTATAATGCTGGCTGTAATATGTCTCTGCTTGTTGTTTGACACTGAAACTGTTCTCCTTTCTCCTTATTTTTCCTGCTTTCTTGGCCTTACCTGCGTACTAGGATTGCTGACAAGGCTTTCTACAAACAGCCTAACTCTGATGTTATGGGCTTTGTGTAGGTTTAGAATTCTTATGCTTTTTAATGTTGTATGCCCTACCCCAGGAATTACTAGTGGATTTTTCACCTCATGCATGTCAAAGCACTAAAATACCTGTCTGTTTTTGAAGGCCTAATTTTGGTATTTCTTACATTTTAATTAGATTTTTACATATGTTGTTACAAAGTCCGCCCCAAAGTGTATGACTGGTATAAAGAAAGGCATGACGTTGTTGTGAACCTTGTGCATGGTGCTGTTCATGTGATTGAACACCATGCTTGGGTCAGATGGGTTTACTGTTACGGGAACTGTTTGGAAGTCCCTCTAACATTGCAACTCCTTCATATCTTTCTCTGGTCTCCCTCCCCACCTGCAGAGCATCAGAGGAGGCTTTCCTGGCTGAGAGCGATGGTGACAGTCCAGGATCTGAATGGGAGAGAGTAGCCCGTCTCTGTGACTTCAACCCGAAAACCAACAAACAGGCAAAGGATGTTTCTCGAATGCGTTCTGTCCTCATCTCTCTCAAACAGACACCTCTAGTTCGCTAGAGGAGGTCGCTGGGAAAATATTGTTCTAGAGAACATTGCCTTTTCAGTTTTAACCTCGCATTGCATCAGAAGAGTTTGTATGCCCTTTTCCATAAAATTCCTGGTATGTTTATAACCTTTGAAAAACGTCCCGCCTTTCTTGATGATTATTATATTTATAATAACATACTTAACCCCACTCTCTTGTGAGAAAATGGACTGTTGTTACGACACCATCTGGCTGGTCAGTTTTATCACTGCAATACTTAAGAAAATATTGTTACTGTGTTTTAAACAATTTCCTTCCCCTTTAACTTATAAATTATTAGGTCAGTATTCTTGCATGCCTCTGACAATATTTTGGATGCACAATTTTTAGTTGTTTTTATAAATTTGCATTTTGGTCAATGTCAAACACTCAAGCACTATTGCGTATTAGATTGTAACCACTTATGCCTCTCATCAATGTAAAATTGTCAACACAAAGTCTTTATTCACATTCATTGTACTATGTTCCTGGTTACCATATTTAACTTTGCTGGTATATTTTTATCTTTCTAAATGCATAAGCTTGTGGCCTTTTTTTGATGTAGCTCTTACTCCAGTTTAAGTATTTAGCCAGATGGATTTCGTCTTTAATTCGGCAAGGTTTCAGCAAAGAAAAAAGAAAAAAAAATCACAACCAAAGATCAAAATTTTCACATGATTAACTGTTTGTGTGATTTTTAATTTCTCTGTATTTTCTTATCTTAACTTTTATGCGCCATTGTTTTTTTTGTTTTTTTAAACAGAAATCAATAAGGTGTCAATTTCAACAGTAATGTCTGCACATTGTTTCACATGTTGCCTATTCGGACATAAGGAATACTGAAACAAGTGAATGTT
The DNA here is from genome assembly GCF_013103735.1 of Etheostoma cragini. Lineage (NCBI taxonomy): Eukaryota > Metazoa > Chordata > Actinopteri > Perciformes > Percidae > Etheostoma > Etheostoma cragini. The sequence continues at coordinate 11,835,627 of NC_048416.1, read as the reverse complement.
AAAGGGGAACTGGAAAATAAAAACCGTGGAGTACGATCACTGGAATTCATTTGTCCTTACATATTTCACAGCAAAGACTGTCCTATCTAAATGCCCTGGGCCTAATCACTTGAATCCCAGTTTGTCCAATTGATGTGTGAGGAGTTGAAAAAATGGTGTGGCCTGGTACAAACATCCATTCTTAGATACTCTGATGCACATTGCTAAAGGCTGCTACTGTGAAATTGGAATTTTAGGCATTTACCCACTATTTTAAAAACTCAAATGTTAAAACAGACATAGGAAGTCTGAAAAGCAAAAACAAGTTTCAAGGTATAGAGCCACCATGCCTCAGCATAGATGGTGATTTTACAAAGGGCTGTCACATTCCTAATACAACATACGGAGCACTGCTACTCAAGTGTTTAAAGGCCCCAAGGCATGACAATTTCATTTTGAGGTTAACATTAATACGAGTTCCCCAAGCCAGCCTATGGTCCCCCAGTGGCTAGAAATGGCAATCGGTGTAAACCGAGCCCTGGGTATCCTGCTCTGTCTGAGACAATGAAAGCTCAGATGGCCCGATCTGGAATCTTGCCCCTTGATAGGTCATAAGGAGGGAGCTCATTGTGGAATGGGCTCTAGTGGCTGTAATTGAAGAGACTTCAGATACAATATTAGGGGACCACTAAGGCCTATATAAAAGCATCCAAAAAGCAGCATGTCTTGGGACCTTTAAGTGAAATTAAGTCTGTGTTAAGGTGAACATTGACACTGGGCCCATATTGTGTCTAAAAGCCTTCCATTTCAATTGACTCACCCAGGCCATTAATATAAAAAAACTGTTCAATGAATATCCCTACTTTTGTTTTGTCTAAATAACCTGTTAAATAAAGGCTGTCTATGGAGTAGATGTCACCTGAATACAGGTGTGAGTGTGGTGATTTATCTTAATTACAAACAGGACACCAGCTTCAAATGAAAATGTATAATCAGGTGTTATATCAGTGACAATACATGGGAACATTTGAAATGTAATCTTAAAGCACAAGAAGCATATAATTTATATTTATCAACATTTGCTCTAATGCTATTATAGCACAACAAAAGTCAAATCCAGCATGCTGGTCTGGGAGCCACTTACACGTTGTTTCATAGTGCTAGCCTGAAGCTAAATATTTTATCACCGTGAGCAGTTTAGTTTTCAAACACTAAATAGTGTTGGCATTAACTAAATATTAGAACAATGCTTGAAACATAATGCATTATTCAGTTCATTTGTAAAATCAGTCCACTTCCAAGTTGGATCTGGTCTGACTCCGAGTTGAATAGGCGGTGGCGGAGGTGTGGGATTGGTCCGTCTTCATTACTTGGATTTCACAGCTGTGGTAAAGACACCAACAATAATAGCAACTACAGTGAAGCCTTGGGCAAAGATGCGTCCCCTCATCAACAGCTGGGACTGCCTGGTTTTCCCTTGATTGAAGGCACGGAGGCCATAAATCAGCGCTCCTGCTGTTCCCAAACAACCTGGAGAACACAGAGCAAATCACAACTTGGTGGTGACCAGATACTCTTACAGGTACATTCAGACACTTGTTTGCTATCATGGTCAAGACTCAAGATAAAGGATACCACGAAGACGCATTAACAGCGGTCAAGTCCCAACATCGAAGGTCAGTTTCTCCTTACCCTTGTAATGTCTATGCAGATAACCTACATACAACACAACGGAGAACTATGGATTTGTTAGTGGTGAAATTCAAAGATTATAAAAGAGGCCCACCATTGTGAAACGCAACTGTATATTGAACTACCCACAGACTTCACTGTTAGCAGTTTGGAGACTATTTAGAAATACTGTATACATTACAAAGGAGGGGGGTATCATCTAACCTGGTTATTGACACCGACGGTGCATAATCATAATAAAAAGAAAACACGTGTCGTGGTTCGGTTTACCTAAACCTTGGAAATAAAATCCAAGGGTATCTCGGCAAAACAATGTTGACACGCCTAAAATTAAAATATTACCTAATCATTCTTTAACGAGAGGCTTAAATGACAACATGCTCTCGGTAGTGACAACAGTATATCGTTTGTTTACGTCAGCTTAGCTCCTTATCACTGATTTTAGCACATTACATACATAGTAGCTATAGTTCGTAGTATACGGTATGGTACATGGTGTGTGTGTATGTATGTATATTTAATATAACGTTAGCTTAGCTCCTATCTGATTTTAGCATATTACGTTACGTTGATTCTATTGCAGGTGAGTTTGGTCGAGCTTCAAATGCTAACGTAGAATTAGTTATCATTTATTTGACCACACTTTAGAATAAAAGGACGAGCTACTGCCTCGTTGCTGCACTTGTGTAACTTTGCTAGTGTTACCCCCTTGTATAACTCACCTATTGGGACGAATGGGTTCTCCTTGGTTTTTCTAATCAATTTTTCTTTAAAGGTCTCATCTTTGATTATCGGCAAAGGGTTGAAGCCTTCGATAACAGGGGGCTCAGAAAAGTTAAAGGGCACAAGTCCTGGTGGCGATGATTTAGGGCTTTGCTCCGGGACCGCTGGTGCTGTAGCTGCCGCCATGTTTACTTCCAAACTAATGAGTTGCGGAGATAAACGTCCGGTTAAATTTGCTCACAGGCTTCACAATAAAAGTCCTGAACGAAAGCATGGTCAGCGGCATATCCTGGCGTCTGCCGCCTGCTATGTATGCACACAATATTTAAAAAACTAAATACATTTTAAAATGCGAATCTTCTTCAAAGTGCACATCTCTATAGTATAAACAATTGAATCCAACATTAATGACTATACATTTATTTCACAGTCAATGGGATCTACCAATTTCAAAATCCCATGTAATAACTTCCATAAAGCATAAGTCGTGACTCCTTTTTAGCAACCGTTGTTCCAAAATAACAACTAACCTAACATCCAGAATGTAACCCAGCCCTACTATCTACTGGTCAATTGGCATTTATTTTCTAGTGACGGGTAATGTGATTTAACAATTGACGGAGGCATACAGGATCAAATAAGCATTGTGCAACTATACGAATTCATTATTTAGTGAAAGGAATTAACCAATCTAAGGCACTGTAATCTATGGTTTGCTAGGCCATTTAGTATGAGCATTAAACGTTTGCTATAGACAGGACGATCACTAATATTTTAAAAGTATCACTTGTGAATGTGTTTGCCAATCTTGTTAATAAGATCACCACTCTTACCACTAAGCAGCAATATATCCATCTAGCTATACAGTATAGCTATATAAATCTCTATAGTGATATCTATACATAGTGTGTGTGTATGTGTATGTGTATATATATATATATATATATATAAAAAAAATAGAAATCTGATGGTTCTTTAAGGCCAATTTTGCATCATTAAAAGGCAGCTCTCAAGACTGCACAATGACTCCAGCTGTAAAGGACTGTCATCATGAGCTGCCAAAAATGGTATTAGCCATTAGATGAAATGTGTACCAAGTCTTGAAGTCAACATGAAAGGATAGAGAATGTTTGATAAAACACACAAATATATTTTTCAATCTTTTTATTGAATATTAAGGTAAATATTTCACATTAATACAGGCTACATAAAGTAGAGCCACTATACGACATGAAATTTACTCTCATTTTAACCCTTTTTAGTATGTAAACAATTATACATGTATTTACCACTCTAAAAGGTTCTGATTTCTCTTTCTCTTTAGGTAATCATCTAGTTCTGGGCCAAGTTTAAATAGCTACTTCATGTTGAGCCCCCTGCAGCCCAAGAACGGTGTATGCGGGTTTAAGTCAAAATTGCTAAACTACGCAGAGAATGGATCCTGTTGAACAGGTGCTTGCGCATGTTTGTTTGCATCATCGGGAGACTGATAACAGCTCTCGCCCAATTTTCGCTTTATGTTTGAGATAGGCACATCAAAGAATGGCGTCAAGAGAACTTCCAATTCTTCAACCTCTGCTCTGCACTCTCAGGTCACTACTAAAGTTAACAAGTTGTACATTTTTCTTTTTACGTTGTCTTATTCGGTCATATTTGTCAGTTGGTATTTGATGTTTGCGCTGTGGGTCATGCTGTGTGCGTTTGATTGCTGTGGACGCTGTCTAGTTGACGTGGTTCAGGTGCACGTTGCCCACATGAGGTGCCCAGGTACCAGGCCACACCTGAGGGGAGAGACACCAATAAGGGATTTGTTAGAACTGTAGTCAATATTATATCTTACTAATGGCAGAAATGCAAGTGTGACAGTTTACCTCCACGCATATGATTAGACAGCATGAGTATAATAAAAGAGGACATTACCTGCTGTTGTGGGTCAGAGTTATCGGCATTGTTTGGGACCACTTTGATAATTGGGCTCCATGCAGGGTCACTAGCGTGCAAACCATTGTACATTGGTCCCCCTGGCCCCTCTGCCATGGGAGGATGAGGGGGCAGCATAGTTCCTCCATACATTGACATAGGCATCCCCTAAACAGGCAATAACATAATTGTTAAAAGATGTGTACAAATGAGGAACGGGGGGTAAAATAATCTACAAAGCAATGGCTTTGTGTTACCTTTGGGAAGTCCATGTAACTGTTGGGCAAATGCTGATGCTGGTGGTAGTTGTTAGCAGGGTTTGCAATGCCTGTGTCATCCTGCTCCATTGGCTGGTGCTGAGAGAAGGCCGACTGCTCTGCCTGCAGCTGAGGGTGCATCATGTGGCTGCTCATCAGGGGCTGGGACCAACCAGACATGGCCTCTGTATAAAGACACACGGAAGGTTGGCAGTAGTCACTATGTGGTTGTGTTTATAAATCCCACTTCTGAGATTTTCCCATTTGTCTTTCTGACAAAATACCACATAAAAATTTGCATTTGTTCTTACCCGAAGCACTGCCGACCCCAAACGACCAAATACCTCCCTGTCCAACAGATGCCGTGTAGCTGGTGGTGAGGAGCGGTGGGTTGACTGAACCCGTCTGCCTGATCCTGGCCAGCCGCTCTGTGCCGATGGGTGGGGGAACCTTCCGGTCCTGCTGCGAGGAGCTGCCTGGCTTAGGCTGGGGAGGAGGGGGCCCAGCTGAGTTGGAATGGGCAGAGGATGACACCGTAGATGGAGGTGGGGCAGGAGACTCACCTGGTGAAGGAGAGACAATACAGGAAGAAACATTTAGGGGCAAATCAGATTTACACATTTGAAAGTACTGCTAAAAGACAGAAAAATAAAAAGACATTTCATGAATTTAAAACCAGTAGCAGAAGACGCAAATATACAAAGATAAGTTAGAAAAGTTAAAAGAAAATTCCAATGAAAACAAGAACAGTGTGAGCCTATTACCTGAAGTGGATGCACTCCATGGATGAGGGGAAAAGTGCTGTCTGCTGAAAGACGGTGTGCCAACTGCTGTATGACCGTGCAGATACACAGGGCTGCCAGTGATACTGGTGGCATAGCTGGTCAACGCTGTGGGCACAGACAATTAAAGGGACGGCTCATTATTGTGCACATCAGAAAGAAGACTGTACCTCAAAAATTCCCCTTACTAACAACAAAAACAAGGCCTTTTGTTGAGACGCGTTTACTGTGCTACTTTTTTGAAACGCATGTACATTACTAATACGACTTATTTAATGCAGGTAATTTAGTTAGGTTCCTGTAATTAACAGTTAAATAAACCTCAATGATTTTGTATATACACTACAAAAAAAGAATTCATACCGATGGGGCTGTTGACCATCCTCTGTGAGGCAGAGCGATAGCCAGGGGCTTTGGAGCTGTCTGGAGGAGGTGGGTGCATCATATTCTCCATCTGGCCCATGTAGGCTGGTGGGGCTGAGTAGGACTGCTCTGGAGCTGATCGAGTCGGCAGATGGCATGCACCCCACACCTGATTGTTTCCAACCTGCAAGGCGAGCACAATTGATGACAAAGTTGTAATAATTGAGTGTGGTATTATTGATCTTATGTAACAGCAAAAAGGAGGCCATGACATGCGTTTAGTTTATTCAGCTATTTACAATCCTTCTGTAGCATTTACAGTCACTAGAGATGAACAGCTAAAAGTAAAACAAGATGTCAGGGTAATGTTTATATTATAAATGTTATTTCAACCCACCTGGTTATTGTTATCAAAGATGCTGCTGAAGTTGAAGAGGCCTGCAGGACCAAAGTTGGGGGGCATCTGCTGAGGCTTGCCTGCATTGGCCACATGCTGCATCTGGGAACCGTTCATCATCCCCAGGTTAGCAGGGACCTGATGAGAGCCTTGAGCTTGGTTCTGGGCTTGTGGAGGCAAAGTCGTTGACTGTGACGTTTGGTTTTGGGTCTGCTTCGGGTGTTCTTGCTGAGCATTGAAGGGCACAAACACAGATTGTTGTTGCTGCTGCTGTTGTTGCTGCTGCTGCTGCTGCTGTTGTTGCTGCTGCTGCGTCTGCTGCTGTTGCTGCTGCTGCGTCTGCTGCTGTTGCTGCTCAGGAAGCGAATAGTAAGGCCCTGGTGGCTGCATACGATGGGAGACTCTGGGCGCAGGGGCTGAGAAGTGGGGTACAGTGTTGTTGGGGTGTGCAACATTGTGTGAGTGGACAGGAGGCGGTGCTGAGGGGTGGTGGGAGCTCGGATGTTGATTGAGGAGGGGTGGTGGAGCCTCTGTGGATGGTACAGAGGAGGGAGGAGGAGGTAACTGCTGTCGAGGCTCTTGCTTGGGAGGTAAAGCCATGGCAGGGGGAGTGAAACCCACAGAGTTGATGCTCTCGCTGACAGAAACAGCTTGGCTTGCTGAAGATAGAGGGGACTTCTCTTTACCAAGAGGGGCCACGGCACTGAACTCCGATTTAGTTAACTGGATGGGGGGCTGTGAGATAGGTCCAACAGGCTGCGGAGGGGCATTAGCGGTAGTTGTAGTGGAACTGTGATGTGCAGGAGAACCAGTGCCTCGTACTGCATTGCTGCCACTAGTAGAAGTAGCCGCAACAGACACAGCGGTCCCACCAGCAGGCTTGGGGTCAGGGGCGAAGAGCTGTTTCCTGACAGAGGAAGGAGTGGGGATGCTCGGCTGGGGATTGTATGGAGTAGGATTAGGGGTATGAGGCGAGGCTGTAGATGTGTTAGGTGCACTGGTGGTGGTGTTGGTCGTGACTGAGGCTCCTGAGCTGGCTGTGTTGCTGTGCTCACTATGGGTCAAGTTGGTTCTGGCCTGGCCTCCAGTGCTGTTGGTTCCTCCATTGTGTTTGGGAGAGCTGTTAGCACTGCCGGGACTCACAGGACGCACAGGGAAGGATCCCCAGGTGCTGGCGGCAGGAGAGAAGGTGCCACCAAACTGGGCCATGGGTAGACGAGGGTGCCTGATCTGGTGCATGGTCTGAGCAGCTAGTAGAGCCAGCTGAGGGTGGGCGTACGCCAAAGGCAGAGACACAGGAAAGGGCTGTCTGACATTTGATGACAGTCCCTTCCCAATCTTTCCCCCGGCCTGAGAGGAGAGCGAAGACGAGGATGAAGAGGGCTGGAACGAGACGCCTGTGGAGACCAACGAGCTCAGGGATTTTGGCCCAGTGGTTGAACCGCTGGCGGGCCCTGTGGTACTGGGGAAGGAAGCTGGGGTCATTTTAGAGCCTGGAGCTCGGATGTGATTCCTTGGGATCAGATCTTCAAGCTCTTTGGCTGGGTCTTGTATTAGAGCGTTGATCAGCTGGACTGCATACCTTGTAGACTCTGTCCCACCTCTAAAACAACAAAGCACAATTCATTCAGACTATGTTCTTCTGTTAAAAAAGTAAAACGTATCAAATGTGATGACCTAATTTAGCCTGATAAACGACAAAACAGTTTTAGTGATGAAATGCAAGTATGGTCTCTTTCAGTCCTCAGTTTTGAGTATTTTGAACAGCAACAATTGGCTGCAACATATGCAGTTATTAGAACCACTGCTGGTGTGTAAAGCCATTAGTCTATCGCTGCTGCCTCATTGTTCTTGTGCAATCAGGCTTCATATCTTGACCTTAGTTTCTTAACGCACAGGAAATGCTTTGAGCCATGTACTAGCAATAGCAAACATTTACTGTTTACACCATAACAATGGTGGACCAAGATGCAGGCATCACTTTTGCAAAGGTCTACTGACGAAACACATTCCTTGGTTCCAGCCAGTGGGAGTGGAAGCCAGTTGGCCTGATCAACAGCTGATAGAAGTCTCCGCTCTGCATGTGGAAATTAGTCTATATTCCCCAAATATGTTGTTGAGATAGAGACATTTTTGTGTGTGGAATTTGTTTTAGACCTTAGACCTAAGAGAGCTGATGATTTTATGCATTAGCTCAGAAATTGAGTCTATTGACAGTTTTGAGACAATAAGTTTTTGTAAGAAGTGATTTGAAGAAAAATTTAAAGCCTAAGGCTCACAAACTTTCTTGACGATATGTTACACAAGTCAAATCTTAAATTGTTAATTTTTTAAATTTTCTTTATTAAATGTCTGAGAACATGCCAGTGAGATATCTTTGTTTTGGTTTTATGGCCACACCTAGAAGACATGCAACACTATTAAATTGCGATCTCCTGGCTTGGTAATACTCCACATTTTGAATACAGTGTGCCTTTGCTCAAAAGATAAAAAATAAATAAATCACGTCATGTCACACTATTGACTTATGTCAAATCTGTTGTTCATACGCATTCACTATTTAAAATAAACATTGGCACTCAAATAGCACTTAGACGCCGGGATGCTACATAACATTATGTCCAGATATGTCAAGTGTGAAGTTGTTTTGATATGCTGTTCTCGAAAAAGCTGCAAGCAGCAATACCACCATTCTAAACAGTTTTGAACGGGCACTGTACTAGTTAAATGTTAAAAAAAGTAAAGAGGATGACATGTAAGGGGGATAGGAACATTTAACTTCCCCAAATTCTACAAACCCACTTGTCCCCATATTTTAAACAAAGTGTGTGACTGTTGCACTGTAGGACTAGCCCAGTGGGAATGAATGACATCATCCAGAAGGGGCTAACATGTTTTATGCAACCAACCAGCTGTTATACACAAGCTGCAGTGCTGTTTATAGCCCACCAGAGGGCATTATTTTTACCTTATGGTGATCATCCTCTCCCCGTTCTTGTCCTTCTGTTTGTCTACGTCAATGTGAGCTCCTGTCACGTCCTGGATGGCTGTGATGTTGCAGCCACCTCGGCCCATGATCCGAGACACAACGGACGCTGGCACAGATAGCTTCTTTGATCTTCAAAAGAAATTTAATTATTTGTGTGTCTCTACTGCCAGATGTTAACACACTGACAGTAATTTACATTAAGTGATACCCTCAAACCCAACTAATTTTGTTTCATCTTACAAATGTGTGCACATTAAGTAAGACGGGGCTATGTCAATTAAAACCCTTGCATTGGTTGCAATGCTCTCACATAAAATTAAACAACTGACCTTCTGACCACTTCCTTCCAACCTTCTTCTCTCTTCTGGCCTCTTTTGGGGCTTGTGAGGCTGAGCTTACTGTTGGGTGAGGTAATGGGAAGAGCCATGGTCTTGAATGGAGAGGGTAAGGAGTTTGAGGTGGAGTCGCTCATGTCCAGAGCTCTGGGACAAAACCGGTAAAATAATAATATAAACTGTTATGTCATGTTGGTTGACACAAAATGTTCTGAAATAAGCTAGAAGTCAAAATTAGAATGTAAGTCTGCAATTTAACAAAATGTACTGCATATAGCAGTATATGAAATGCTAAAATGCATTTTAGCAATCAGCTTGTTCTTCCTAGATGATTACTGTCCACTGCTCCATAGGGGACTCACTTTTGCGTTGGTTTTGAGATGGAGACTGTGACCTTGTTGTCCATCTTGCCGTCAGTCTGCGGCTGAGGACAATGTCTCTTCTCTAGGCCGCGCAGGACGCCTTGGGCTGCTCCTGAGGAGGGGACTGAGGAAGAGGATGACGAGGAAGAGGACGAGGAGGAGGAGGCGGAGGAGGTGAGGTCAGGGAGGTAGTTGAGCTCCTGACTTTTGCCGCCGCTGCTGCTGCTTTCACTGGCACAGTCGGTGCTATCCAAGGGGTCAGAATCGCTGTTACCGCCCGTCACTCCCCCTCCCCCACCCCGTGGCTCACCGTGGATCTTGTTCTTGTCAGCTTTGTGCTGTGCTAGTGCAACCTACAGGGAAGACACAAAGACACAGACGTCACCTTATTGTGTTATTTTTGCATAGATAAAGAGACATTTTATCTCAAAATAAAAATCTACAAAGCACATTATGAATTAGCAAAGACAAACAATACCATTGACAAAAAGCAGTAGTGCTAACCTGCGGATCCTGTAATATGATGGGTTCGTTGGGCGAGTCCTTGGTCTTGTTCTTCTTGTTCTTGCGATTGGTGCTTGGGGTAGTGGCCACACTTGCTCGCTTCTTACCAAAAGCTGTAGTGAAAGTGGTGGAGGTGGCAGATATACCAATGGTCGTGGTGGTGGTTGCACTCGGAGGATCAATAGGAACCTCTTCTTCTAAAGGGGGGGAAACATTTATAGGAACATTTACCAACCACTTACTTCTGGTACAATATTACTGAGTACATAAGATATAACTAAAAAACAATTATGCAGTCTCTAAATTCATAATAGTCATAAAAGGTTACCATCAGCTGAATCCTCCTTCAGCTCCAGCATCTCAGAAAAGTCATCCTTGGTTTTCTGCCCCTCCTCTTCCTCTTGCTTTCTCTTCTGCTCCTCCTTCTTCTTCTTGCGTTTCTCCTTACGCTTCTCACGTTTAGCAGCCAGGGCCTGCTTCTTGCTCTCCTCTCGGGACTGTCACACACAGCACAGAGTTGTATAAAAAAACATGTTTGGCCACATCCACTGTATGTATTTAGCCTCCCAAAGCACAGCCACGCGGTCTGACGTTACCTTCTCCAAGTCTAGCTCCTTAAGGAGAATGCTAGCATTTTTGTTGGCCTCGGCTGCTTGCTGGTCTTTGGCTTTGACAATGGTCTCCATGCACTGGTGGCACTTCTTCAACAGCTCCTGCAACAAAGGGAAACCAGCAGCTGGAATTACAGCTCTGCTTAACATCTCCATTAGCTCTGCCAACTGCAAAAGATGAGGCAGACTTATGACTGAAAAGGAAAATCAATCTACCTTGTCAGCAATGGTGGCAATATATCTCATGCACTCAATGTCTGATGGGAACTGGTTGACCTCTTTCACAAGATACTGCACCACTTTTACATGACCCTGAAATGTTAAGAAAAATGGTTAATAACTAGAGGCTTGCTAAAGTGTAAAATGCAGGGTTTTGGAAAACTTTGCACCTTGCGAAACGCAGCCATGAGTGGGGTAATCTTGCGGTTATCGGCTGCATCCACATCAGCACTGGCATGAACTAAGAGCTGGACCACGTCAAAATGACCGCCATTTGCTGCTAGCCAGAGAGGAGTGTTCCCTTTCTTGTTTCGTACATCGATATGGGCACCCCTGCAAAGACAGGAAGACGTGTTGCCTTAAGGAGTCATATAAAGGCAATGGAGCTAAAAGAGCTTGGAGATAATACATGTGCATGGAATCTATGGGCGATGTCCCATTTAAATAAAAGGAAGTGTGCCTTTATCTGCTTCACCAGCATTCAAATTGTAAATAAACATGATGTGAAAAAGCACCATCTGTAGTTGCATTGAAACCAGCAGTATGGGGCTTTTTTCACAGACAGCCTGTGCCAGTACAATGCCCTTCAAAAGCATCAAACTGCTCACGGGCAGGAAAGTTCTGACCTATTGCCCAGCCTAAGCAGCTGAATAATTTAATAGTAGCGACTGAGGTAAAATTACTATAAGAATCCAGAATATGGTTCTGTACAGAAACACCCAAAAGCGCTTACCTGTTGATAAGCAGCTCACAAAACTTGTAGTGGCCCTTGTCAGCAGCAATGGTGAGGGCAGTGTCTCGGGATGAGGGAACAGGGGGAGCGTTGACATCGGCGCCTTTGTCTAGAAGCACTCGGCCCACCTCTGCATAACCTCCTGAGGCTGCCTCCATCAGAGGAGTGAGACCAGTCTGCATGACGTGAGAAGATACTTTGCATGATGGCTGGCTGCATCGTGGGCCCGCAATATTGTCAAATGTAATCATTATGTCTGGAAACAAAAAACAAAAAAACAATCTCACCTTAGCACGATGCTCTACGTTGGCCTTGCGATCTAGCAGCAGACTGACGACCTCAGCCCGCCCCTGGAAGCAGGCTAGAGTCAGAGCTGTGTTTCTGTTGGTCTCAATCTGGGCGTTGATGTCCGAGCCCATATCTAGCAACAGCTTCACTGCTGGTACATGACCATTCATGGCTGCCAGCATCAGAGGAGAGATTCCCAGCTTACTGCCAGTCCTGGTGAGAGAGTAAATAAATAAAATGTTTAGAGACCAAAAAAACAAAATAAAACATAACTGTTAAATGTGCTCTGAGAAGCATAACATGGATCACCTACAATTTGTCTTGGTTATAGTAAACAAAATTGTTTTATTGCAATTTAACTTTAAATGTATTTTCACTTTCTGCAAAGTAGCATTTAACAACGTAGCAGCTGCTATAAAGACTTGGTTTTCAAGTTACGGCCTTACTCTTTCCTCACTCCTTATTAATAAGGGAGATAATCACTATGCTATTACTTTTGGGTGCGGCTAAATCCCAAAGGTATATTTGACAAAGATGCTGTATTTTTTTGGCACAAAGTGACACCTTATTCGCATCAGAAACTAAAACAATATGGTCACATTCAGATCAAGGAGAAGGATTGTATCCTGATACTGCACCTAATGTGGTTGGCCATGTTTCACATATACCAATGGGCCAAAGTTCTTTACTCACCTGGAGTTGATCTCAGCTCCAGCATTGAGGAGAATCTTGATGATGTTGACATAACCCCCAGAAGCAGCCAGGCTAAGAGGCGTGTAGTCGGACACATTGCGGTGTTCCTTATTAGCACCCCGAAGCAGCAGCAGCTCAACCACCTGACCAGCGTAAATGACAGTTGCATAGTTAAAGGTCCTATATGTAATATATTTTGTGTAATAAAAAAAATCTAAAATGAACACAAATGCATCATTATATACTAATGTAACATGCTAAGTTGAAATACTGACGCAAGTACAGATATGGAAGTAGCAAACAAACGTTTCTAACAGTTGCGTGACCAGAGATGCGACATACACCGGATAAATATCGGAGATGTATTTGAAAGATTGAAGCAGTTCATAGCCCAAAATTACGCGGAGTTGGCTAATTTCCTCCTGAACAGGTAAGCATTAGCTTCCGGCTATTTTATCACGTCTACTAGGGAAGGGCATTTTATGTAAGTTTTACATTTGTGTAGCTACTCACATTGAAATTTCTAGCTGGAAAACCCAAGTTGGTTACTTACAAAACAATTGAGACACACCCAGTAAAGTGATGTCGAATGGTCCTAGCTAACGCCACCAAGCTAACGCTGCTAACTGCTAACGTTACCGGAGGACCAGGCCAGCGGGCCACGGCTGTTTACAACGTGTAGCCTTTTCAGCGGCCGTAGCCGACAATGGTGAGTTACTTTAAGCCAAGAGAGTAAATCAGGAAAAGAGGACCGTGGGTTTGCAATTTTTGCCGTAATTCTAAGCCAATAAAGTGTGTATTTCAGTTGAGTGGAAAAGGACAACAAGGTAGTGGTATTTCGAGCGGTTCCTATGATAATTCTAAGCCAAGGAAGTGCTTCTGTCTGACATGTGGAGAGGATGGCAAGGTTGTGGTGTTTTTAGCGGTTCCTACTCTAATTCAAAGGCGAAAAAGTGTGTCTGTCAGTTGGGTACAAAGTTTAATGTGAGCAAGGTAGCATCTAATGTTAGCTACTAGTGCTGTGGAGTAATGTCTAGCTATGTGAGACAAGCGTCTAGCAACATTGTTGTGGAAGCTTCGGTCTCAGCCTTGCACCAACATGAACTTCGAGTTCGGGGAGGAGGGGGCCGGGGGAGAGGACACTCTCTAGAATTTTGAATTTGTACCGCAGTAATTATTTTAAACACTAGCCGTCAGTATTACATATTGCAACTTTAAAGCCGTGAAACAACTGAACAGAAATGTCTCTATTGTAACGTAAACTGAAAGACAATGCACTTACCTCCTGGCGTCCCCCAGAGCAGGCCAGGGAAAGGGGCGTGTCTTTGGTTCTCTCTGACTGAGCCTCAATGTCACCCCCTTTGTCCAGAAGAACTTCCACCACTCCTACATGGCCAGCAGTGGCAGCCAGGATCAGAGGAGTAAAACCTGTGGAGAACCGGGGGAATTTCAGGGTGTTTTGGGTTACTTAATATATGAATTAGCTATTATGAATTATACAAAATTAACACCTCCCTATAGTACATGTTACCATCACGTTTTTTTATTTAATTTTTTTTACCTTTTTTGTCCCGGTGCTCAATGTTGGCTCCCCGTGCAATTAGGACCGACACAAGCTCTTCATGTCCTCCTGCACACGCCAGCGTCAGAGCTGTGTCATGATTGCTCTCCGTCTGAGGGGTAAAACAATATCTCTTAACAGGGTAGAGAACTTTGTGCACATGTGTACTCACTTGCCAATTTAAAAATCTCTGTCATGTTAACATTGGCCTAGAGTCTTACGTGTGCATCAATGTCAACAGAGGGGTAGAGGGGCAGGACCGAAGGGGGCGAGGCGATGTTTGCAGGCATCTGTGTGGGTGGCTGGGACAGCGGTGTGGGTGAGGTTGTAGTGTTCAGCATGGGCACACGGCTGCTCACAGCTGCAAAAAAGGAAATAAAAAAGTTATAGGGACAAACAGATTAGGGATTAGCAGACACTTATTTCCAATGAGATTCAACAAGAATCCCATATCAAATGCACTTTAGATTAGATTAGATTCAACTTTATTGTCATTACACATGTACAGGTACAATGCACGAAATACACTTACCGGCCATGATGTCATCCAGCGTGTCTGTGAGCGTCTGAGCAGGTGTAGCGACCATGAGCCCATCTGGGGCCTGCTGAGGTATCATACCTGGGCCTAACCCAGCCAACTGTTGACCCTGCTGCTGGCCCAGCATCTGCTGCCCCACAAGTACCCTCTGTAGCTCTGGGCTGGTGCTTCCCGGGTAGTCTGCAGGGTTGTAGTCTGGCAGGGGTTGTATAGGGACGAAGGCAGTGTGAAGAGGCGGTGGAGGAGGCTGGGGCTGGGACTGTGGCGAAGGGGGCAGAGGAGGCTGCTGTGGCGGCTGTGGCCCATCCCTGTTGAGGATTGTGCCCACCCGAGGAAGCTTGGGGTAATCGTCGTCTTCTCCGTCTGCCTCTTCCTCAGAGCCCTCATCTTCGTCATCGTCTTCCTCTTCCTGAAAAAGTAGACAAAACACTTTAAAACCCTTGAGTCAACAAAACAGTATTAAACCGAGTCCAAACTAACATCCAAATGACACAAAAAAAAAATTCTGAGTTTCACCTCATCCCCTTCGTCTCCTGGCTGCTCCTCTTGCTCCCCATCTTTGTTGGCCTCTTCATCGGTGTCAGAGCTGGTGTGTAGCTGGGCACCTGTTGCAATAGGAAGTGGCCCTAGAGCAGACGTATTTCCCGGCCCTGGGCCTGGGCCCTGGCTCTGTCCGGCCTCCTGCTCCTCTTTTAACCCCTTCGCCTCCAGGTACTCTTTGGTGAACTGTTGCTGTGTTTTCAGCTGCAGCTGGCGTTCAACCTTCTGCAGCTCCTTTAAGATTTTCTTCTTCTTCTGCACCTAAGTGGGGAACAGCCACATCCATGTTTGACTAACTTCTGATACGGTGCTATGCATTATTATTTTAAGCGTGAATTTGATGTAAGACAACATCCATCTTAAACTTTCTGGAAAAAACAAGATTCAAAATGGGATCCCATCTTAAATGGATGATGGATTATACCTGCTCCTCTCTGCTCTTCTTCAGCTCCTCAATCTTGTCTTTGGTGAGCGGCTCCCCTTGAATGAGTTCTAGCGACTGAAGCTGGGCCTTCTCAATGGCGCTGATTCTCTGGCCTAACTCATTCAGCTTTCCCTCCGTCTCTTCCACAATGCACTCTAGAGGCTGGCATAAGTGAAAGGGCGGCAGAGGCTCTGCTTCAGGCCCCCGGCCGACTGAGCTGGGGACACCGGGCTGAAGCGCTGCTTGTCTCTGTTTGGACATGCCTGGATTTGAACGCAAGAGATCCGACAAGTTGCAAATTAGGATGGGTTAACAATAAAATGCCTCAAAACTGGGGATCTAACAGCTAAATGGCTGTGTAAAGTCTGAAACTCCATTTTGAGACTACACGCACCGGGTGACAGGACATTTTGAACGGATTACCTTTGCTGGAGACGGGTGGGGGTGTGGCGATGTTTGATGGGGCTCTGTCGGGCTCCTGAGGGGGCACTACCATCGCGAGAGCTTGGAATGGGACACGAGGAACCTGTTACAACAGAGGGCATGTTAGTATTAAGCAATGAAAAACATCTACTAGACTTGCCTTTTACTTAAATAAATAAATAAAGATTTAAACCAAAAGGTCTATTCCCCCCATTAATATAAAAAATTGTGATTTATTGCGGTATTTACCTGAGAGGTATCTTGCGAGGGGGGAGTGAGCTGAGAGAGATCAGGGGCTGGGACAGACAGGATGTTGTTGGGGTAGTCCAACAGGTAGGACACCACATTGGTGTGGCCACCCTTAGCAGCTTCTATCAACATGGTTGAACCATCCTACAAAGAGAAGACATGCATGGTTTCAATGATATGCTATTATTAGACACATGTGGACAAAAATAAATATTCTTACTGGTCTAATCTATATCCAGAGTGAGCCTTACTTTGAGTCTGTGTGTAGGATCCGCCCCATGTGCCAGCAGCAGCTCCACCACAGCCAGATGTCCTCCAGCACAGGCCAGAGACACCACTGTGTGGTCATTATTGGCAGTAGCTCTGTTCACATTTGCACCTGGACAAGAGAAGAATGGTAACCACAGTTAGTCACTGTGTGTGAGATAGGGGTCTAATTATTACATTCACAAAAGCAATCTCCCTCAGCCTCTAACCCATGAATGAATTATGAATTAGAGATAAATCCTATACACAAACAAGCATTCCCTGCATAAGGATGGGACTACACAACATGTTTGTAGGCTCAAAAATTCACGAATACAAGTACTTTGACAATTAGTAATCTAAATCTATTACGGATGTCTTAGCACTTACAAACTACGTACATCAGTACACAATACACTGCGTATAAATTGAAAACAAAATATTTCCTTAAATTTTTTTAGCACTACCACGTTGATCAGCCTGTAAGTGTAAATCCATCCAGGATGATGCATTTTCCAGTTTAACTGAAATCAATAAAGCCTTTCAAATACATATTCAAGCTTATGATCTCAACATATAATTATAATGATCCTTGACTTTTTAATCAATTGACTCAAATAGCTGTTTAGGCAAAAACAAATACATAAAAAAAAAAAAAGGGACATAGGGCTCAACCTTAACTTTTTGAGGCACTTGTCCTTTGGACAAATACATTTAAATGTTACTTGTCCATGCACAAAAGTCACTTGTCTGCGTAAAGATTTATAATTTTCTCTCTTTTCCACAAACCGTTGAAAGCATCCAAACACCATCATCATCATGACTACAATTCAGTGGAAACAAATGTATACCAAGAATAGATTTCAAGGATCTCATGATACAAAGTAATACTTTGCACGCCGGTGTGCAGTGTATCACCAGAGGTAGTGGTGACTTGAACTTGAAATTATACTATATCTAAAATAATTTTGTAGACATAACAATAACTTTTGCCACTAAATTTTGGTTTGAACTTTTTCACTTTCTATCTGGCAGAGGCTGAGTTACCAAGTGATCCTTTAAAAGGAGTAGCTAGTTCAGTTGATTATTAGCTGATTTATTTAATCTGGCAAGTCGTGGAACTGAGGTTTTACAATAACTGATGGACAAATGAGCAGTGGAGGAGTAACGCTGCGAGGCACAGAGCTAAATGAGTCATATTAACTTCATCCACACAAAGCACACTGCCATGAGTGACATCTGTATTCAGCTCGTTTTCTGTGAACAATGCGGCAACGGGTAATGTTTAGGCAGAATTAGCAAGCTAATGTTAGCCATCTAACACTGCCTGGCTGGCTGGCTGGCTTGCTTGCTTGCTGGTTAGGCTGTGCTTTTATGCTGCAGAGAATGAGCTGAACACCTGGTTGGGTCTAACCTAAGCAGTATGCTGACCCGCTGCTGCTGGGTCAAACATTAGTCGTCTGCTGCCCCGGATTGTGGCAAAAAAATGTATTGGTTTCAAATTGGTAACATAGACGTAATGAGTGGCACATAATATTAAATGTCATGGCATTTTATTTAGTTTGAGTTTTAACTTGTCCAGTGGGGCACATTAATTTCTCTGCCACTTGCCCTACAAAATAAAAGAAATGTTCAGGGCAAGTGGACAAGCCTTAATGTTGTGCCCTGGGACATGTAAGTTGTTTCTATGAACAGCTGGTCAATTACACACCTTTGCTGATAAGGAACTGCACTGTACAGAGATGTCCTGCTCTTGCTGCCTTCATCAAGGGTGTCCGCCCCCCTTCAGACTCATGTTCCTGGAAGACAAAAGGTGACGGTGTGTTTGTTAAAGTTTAGTCCAGAAGTTAAACAACAGAGTTAGTCTTATTTATCAAGAAAAATGTGATTCAACAAAAAAACTGCTGCTGCTGTAGCTCTACAAGGTACAAGCCTTACTTCACACAATAACTGTTCAATTAGACCAAGTAAAATGCAGACAAAAGACTCAGACTTTATTATGCATCTGTTCTGGTTTCTGGTGTTATCTAAAAGCAAAGGACCAATCATAGGTGACAGAGAGGATTTAAGGGTATGGCGTACCAAGTTGGCTCCAGCCTGCAGCAGCACATCCGCCACATCAGTGTGTCCATTCTCACACGCATATGTCAATGCTGTGTCGCCCGTTGCCGTGGTGGCATGAACATTTGCTCCTGAATGACAAAACCAAGAGATTAGGATGGCAAGCACAGCGGTATAACTAAGATATTTTTTTAATTGCAGCTAAGCATTATCTTTGTTCTCCTAAAGGGAACCTTGCCTCCTTTTCTCTAGCTCACCTGCAGCCAATAGGTATTTCACCAACTCCAGATGGCCTTCCTGTGCAGCCTCCATTAGAGGTGTGGAGCAGCCTAACTCGATGTCGGCGCCCGCCTTGATGAGGAAGTCGGCCACTTCCAAGAAGCCTCCGCAGCACGCTAGGGTCAAAGCTGTCTCCTGTGTCTCCTCTGTCTGGGCGTTGATGTTTGCACCTGGACAACAGAACAACAACCATTAGTGATAATTAAATGATTTGTTTTCATAAAATGCAAAAACCTGCATGCTTTTGTTAAAACACCCGCACACCAACACCCACACACACACACACACACACACACACACACACACACACACACCTTGCTTACCTTGAGCCAGCAGCAGGGCTACCATCTCCTCGTGGCCTTCTCTAGCCGCCTCCATCAGAGGTGTGTAGCCTTCATCATTAACCTGAACACAAACAGAAGCGAGCCCAGATAAGAAAACATTGTGGAGAGTATGAGTAATTGCAAGATTACTCTGTGTCTCAGCTTGTCTTTTGTGTGTGTGTACTCTCACTTAGGATGGAACAACGGCTAGCCGTTAGACATTGCCACTGTAGTCAACATCTTTACATAAAATGTGTGGGGAGGAATGATGCCCCAAAAAACCTAAAGCAATGTAATTTAGCCTGGCATCTTGTGTTCAAGTCTGCCACCTCACTGCCAGATGAGTGCATTCATTTCTTTATTAGGGTTTAAATAACAGCAATGAAATATGACCGAATATTTGTTTTAGTTTTCTTACTTGCTCAGTTTCATACATGTCATTTAAATGTTGATAAATAAATTTGCATTCCAGAAACTAGTTCTTATCGAAACTTGAATTCCTATCAATATTCTAAGACTGTAGCTTAGGGTTGGGTACCTTTCACAATTTTATTGGTAACAGTAACATTTTTTTCAGCACTTTCCCTCTGTAATTACATTTTTCATTTCAGTTGTAAAAATAAATCCAAACCTATTTATCCTATTTACTTAGAACATTATGTTATTTGAATTAATGTTTACATTCTAAAGAAATTGAACAAAACCAAAAATAAAACCCCTCCCTCTCTCCTCCCTACAATCTATTACATTGAATATTTATTAATTTCCTACTAAATTGAATCTTTTATTCTTGTTTATTATTATATTTTAGCCTCTTTTATTTTCATCGAGACCGTTTTTTTTATTGCTCTTTAATGTTTTATGTAAAGCACTTTGAATTGCGTTGTTCCTGAAAGGTGCTGTGGAAATAAAGATACAACCTCAGCCTGTCAGTCGGTCATCAGGGCATAGAAGCCACTGTAGTGCCTGGTTGTCTCAGAGGAAGTGTAACGTCAAGAGCAGCGCAACTGCTTTTGGCTCGCCATAAATATCATATCACAGTGAATGATGTCTGCGTACATTTTTGAATAACTGTAACCACACTTGAAACCACTTTATTTGCATTGCCGTGACTCACTGTGACTTCAACAAAACTGCAAAGGTGATGTAGTTTGCTCAAGTTTGCTCAAGTTTACTCCGTCCGCACCTCTGCAGGCGCGCGTGGGTCGGAGCTCAGCTCTCTGTCAATATGTAGAGAAGACAAATAAGCTTGCACTTACACGCTCTCAGGTACCAATATTTGGTACCGTTTGATTTAAAGTGAATCGGTCCTCGGTAGCACCAACGTAATTTTGTCCATACCAAAAAAAGCAGAGTTTGGTACCCTACTATACCTGCTATATTCAGCCAGTTAAGTATTCAGCACGATTCTCATAGGGAGCAGGGCAGTATGACTGTTGAAAAGTTAAAGGCTATTCACCACAGAAAAGTCTCTGCTGCAGAATGTGTGGAATCAAAAATTGCTACATTCACTGCTAACTTCTTCATACTTTCCATCAGAAACACACTTTCTCTCCTTACCGCTCAAGGAGTCAGTTACCTTTTGTTTTAAAAATCATTCCAAGATGCTTAGCCCCCGAGGGCATCTGGCGGCGTTAAATAAAAAACAATACCAGCATTGTTTGTCCAGGAGCTTATCGATACTTCGGTACTGACCACTCCGGAACCAGTACCAGTTTAGTATAGGTTCTGGATACCCATCCTTACTCCTGTATGTTATTGTATTCCCCAATCTCTCCCTTTACACACCTCCTCCAAATTGGCTCCTCTCTCGATGAGCAAGGCTGCCAGCTCCACGTGTCCTCCACAAGCTGCAAGGGTGAGGGGCGACTCAAAGGAATCAGCTGGCATGTTGACCTGCGCACCGCTGTCCAACAGCAGCCGTGCCACCTCCACATGGCCGTCCTGGGACAGCGAGACACACAGAGAATGTAGAGATAAGCACCTGAATAAATATATGGTATCACTTTATAATTAAGCTAATGCATGACTCCAAGACTCTTCACAAGTCACGTTTAAAACGAGGTGCTATAGTTTGATACAAAACTATTTCTGATTACTCTTAATATTTGGTTTCCATATTTTTTTACGGTATTTTTACATTCAGCGTATAGTGTAATCATAAATGTACATTCAGGAATACAGAAAATATGATAAACATTACCTCACTATATTCCCAACATCATATGGTGTATTTATTTTAATTTTTCAAAACGGTCCCTAGACTACGAAATGTGAAAAACACCATCAAACTCTAAACTAGCGCTGAGTAAGAAGGTTTAAATCATGGTTTATGGGACATATGCAATCACGCTCGTTCTTTCCAAATTCACTAAAACAAGTCAACGTTTCCCCCTACTTAGGTGCACAAGTACATGACTGTGTACTTTGCAGAGAGCTCTGTCAAAGTGCTTCCGAGTGTGGACCCTGAAGGCTTACAGCTGTTGATGTGCTAACTTTGCTGCGCTATCAGTTTAGACAATGCATTAGCTTATTCTAATTTTGAATTGGTTGTAATGTTGGATCTGTAATTTAACAAAGATACAAAGTCTGTAGATAAACATGTGACTTTACAAATATGGAGAATTTTGATGATGTTGGCCATTTCATTAGAACTTATACGGAGCCATAAAAATAAATTGTACTAAAATAAATTCAATATTTGTTAAAAACAAAATGCAAGCAAACGTAAAACTAGAGGCAGTTGTTCAATAGCCAAGAAGAAAACATTCAGGTAATGGTTTGGGTCAGATACTCACCATGCATGCTTCCATCAGTGCCGTGTGCATCTCATCCGTTTTATGTTCCTGGTCTGCTCCGGCCTCCAACAGAAAACGCACCATGTCTAAGTGACCTGCAGAAAACAAACAAAAATCCATTTTCTAAACCCACTATCACTAAGTATGAATTAATAACATGTTAATGAAACGAAACCTAAATTAAAAAAAAAAAAATCAACAGGACACACATTATATTTGAGTTCTGACCTTTGTAGCAGGCAAGTGTGAGAGCACTCTCCTTGAACTCATTGGAGTGCGTGTTGATGCCGGCGCCATACTCCAAGAGTACCCTGGCCACTTCTACGTGACCAGCACTGGCCGCCTCCATAAGAGGTGTGTGTCCGTTCTCGTTGTGGTCCTCAATATTAGCACCCTCTTTTAGCAGCACCTTCACCACATCCACAAAGCCACCCGCACATGCGTACGTCAGAGCTGTGTTGCCTGCAGTGGAGAGTTGTGGAGAAATTAACCTGAGTGCAAAACACAGAGTGTAAAAGAAAACAATCGTAATTGTAGAGCAATGAGCAGGGGTTTTACCTGTAGACGATTGTGCATTAACATCTGCCCCGTGGACCAGAAGCAGTTTGACGATGTCGACATAACCTCCACTGGCAGCAGCCATTAGGGGCGTTATGTCGCCCTTGATGCCCCGGTCCTCCACATTGGCATGCATGGCCAACAACACCTAAGGATAAAACATGAAATAATGATATTAAGATACAAGCATGGGGGGGCTGTAACTACAACAATCAACCAGTGATACCATCATTATTTTATTTTTGCAGAAAGGTTGCTTCAGTGTACAGGCATTACAAACTGTTAATCAAAATTATGCTACATTGCTTCCTACTGCAACCTCGCTTTCACATACCTGCGCTAGTTCATAGTAGCCAGCTGAGCATGCGAGGCACAGCAGGCTCTCCCCTTCCTCTGTGTGTTCGTTGACGCTCCGTCCCTCGTCGAGCAATTTGCGCACAGCGTTGACATCCCCGTCTGAGCACGCCTCTGCTAAACTACGGCTGAAAATAACCAGACTGCTACAATTACTGCCACTGTGACAGGTGAGCACACATACGCCTCACATTTACGCAAACACTTTCAAGGAGCAAATACGCACAGACATGCATACACACTAGGGTTTAATCCCAGGAACAGGATTCCCAGGAAATGGGTTGTCTTTTTCCCAGGAGCTGATTCATCTAATATTTTGGGGGAAATATTAAACCCTAAGACACACTGTACTGACTTGACAGAAAAGAGAATGACTATACTAGGATTTAATAATTCATTACTAGATGAAACTGGGTACAAGACAAACTGGCATGGGCCAGTGTCAGTATGGGCGAGATACATACTTGTCAGCTTGGCCGGCGTTGAGTGTGTTTTCAGCTCTCATGCGGGTCAGGGCTGCTGCAGCTTCGTCCAGGGCACAACTCACAGATGACGTCAGTCGCCGTAGCACCTCGGGGTCTGCAAAAGCTTTACCATCGGCAGTGGAAAGTTTACCTATGCCTGCCGAACACCAAAAGGGCAGAGGTGCATAGGGCAAGGCAAACCACAGGGGAGCACAACCACACCAGACCAGATGAAGAAGCAAGTCCAGTCCAGCCAATCCAATCCAGGGTTAGTAGCAGCATACACAAAGAGGAAAAAGGAAGAAAAAAAAAAGAAAATCACACACAGAAAACACACACAAGCATTTGTTAATATGGCTTAATATCTTTGTTTTTCACTACTTTCAATACACCATCTATGATTCTTAACTTGACTATAATGTTGCCCGGGTCAAACGAGAAGGTACAAAACAATAGCTGCTGGGCTGCTATGGGAATGTCCAGGTCGAACATATCAGTGACCAGAATTTGACTGAATATAGGGAGGGAGGTGATGTTTGTCCTTTAGACTAGTAGATATAGGTTCAGGCTGTTAATGGTTGAAGAGAAAAAACGTCTCATCCTGTGTGAATTATAGATGGGTAAGAGGCAGTGAATGTGGGAGAAAACCAAAACTGGAAACAGTGGTCAAGAGAGAAAAACACAGCTGGGAGAAAAACAAAATGCCACATGAGAGAAAAATGTGTATGTGCATGCAGATTTGTCACAAAATGAAAGAAAAGCCGAAGAGGGGAACAAAAAGGTAAGAGCAAGCAAGAGGTAAAAAAAACTGCTTTTCCTAATGGCCTACACCGAAAGATCTTTTTCAGAAGACAGAACCCGGACCAAGCCCTAGGTAATGAAACCAGTCAAGTGTTTGTGTGTATGTTTTAAAGGCATGTGTAAAAAAGGAATCAAGAAGAAAAGTGTTGGCTTTGAACTTTCCGGCCTCCGCCTAAACCCAGCCACTAGCCGGGCAGACATGAGCTCCAGTACTTCTGTCCTCCTGTGTTTCCACCACCAGGCCTGCGACTCAAGCTAAACTTAGCACTGCTCTCAGACAAGGATTTTGCAATAGTTCCAAAGGCAGGGGGAACCAAGAGGTCAAGGAAGTCGAGCATTGATGTTTTACTATATCATGCTTATTTCAGAATAAAAACATACAGCAGGGGTTTAACACACTGAAAATAGCTCAGATGAAAACTTGAGAAAATGAAAAATTGGGAGCGCAGGTTTTCTAACAATTTTTGGAAATACTGTTACATTTCTAAAAAAAGAAAAAAACCAGCTATTATAGCTGTGAATCACTCAACATAAATAACTGATTGTCAGCCATTTAGGCTGAAATGAGCAAAATGAACTCTCACTTTAGGTCCTGTGACTTCGGAGTACGAGCAGATATATTTGCTGCGTTTCAACTGAAACAAGATACTGGCTAGCCTCTGAGCAGCCTCCATCTACTGTAACACCAGCACACTATGCAATCTGAAGAAACATTTTCATCCAAAGTGGTAATTAAAAGTTCCCCAAACGTTTGTTTGAGAAAAGCAAGCACACAATTGCAAGCAGGTCACCTTTAAACCTCATTAAATATTTGAACAAAAGCAGCCGTCATGTGTTATTTTGACATGAATGAATCAGTTTGTCAATCTGTAAACTAACTTTCTGATGAAGCAAATGGCTCAGGAATACAAATGACTTTGCTTTTTTTTTTTGTTATTCTTAACAACATACCAGCTCCACCTTTTACTGCGTGCAGGTTCCAGCTTTTTTTAAATGACCATATGAAGTGTCCTTAGCTCGTGAGTGAGACCTGCCTTGGCCTATAGCAGCACAGCACAAAAGGTGTTGGATCCACAGAATTAAGTCCAAATCCAGGATGATGGACTGTGCAGTGTGTTTACCCATAAGCACTTGCTCCAGTACTGCTCTCCCAAAAACTTTCAAATGTTTGAACAAACAACATGATCTTCTATCTAGATAAAAAATATAAATATATAGGGTAGGTGTAGATACGAAATGCTAGTTAAGCACACAACAGGCATTCCCACTAATCTGGCAGCACCAAGACACTTACATGTACTAATTGTAGCACAATTCATCGATTTAAGCGGTAGTTGTGTCAATGGCTCACACTGACTTGACATCTGATGATTAAACATTCAGGTAAATATCCAGAAAAATGTACAGGAAACAATGTGTTCCTTGCACCAAAATGAGAGGTCAATTTAGGTAATTTGTTGCCTTTCTTCTATAGCGGCTGGCTGGGTTGTGTATGTAGAAACACCACTTTGCATCGAGTCCAATCCATGACCTTTCTGACAAATGAGCAAAATAAAAACTTCAAATGAAACCCCACAATAATTCAATAGTAATTCACATCTGTGAATTGGGTTATGATTTCTCTAATACCAAGCCTGTTTTGACAGACCTACAGCTTTCTATACATTTACCTGAAAGCTTCCGACATCAACGCAACCCTCCTTAGGGTGGTCCCTGACTGAGAGGTTGTCCTTTCCCATACAAATAACTTACTTTGGAAAAAAAATTCAAATGTAGGCTTCTAGTGGCGACAGGACGAACTTGTTGCATTCTGGGTAAGATGATGATGGATAGTAGATGGGTAGTACTCGTAAAATTGGTGTTCAGGAGTTAGTCTGACAGCTTGGTTTACCCTTTGTGGACAGTGAAGAAAACACTTGTGAAAGACCAGAAATGCCTCTTTACGTCTTAACTGCATTAATAAACTGGTCATTCGATGAATATTAATAATCAGATAATGCAATGGCCACGCTTTTCAGCATCAACTATGGGCTCTACAGGTCAACTACAGTTCAGAGCCACAGATGTTTAAAATGCTAGCCAGGGTTGCATGCAAAGTACATTTATCAGCATGAGAACTCTCATTTTCTCTCTGCTGCTTGCTCTGCCTATTGGAACCCCCACCCTGCCCGACTGATGAGAAATTATTGATTTCATTCATATTATATACATCTTAAGAAATAAACTTCATATTTACATTGAAATAATGCCCTTCATAATGTATAGTTTGAATATTGTTTTAAATAGTATTGATTAAGTAGTGTTTCTGAACATTGTGGAGTTATTTTAATTAGATTGTTTTTTAGTCAGTTGTAGTGGTTTATCTTTCAAAGAGTGACTTCAGTTGTAGCATATAGAGTTATGGCATTACACATCAGCAAGAAACTTAAAGTGTCACAAAAAATATTTAGAAACAAACAGCATCTACCTGGCAGCTGATGCCATGCAGACGCTGCCTCTGGATCACCAGAGAAGCACAGGAGATTAAGACTAGCCGTCTCTCGCATCTCAGGTCTCATGTATGCATTTGCTTAATGTTTCTTACTTACAAGCTACTGTTATTTAATTTTAAATGTGAACCACACACCTCCCTCAACCTCAAGTTTAACTAGCATGCAAAATTATGGTTTGACAGACAAGCAAGCTGCGCCTGCAAAGTTATGACAAAGGGTACAATTTAAATCTTATTATCTTAGGCTGACATTGTAATCTATAAGTGACTTAATCATGATAACCTGCCCACATGACTTCATGTCCAAATATAGCGCAACAAAGGATCCCCATACACAATATGTAAGGGTTGGGCTTTAGCTTTAAAAGTACTGCGGAATAATAATTGTAAACCGTTTTGGTTACATTCAATGATATGCCCTAAAGTGCATGATTTGCACCCTTATATACATGTATAATGTATATCTCAATGTGTTAGATGGAATTAGACAGATATTCACCTGAATGTATTTTTTCTCATTGGCTTTTCTAGTTTTAATCTCTAACAAGTGTAGGCTCAATGTGCACTGTGCAGCTGTAATATGTAGGTAGGTATGGGAGAAAAGATCTTAATGTATTCATTCTTGAATGGAAGAAAAGGAAAATTGAATGTATTCGTTGTGTATCGTTAATGAAGGCAACCCGTCTCTCTCCTTTTACAGGCACATTGTTATTTTTTGGGACGCAAGCAACCACTGTTGCTTTCTGAAGTTAACAGAAATGTGTATCACGTCTCCCCCATGCTCAGCGTGTACGTGCGTCCTTGTCCATGCACTGGTAGGGACACAAATGCCAACACAACATTGTTCTAAAGCACCACTGGTGTTCACAAACTCAACCTGGTAGATTTTAATGTAAATGTATAAGATAGCTTTAGATGTCTTGGGGTCAAAATGGTCATCATGCTGGGTGTGCATGTTAGGAAGTTAAAAGTAAAGGCATCATTAAGTGTATGACTGCCCTGGCTGTTGTTCACAACTCTATGCTGATTCCGTCACTTTTCTCATCTATTTTACGAAAACACACCCAATCATTGCTGGCAAAAAAGAGGTCATTGGAGTTCAGAAGGGAGCACAAACTGACAGAAGCAGGACCATTATTATTACCAAGAATCTGCGGGGGGAGTCCATTTTCACACCTAAGCACACCTGGTAAACTGCTGCACAAAGCAACATGCCCACTGCATTGTCACAAATTTTACAAAAATACGAGCTGATGCAGACCTCTAAAAGAATCTTTAACTTTAACACACAAGACTACAAAAACTGTACATTATAAACTTTGCGGGCGCCCATATAGCTCAGTTGGTAGAGCGGGCGCCAATACATAGAGGTTTACTCCTCGATGCAGCGGGCTCGTGTTCAACTCTGACTTTGCTGCACGTCATTCCCCCTCTCTCTCCCCTTTCATGTCTTCAACTGTCCTTTTAAATAAAGGCCTAAAAATACCCCAAAAAACTTTGCAAAGGTAAAATATCTAGCAGTTAGCTTCGATTGAATTGCAACAAACTGTACACATGTACCTAATAAAGATTACGTAATATACAATTATGCTATGAGGAAGGCTTTGACAATTTTCAATGATTGTTTTGTCCATTTTCATCACATTACAGCTTTATTGACAAGAAAGTAGAAGATATTAGCGCGAGTATGGTAGGCGGCATCAATAGCTTTCATTGATAATGATGACTTGTCTTACAACTTGCATTTGTTGTAGTTAGGTCTGCTGGACATGAATAGTTACTTTACAACAGGTTTGAAAAACAAAACACAAAATCCTAACCAAATAAAATATATTTTAAGTGGCCTTATTCAAATAAATAGGGGTTGTCACTATCAAGGTGCTTAACCAGATCCCTTTAATATCTTCTGACACTAAGTCTGATCTAATATATTCTGGGGGGTTTTCTCCTATACCTACCTACATATTACAGCTGCACAGTGCACATTTAGCCTACACTTGTTAGAGATTAAAACTAGAAAAGCTAATGAGGAAAAAATACATCAGTGTGAATGTCTGTCTAATTCCATTTAACACTAAAATATAGCAATCATACTTCTTTCCTTTGATAATTTCCTGTTATTTTGCATAATGGCCTGTTAGTTTATTATTATCATCATCATCATTAACAAAATGGTTACGTTCAGCAATAAGTAGCAGGTCTGCATCCAAACGTTCTGTTATTTTGGCTTTGTAATCCAGTGCAATGAATTAGAAGAGAAGCAATGGAGGGTCAAGTGCCATAATTCATCTTTAATTGGAAGGTGTTTACATCCACATCAGATTAACAACATGGATATTGTTGCCCTTTTACAAATATATTACCATAATGTAAGGGGTCTAAAATGTTTTGAAAAATGTAAATAACCTCAAACAAAGACATTCATAATTGGTTGCAAATCTTTTGCAATAAACCATTGGCTAAAGTCTACAACCCATAAGCATCACTTATCTATAATACCAAGTCTTGACAGGCTTGGTATTTGGCTACTTTTTTAATACAGGGAATGAAGAGAGGCTGTCTTAATCTTCCTGCCACAACCGTTACACACGGACACTTCTGTTTCTCTGCTAATACTATAGGAGACCTCACAAATCAATACAAGAAAACATGGTATTATTATCATTATTAAACAAGCTGTAGCCGATCTTAAACAAAGTAAATTGTCAACTCATCTGTTTTGAATTGTCAGGGAGAAAGGGGAATAGTATGAGACTAGCCATTAGCCGTTCAACACAGACTCTCTACATGCTGTGTGGAAGCTCCAGCGTGTTGCAGAGTTAATCTGCCCGGTAATGTTCATAAGCCTAAACGAGGCCAGGACACCCAGCCCTAATGGACTAATCTACAAAAACCTCCTTACACCTAGATTACAAGTTCTAATCAATCTAGTTTACCCAAACCACTTTCAAACTATGCGCTGATATGACACGCAGGTTCTCTTTATTGCCATTTTGGCCTTAGGCTTATACAAACTAAGACCTCAACAATTGTTGGGATTTAAAAGGGATAGTGGGAGAAACGACTGAGGCAGAAAGGTGTGGTTTTAATTATGTAAAGTTAGTGTATGTAGTTAAAGCACAAATCATGAAAAACAGGTGTGGCCAATGAGATAATGGTCAGCTAAAAAAGAAAAGAAAATGTGTCAAGTTGAGTTGAATTAAGTTAAGACGAAGCAGTCATACCTGCGGCTTCCAGTAGAGCTTCAAGACGAGCCTGTGTTTCTGGATCAACAGTCCTCAAATCTACTCCATCTGTGGCGCTGGACAAAAGCAACTCTGACGCTGTCTTCATGATGGGGTTATCCAGGTCCTCCTGGTCCAAAATGAATGACTCCACCTAGAAGAGTTATAGAAGGGAGGGTAGAAGAGGAAACATTAGCTGTTTGTCAGCGGTATTCATGTTCATTTCTGATCAACAACTGGTATTTATATAAAGTCTGGACCTTCAACAGTATTTGTAATACAGAATGAAACGTGAACAAGTGCAAAGACAGCGCAACACATCACTTATTTCCATCATTCTGTATGGAAGTGGCATGTTACCTTTGTTTATTTACGGTTTCTTTCAACAGGAGGAAAAGCAAAAAGGAGCATAAGAATAAGAGTCGAGGCGCAGGAAGTGTTGAAGAAAAACCTCTGCACACATGGTGAGAGTCAGCTGCCCAGGCACAGCACCACAGTCTCATACCCGAGCTTTGGCCTGTTGGCTAGCATGTATTACACACATTTTATTTTACCCCAAATACCTCAAATGAGTCAACATAAGAAAGCAAACTTGACTAAATCCACAGTGTTTTATTTACTTCTAAGTGTAGCTTCAGTGTCACTGGTCCATTCCTATTTTTAGCACATAAATTACAGCTTTCCATACATTGTGTATGTTACTGTACATTAGTTTACAGATGGAAATAATGTTTTTCATCTTATGACAAAAACAATTGAGGAATGTACTAAAAATAGAACACTACCGATGTAAACAATACACATCGGAAAACAATTATCAATGTAAATAAACTTCAAAAAAGGTTTGCGCTGACATAAATATTTAGCCAATTGTTTCAAATTTTAGAGGTGGAACTTTAGTAACAGGTAGTAGTGTAAATTACTCAACACATTTAGGTACACAGGTGGAGTACATCAAAGTATCTCCATAAACCTATGTAATAAAAAAAACAGCAATATAAGAAATTTAAGGCGACTGTACAGAGAGACCAAATTAAAACTACAGATTCGAGTTTTTAATTAAAAAAAAACACTTCAGCGCTCTCCTTAAAGACAAAACTTTGTTTAGTATTTGGGTTTTCCTCTAAAGGAACATCTTATTGGCACCTGGGCATGTTAACCCCTATTTACAGTGTACCACTGCCTGGTTCTTCCTAAGTGTAACACCATGTTATGTCTTGAGAATCTTTAAAGTCAACCATTTATCCTGAATAGGAGACCCGGTAGGCTGGGAATGACAAATTTGACAAACATTCCAACTAATTCAGTTTACCATGAGGGTGAGATTTTTAAACAAATATGATTCTGAATAAATTAGAAACATTCACATCACTAAACAGTTTGCATAACTACCTTTAGACAAAAATTGGCAATCCCTGTCTATGTCCATCCATAAGCTGCAGCCGGCATGCAGGGCCTGGCCCATAGTGCAAATGTTGGGAGAGAGTCAGCATTCAGCAATTTGGAAGAATTCAGCTATACGATAGGAACGCAGAGCAAAACAACCCATGGGGAATGTAGTTCTACTAAGGCCTTTATAGTCAACAATGGACATCATTCTCCCCTATTAATGAACTACAGTTCCCAGAGTGTTGGTATCCAGAGAGCTGGAAAGGCCTAGAATGGCATCTGCTTAATCCTGGGGCTCAGATTTTAGCTACTGCCCTGAGCAGCGAGTTCTCCTCTGGAGTAAAACACCACAACAAATGCTCCCTTTCAGGCTTATATAGTAGGCTGGGTGAGCTAAGAAACATGACACGGAGGACACACATTTGCAATCTGATTCAATTACACTGTGCAATTGTCAAACTTGATATTTTCTCCTTCTGCTACTCCACAACTGATGCTCACAAAAAAGGTTATGCTATGTTGACATTGGTATCAGCTGGCATTCTTAATGTCATGGCTATAGTATGTTTCAGACAGAGGCCACTTTGGTCAGCTATTAGCTAAGTATAATAGAGACAGCTCAACAGGTAATGGGCATTGCTCTGCTCCTTGATTATAGTGTTTCTGACAGTAAATACCGCATCATCTTTTAGATTACATTGAATATTACATTGTAATTAAAATGTCACTAATCTGAGACTTTTGATACGTTTGTGCATATCACATATTTACCATCTAGCAGTCTGTGTCTGCTGCAGTCATATGACCTGGTGAACGCGATTACAATATTATTTATTATTATTACGGCTGACAAGTCTGAATATCTTAATGACAGCTCAAATTGGACAAGGCGTGCAGTAAAAATGGCTTGGTTATGACATAGTAACCTTTAGATTATTTTGTGAAAATAACAACGGAAGGTTTTGTCACATTCTTGTCATCTAAGAAGGTGATTATTAGGTGAATTTTAACATAGCGTGGCAGAGACAAATACTTTGTATAGTTCATGTATCCATCTGAGCCAATATAAAACTTGTCTAAAGTATGCTAAGCTGAGGAATATATGTCATCACACCTGTCCCCGTGTGTGACTGCCAGCACATGGAAAGTTGGACACCTCTCAACACGAACTCTAGCCGCTCTCAATTGTGACTACGCGAAGCAAGTTAACAATACTAGTTGGCTGTCTGGCCGAAAGAAGTAAAGGATGGGAACATGGTTGAATTGTCAATACAGAGTGTCTAAAAGTCGAGGAGTTCTGCGAGGAAAAGCATAATCTATACGTATCGAAAAGTTAGCTGAGGGACGATCGAAGTTAACGTTAATTTACATGATTTGGAAAAGTGACGTAATTGCACCACAACTACGACATGGCAGATAGTTAGCTGGCCGTGTGCGTCCATGGGTTTACGGGCATCTTCCATTTGCTGTGGCTGGAAAGCTGTTGGAAGAGCTGCAAACTTGTGATGGGTGTTGCGAGACGGCACCGAACGAGGCCGTCGTCTCTTCCACCCGAGCTAGGCCGTGGGCACAGCCTGCGCTGCATAAATAAAACATTTCAGCGGCTGAGCGTTAACAACTGCTCGTGTCTCACCAAACATTATCAACATTAGACTCCCCATAAACATCTGAACTGACAAGAGGTGTTGTTTGATTAAACTGCAGGCTTATTTTACGTAATTTCAGCGGCCTGGGAGGGGGTGGTTGCCAACTGTGAGCTAATTCGCTAGCTAGCCGCCAGCTCGCGCTAGAAGAGGAATGTTGCCTAGCTCTCTGGTTAGCTTAGCTTACTAGCTTAGCCTAGCGTAGCTACCTCTGAAACCTCGTCTTCGTCGCTGCCGGATCCTGGACCCGAGGAGAGCACGGCCGCAGCTGCTAGTTTGAAATCCAGTCTTTCTGCTGCAGGCCCACCTGGTTCGCCGTACAAACGTACTTTCTTTCCACCTACACCAATTCCAATGCCCCCTAGTCCGACTCCTTCTGATGTCGCTCCTACCCCCATCCCTGCCACTGGGGAGCGAGGAGTCACCGAGTCAATCTCGTCCTCGAAGCCGTCCGTCAGCATTGCCGTCCCGGCTACTGCATCCTGCATACTTATGTTCACGATACGTGTGTTCACGAGCTAGTTGTTGACTTAAACGTCCGTCCAGGCCCTTTTTTTTAGGATATTTGCGTGATTTTACTTCAGGGAATCCAGAAACTCTCCCGAAGCGAGGGTTGAGGAGGATCTCTTTCCCCCAGCCATTAACTTTCTAACAACCTAACCCGATACGCACTGTTTCTCAGAACGGCCGCCTCTGTAGAAAGTCCTGATACCCCTATTGGTTCAGCAGAAAAAAGCTCGATTTTCCATTGGTCAAAGTTAATGCTTGTCAAACATGAGACCGCAACGTCATGTTAGGTTTAGCAATATCACGAGGCTGTAGAACGAACGTCAAGACTTGACATGGTAGGCCAACTTAACTGGTAGCTAGCTTTACTAGTTCATGTAAACTCTTATTGGGAAATCACTTATGTAAGTGACAGGAAAATGATAACGGTTGCTAATTTTAATCACGCATTGTATGTGATTTAAAAATGACAATGAATATCAGTAAATAATTCAACGTTACAAATTAAATATGTAACTGGCTTTATTGTGTTGGTGAGGATATAGAATATTAAGATTCGAATTTGAAGAACTAAAGGAGGATCTTTAAAGGGGCAATCGCAGGAGACAAAACAAAAACCCACACATACAAGAAAAAAACAATGGTCACTCTGGTTCATTATTACACTTGTGTGATGTTTTGCTGCAAATAAGCAACACGCAATATTATATTATTATTATTAACTTATTGTGTAAGTCTAGGTGACTTAAGTAATAGACACCGAAATTTACAGGCGTTTCATCACTGACTTCACCCATATAAATCACGAACTTTATTTCCAAACCCCTGAGGCATATACACTTCCTCGAAGTGGCCCTCTTGTGCAAAAAAAAGTCTGAAAATCTTTACTTTGACCCCTGTGAGTGAAGTTGGTTTGAACTTTGCATCAGTCCCACATTCTTTCTTGACTGTCCATCATGAACCATGAAAACCAATTGGCCCTGAGTAAAAATTGCCTCACACAACAAAGTACCTAAAATGTCTTTGTTTTTTACATGTTATTATTACTTATATTTATTTACCAGGTAAAGGGAAATGGATGTGCTAAAAGAGGTGTATTTCCTTAATAAACACTTTTTTCACTCCTTTGATTATCAAACTCTTGCATAATCAAACAGTGTCAATTCTCATTGCCAATGTTTCTGGTTTCTTCCTAGGAAATGGGCAATGCTTAAAAAAATAGGTTAGCTGGAGTCTGTGATAACACAGTATAACACCATAGGCTTCAACTTTCTGTAGTTAAATGTAGCAAACTAAAATATTGGCACTATATCCTCATAATTATTATGTGTGACCAATCCATGTTTTTTTTTAACATCATGTGTTTCATATTCATACATGTACCTGTATTGGAATGTGTATTTGAATCCTTAACATAAGTAATAAGCATCAATATTGCAGTATAAAAGTACCCCATGGGAAATCCCCTGCACTTGAAATTTTGCTAACGTAAAATAAAACATGTCTATTACCTAAACTGTACCTGAGAATACAAAGTAAATGCACTGTAGAATGTGAAATTAATAATACATTAATGATGACCTAGCAGTGTTTCAATGATGGTCCAAGCAGTGGCCACCCTGATATACTTTTGCGTAGTGTAACGTTTCCAACTAAAATGATATTAGGAATGTATATATATATATTTATATATATTGTGTATATATATTATATATACATTGTGACGAAAACCAACAACCAAGGCTAAATAAACTCAAGCTAACTAGATCACTATTACACATCATCATCATCATCATCATCATCACAACAACTCCACAATCTATGAGATGTCTTACTAAGTGGATTTTAGTGCCAGAAGTAATTTTTTTAAATTTATTTTTATTTGTTGGCTATGCTATGCAAGCTTCTTTTGGCCTTGGTGTTGCCAATGAAGGACACACATTCTACTTTAAAAGAAGCTGAAAGGCGTGACAAGTTACCGACCACTGTAAACGGGGTAAATTGGATAAGAAGGCCAAAGATGCACCCGCCAGCCAAGGGCCTCATGCGTAACGTCATCATTTTTGGGCGTGGACGCAGGCCAGCCGGAAGCGATTGGTTATTCAGCCGAGGTTGCCAGGTTTGGATAAAAACCCACACATTCTGTCAACTTGAACAGTCAACTGATTTGAACATACTAGTGCAGTACCCGTTGAAAACGTACCTGTTTGGTACAGGACGAGTGCTAGACCTCCGGTTTGCTGCTTTCAGCTTTGTCCAGAACCATTGTACCCTGAAATAACTTCCAGAAGGCCACAGAAACACTTAGGCCTAATATGCAACCCCACTGTAAACTACTGACTTAGCTACTGCTTCTTCAGAGGAAAACATTGTATTTATACAAAAAAATGTTACTGGTTACGCTGCAGATTCAGAGTTCACTCACAAAATATCACGAATAAAATTGAATGCGTTTTTATTAATTAAACTTATCTACTCCTATTGGAGTTAAAAGCTCCACCTTACGGACATTAAAGCTCCACCTTACGGACATTAAAGCTGGTGCGGCAGTTTTAGTGTTGGTGTTGTTGGGCAAAAATTACACAATAATCTTTCAGCATAATGTATTTTAGGTTTTTTGAAAGAGAACTAGATTTCTCCACCTCGTCCATGGCTTTGTTTTCAAGCTGTTGAAATTCTAGCTTGTGATTGGAGAATTTGGCCAATCAAAGGTCATTTCAGAGAAAGAGAACCTTCCTATTGGCTGTTCTCTACTGTATTGGCTGCAATGTAGATGCACATTTTTAATTTCGTATACAAAAAATATATAGGCCTAGTCCAGTTTATTGTCCAAGTAGGGGCCATTTTCTGTGAAAACCGTCGGAAGCGCTGGTTTGTTGGGGTTAGCCTTTAGCCTAAACACCGGCTTGTCTGCCAGGTTTACGTGGTTTCTCACACAGCCTCCAGCGGTTCCTTGTTCGGATGGCAGCAGCCTGGAGGACCAGAGGCCGAGGCCGCGGCACCATCTACTGCCGGTATCCATCCAGTAGACAATACAGTGGTTTAGCCTTCTGCTATCCCTAGCTCACGGCTGCGACTAACACAAGTTCATGTTTATGTAGCTAACTAGAGCCAAGACATTATGTCATCTCAAACTGCTTTACAAAGAAAACTGGACAGTCATTCTTATAGACTTGCAGCATGCCATCAGGAGGAAATTAATAGTGGGCTACTCTAAATCTTACTGAATGAAGCTGGTGTCCAAGCTCACCTTGTGGGAGGCGCTAGCGCTGCAGGAAGAGGTCACATTCTACTTCAAATTCTGCCGCTTTAAGTCTGTTGAAGTAGGCTACATTGTGCTGATAATGTCCTGCATTCAAATATTTACACTACGTAAACATTTGAATGCAGGACGTTTAGCCTATTTGCAGTATTAATTGTTTTACCTATACTTTTACTTCAGAAAAAATGAATACTTCTACCACCAATACCAGTAGTGGAAGAAGTATACAGATCTGTGTCGGAGCGCATGGCTGTCGTCATGGTACCGACAGTAGCAACACGCTACCTAGTTTAGCCCTCAAAGACAGACCTTAAATGTTGCCTGTATATAGTATGTTTATTTAGTGAGTTCATACTTTTATGTTAATGATATTCTCAGGAATTACTTGTTTTTAGGTCAATAGGAAACAGTGTTGGTTTTTTCTTTAACTGTGATTATTGTGTCTCTCCTGTCCATAACTTTTATCTGTGAAAGTGTTTTATTTTAGTTTGCCTTACTTCCATTATATTTTGTAACACTATTTTGCCTTATCGGCCTAACTTGGGGTTAACAATAAATATCCTCTCTTACCAACATCATCTCGGACTCACCTTGTGTGATTTCACCTGCTTTATACATCTACCCACAACAAGATCCTTTACTCTAACAAAAGTACTAATACCACACTGTAAAATGACTAAAGTTATGTAAGTATCACCAGGAATCTGTACTTTTAAAAGTAAAAGTACTCAATGCAGAAAAATCCTCACATTTTAGAATCTTGAGACGATCAAAACAGTTCTCTCAATCAACTTAGCGTTTAATCGTCTAAATAGTTCAGTTGTATAGGCCTAGATATTGTTAGGAAGTTTAATTTACAACAAAACCTATTTTATAAACTTTATGTGTTTTGTCCGCACAAATCTTAATTTGTAAGTAACTAAAGATTAATGTCAGATTAATGTAGTGAGTAAAAAAATTGCTCCCTCTAAAATGTAGTGGATTAGAAGTAGTAAGTGACATGAAAAGAAAAGACATAAGCAAAGTGCAAGTATCTCAAATTTGTAGTTAACTACAGTACTTGAGTAAATGTACTTAGTTACAGTCCACCACTGGTCAATACCAACATTCCCAGTTAGAGATAGGGTAAAAGTACAATAAGAAGTTGTTTTCTAGTCCTGCCAAAACAAATAATTTTGTCATTTAAGTCAAACTGATTCCACATAAGATTTTTTCTGATATATCTTATCATTATCTGAAAAACACAGGTGCCTATTGTTATCCTCACTTCACAACTGACATAAGCTTCCAAAATAAACTGTCCTGATGTTAAGTAGCCTAATCACAGAAATTTGTCTTATTCATGGGAGTGTAATATTGTGATGTGATTGTGATGAATAACGTGATTTTGTTTCAGTTTGAGACAGAGGGTTCTCTCCTGTCCCGTTATACTGTGTGAACTAACCACACCCTCATTTACGTCGCTGTGGAGGAAGGTCTGGCAATGCGAGACTATGTAGTCTCTGAAAGGGGGATAGCTGGGAAGGTCTGGCAACCCAGCGCAAGGTTTCAGCTGCATCACGCAGAACTGGTCATACAAACTCGTGTTGTATCTACGCTTGTATCAGGTAAATATATTAATGCAACTACTGTTTAATGTGCTTTACCTAAACGCAATGCTGACTTTTCATACTTTGACGGCGTAACGTAGATACCGGTGTGTGAATCAGATTATAATATAATACCGTTATTTAGCGAATACTAGCGGAACAGCTAGCTAGCTAGCTAAGTGTTAACGCTGAGAACATGGCGCCGGGTGAGAGGGCCGCTTTGTTCCTGTGTCTGGGTGCGGTAGTGAGCGTGCTGAGGGCTAGCTACGCATCTTGTCGGAAACGAATGCGGCCCCATTTCAATTACTCATAATTTGGTTTCAAAAACTCTTAACAGACAACATATATTGAAGCGCTTCAACACCAGAAATGTTATGGGATGAAATCAACTTCTCTGCACATTGTTGTGTCGCCAGCGTAAGCTAGGAACGACTCCGGTTGGCGCTTTTTACAAAGTGCTCGTTTTTTCGCGAGGGAGAGTTGGAAATAAGGGCATTTTGACAACTGCTTGTGATTTTTGTTTTTAGACGGCAACGTTCTTTGTAGCAGGGAAAAGCCACGAAATCAAAGTTTTTTTGTTTGTTTTAACGTTAGTAGCCTATATATGCTACCATTAAGCTAGCACAATCAAACCGCCTCAAGATGGCGCTGCCAACTAATTTACATTCTTCTTTGCATCTCACTTCAAGACGACTGCGTCTGTTGAAGATCTTGAACCTACTTATCTGTAAAAGGTAAACGGCATCTGTAGAGAGAAAAACCATTATTTTAGTCCAATAATACCTCAGCCAGTTTCACTAATATAGGAAAGAAAATAACTAACATACCAGTGAATTCCTCAGATGTAGGTTAGTGAAGCAGGACACTGAGAAAAGTGCTGACATGGGACAGAGACGCGCGTTAATTTTAAAATATAAACCATATATGAGGAAAATTGGCGCATAAACCTGCTATATATGGTGATGATAACGCCCACCTGTACTGGCACCAGTGACCTCTGTTTTGAAATCATTATCTATATAGTAATATGTGCTAATCTCGCATATTTGGGATGATTAAAAAATATATAATTTTTTCCCCAGGGATCGTGATCAGTCATGGCTGATGAGGGATACGTAGTACGCATCAGGGGTCTCCCTTGGTCCTGCTCAGTGGATGAAGTACAGAGGTTTTTCTCAGGTAGGTGTGTGTGTGTGTGAGAGAGAATACTCTAGTAATCAGTGGAGATTTGATACTATAACTTTGATTTGCAGATTGCAAAGTCATCAGCAATGGAGGTGGCATCCACTTCACCTACACAAGAGAGGGTCGTCCCAGCGGAGAGGCATTTGTCGAGTTGGAGACAGAGGAAGACCTTAAAATTGCAGTGAAGAAGGACAGAGAAACCATGGGTCACAGATATGTAGAGGGTGTGTACAACTGCTTACCACTCCTTATTTTAAATGGTCTCAACTGTATGCTGCAATAGCTGATTGTTATATGCCCTGTGATACAGTTTTTAAATCCAACAATGTGGAGATGGACTGGGTCATGAAGCACACAGGTCCAAACTGTCCAGAAACAGCAGGAGACGGGCTCGTCCGGCTCCGAGGCCTTCCTTTTGGCTGCAGCAAGGAGGAGATCGTTCAGTTTTTCTCAGGTAAGAAAAAGCCTTGCTCAGTGTTTAATTGTTAACTGGCCTCAATGTAAGTCTGTGATACATTTAAAAAAACAAAACAAAAAAAACTTCTTCCTTTTCTTGTTTCTCATATGGATATTTACCAAGTCCTCATCTGATTCTAAAAGACATCAATATGCCATTGGAAAATGTTTATAACCTACTGTATGTTATTACATCATAGAATAGTAAAATTCATCTTTTTGAATTTATTAGTGAGGAACTGACGCCAGAAAAGGAAGCTAGTTAGAATTTAAAAGAGAGAATTAATTGAAGACTCTATGTTTAGCTCAAGGGCAGGACTCTGTAATGCAAGCACCCTTTCCCATCTTTGCCTCTCACATCCATCTGAAGCCTATCTGAAGCATCCCTTTTTTCCTCTTTGATTGGTCTGACTGTAAAATGGTGTAGTAAAATGTTTAATTTGTCTGTGCCTACTGGTAATTAACTAATGATGATGGGTCTCACTCATCACTGATTAAGAGTCTCTTACCCCAGTATCTTTGTTTCCTTTTTCCCATTTACTCACACCCTTGTCTTTTAAATACATTTTTCTTATAGTCACTATATATATATATATATATATATATATATATATATATATATATATATATATATATATATATATATATATATATATATATAGCAAGTCTTACATTAGTTTCTAATGAGCAAACAGTAATTTTAACTCATGTCACCCACCTGGATCTTTTTCTCTCTTCATCAACACACCAATACTAGCCCGATGTCCTGCACAGGGCCCCTTTCCACATTCTTTCTCTGTCCTCATTTCTATTTTATCCCCAAAATACAGTAAACATAAGTCGTTTAAATGGCCAGTCATTGATTACAAACTGAACTGGTATGTGTGATGATGTATAGAGTTTTCCATAAGTTTTCTATCTCTCTTTAGAGAAAGTTCTCTCTGTGATTGGGCATGTGATTTAATATGTCCCCTGCTGGGGTTATCTGTCCTTGGGTTGAAGGGTTGGAAATCGTGCCAAATGGGATAACATTGCCGGTGGACATCCAGGGGAGGAGTACGGGGGAGGCCTTCGTGCAGTTTGCTTCACAGGATATAGCTGAAAAGGCTCTAAAGAAACACAAGGAAAGAATAGGGCACAGGTGGGGATGGTTGGTTGGCTGGATAAGTTACTTTTCTTATGGTGTGCACCCTCAACATCTGAACCAAATGCAAAACGGACACAACATTAACCTTGGCTAATTTAAGCATATATGTAATATTTACCACAAATACATACACAAGTTGCCATGCTAGAGTCAAATATGCCACACATTCACTATGTTCAATGGGAATATTAATGCTTGGGCACCATTCACAAGTATCACACTAAACGTGAATTAGAGTACATGCTTAATTTTGAGAACAAATGGTGTCTCAGCACTAAACATCAGTCATGGTTGATAAATGGTAAGGAGTCTCCCTGGTGGTAAAATCAGAGGGCCACTGTAAACATGGATCTGGAGCCCACTGTCACAGGTAATGCTTAGTGAGTTGCAGAAGGGCTGGAGCCCTCTCTGTCCCTCTAAAACCAGGACAATGGCTGTCATGGCAAGGACACAGGACGCTCTAATCAATCAGATATAACTCACTTCAGGTAACCGTAAGAAAAGTGTTAAAAGTTAATGAGGCCCTTCTCAATTTGGACAGCTTAATTTTTGCAACTCAGTTAATACGTTCTTTTTCTCTACAACTAGCACTAAGCACCCAAAGATATTACTACCTATGGACTACACCATGACAGCATCTGCATAGCCCAGTTACTTTAGTGTTGAGCAAATGAAGCCTAGCCTTGTCCATTCTCCATGCCCTCATTGTGCTATCTCTATGCTCTTAGGTACATTGAGATCTTCAAGAGTAGTCGCGCTGAGGTGCGGACACATTATGAACCCCAGCGAAAGCCCATGGGCATGCAGAGACCCGGCCCCTATGACCGGCCCTCTGGTGGTCGCGGCTACAACATGATGGGCCGAGGGGGATCCTATGAAAGAATGCGTCGCGGAGGCTATGGAGGAGGAGGAGGAGGAGGTGGTGGTGGTGGTGGTGGTGGTAAGTGTCGAGTGGATTGAAGCTTTTTAACCTATGCAATTGTTTTAGATAATCACCCACCCTATGGCCCTTCATGCTAACACTGTGCAGTACAATAAAATTGATTATCTGATTGGGATGTAAAGTCATCACAAGACCTTGTGTTAATCTCAATTCCATATATTCAGGTGTATCAGATGGACGGTATAGCGATGGCGGCTCTTCCTTCCAGAGCACAACGGGCCACTGTGTCCACATGAGGGGCCTGCCATACAGAGCCTCAGAGACGGACATCTACAATGTAAGTCAGAGGAGCGACTTCAAATGATCTGCAGAACAACTGGATTTTACTCAAACATGTTAATTTGTCATCGTTTGTATGTCTTAGTTCTTCTCGCCATTGAATCCAGTGCGGGTCCATATTGAGATCGGCCCAGATGGCAGGGTAACCGGGGAGGCAGATGTAGAGTTTGCAACACACGAGGATGCTGTGGCAGCCATGTCCAAAGACAAAGCTAACATGCGTAAGTTTAAAATAAGTGACTTTACACTCATCCCCATCTGTATATGTAGACGTTCTTAATGATGTTCACGGTTTCTCTCTCCTGCTCAGAGCACCGGTATGTGGAGCTGTTCTTGAACTCAACAGCAGGTGGCAGTAACGGAGCGTATAGCAGCCAGATGATGGGTGGCATGGGTAAGTTTTAGTAACGGGAGGTTGAGACTCGTGGTGGTGTTGTCACATGTTTCTGGCCTTAATGCTTGGGCAAGCATTGGATTCACAAAATCAGCACCACAGTACATCTAGGGAATAATTACGAATTTGTGATGTCCCCTCTACAGGTAACCAGTCGTCCTACAGCGGTGGTCAGCTGAGCTCAGGGTACTCTGGTGGATACAGCAGCCAGGGCAATATGGGCGGCTACAGTGACTACAGTGAGTGTCTGCTCTGTTTATAATGGGTGTCTTCTACATCCACCCTAAAGTACAACCTGCTCTCAACAAACCTACTTGTGGCACTGATGTATTAACATGCACCACAGAGAACCCTTGGTACAAAACTTTGACATGATCTGTCTTTGCTTGAAGGACAGAAATGCAGTGTTTCTTTGTATGAATCCTTGAGGAACTCCTCGGTCCTATTGTGTGTATTCTCCGTCTCTTGTTAGGTAACCAGGGCGGGATGGGAAGCAGTTACTACGGCAGCGGCGGTGGAGGAGGAAGCAGAGGCTCTATGAATGGACTGGGTGGGGGATGGGGAATGTAGACTATTTTTCTTTCTTATTTGGATGTGTTTTTTTTAAACTCAGCATTTTGCTGGAAAGACTGGAAACGCAAGTCTCACCTAGTAAACGTAGGGTAGGGTCAGGTGAGGGTAAAAATGTTGAGGGGGGTAGGGTTTGTATTTTTTTTAAGTATATGATCTTCAGAGAGAAGTAAGATCATCTGGTGTCACAATGAGTGTCAGATGTGATGTTTATCTTCCCCATTCCTCAGATTTGACACGTGCTTTAAATTTTCATTAGCAGGAAGTGTGCTGTTTTTGTGTTATTGTTCTTCAAAACCTGACTGTTCCCCAAGGTTTACTCATCCTGTACTGGTGGCATTTAACGTTAGTTTCAATGTGAGTGCATGAACAAAGAAGTCTGAACGTGGTTGGTATCTTCTGATGTTTATAACTGTTTCACCTTCTACATAGTGTTTAGTTTTTTTTATTTCCAGTAAAATGTTTGAATGAATCTAAGACTTCACGTGATCAGAGCATGTTGTGTTTTCTTAAAGTGTGACTGACTGTAAGGACTTTCTGTGGATGAGGGCTATGTCAAGGGCAAGTGAATTTAAAATCTGCTGACATGAAGGTTTCTACTGCTTCAAATGCTATTTGTATTTCCTGTGCACAAAGTGAATAAACTAGTCTGGAATATCTAATTGATACAAGCATTGCAAAAAAGGCTTTATTCATTTATCAAATATCTCCAATAAAAAAACTTTAGGTCACCATTCCCAAATCACTGAGGAAAATGGCTTCGTAGTAGTGGACACAAAACTCTGTATTAATACATTCTAAAATAGTTATTTGTCAACATTCGACAGTCATTTACACAATTGTATATGTGGGCCATAGTTGTAAAAAAAAGTGAAAGTAGCATGATGAGTTTGAATATGATCTTCAGTAACAACAATATCCTCGATGGGGCCGCAACATAATCTACATCCATTGGTTGAATTAGAAAAAATTCCCATTT
Source organism: Etheostoma cragini (assembly GCF_013103735.1). Taxonomy (NCBI): domain Eukaryota; kingdom Metazoa; phylum Chordata; class Actinopteri; order Perciformes; family Percidae; genus Etheostoma; species Etheostoma cragini. The sequence goes on along the minus strand of NC_048416.1, from coordinate 11,791,103 downwards.
TAAAATAATCAGTTAATAGAGTACCAAATTGTCAAACTGAGTTACTCCAGAGAAAAACATTGATCACAAATGATCCAAAACTGTCGACGTCTAATGCCAAGACTTGACAAACTGTCGGCTCATCCCATCAGTGTTAAAAGGTGGCCCCCTTGTTTAATACAGATTATCTCATGTTCCTGATTTTCAGGTAGCAGAGGAAATGTTACACCAAATCACATTTCCCTAAGATTTGATGACATTCTAATCCAAGTAGTTAAATCATGAGTATTTGCAGTGTGATGAAGTGAGTAGATGTTTAGTCAGGAACCTGTGGAGGAGCTTCTCTGCAGCAGGAGGGCGTGGCACACGTCGCAAACCCTCACCGGCCGAGGGTAGGACGGTAAGGCCAGCTCGTTACTGGAACAAGTGCTGCAGTAGATGTCTCCACAGTTTCTACAGTGGTGCTGCAACACAAACATGGACCCCTCATTAACATTATGCAAGATTACTTTTGATAGAATTACAAATGAAAAGTAATGAGAAAAAAAAGACACCTTTCTGCGTGCAATGGAGAACTCTTTTTCACATTGCTTGCACTGAGTGGCCTCATCGTCCTTCAGCCAGGCGTGGCCCTAACGGGAGCAATGAACGCACAAGATGTCAAGTCGAGTTGTTTTCCCACATTTTTTTACAGCTTTAATTGTACAAGTGCACCACTCTTTATATTTTACCTTTAGAGCTTTGTTGACCTCCTTGAAGTCCTCCATCTTAAGTTTAGACCTTTGACAAAGACAACACAAAAACCTCAAGACATGGTACAATTAAAATTTAACAAAAAAAGCAGATAAATAAGTGAAGTACTGACTGGCTGAGATGCAGTCCCATCTCCTGCAGAGCCTGTTCCTGCTGCTCACATGTCTGCTGCAGCCGCTGCTTCTCATGCTTCAAATCCTGCAGCTCCTGCACCATCAATTCACAGGAAACGAGCACAATAAAAATCACACACTGCGTTATTATTCAGTTTTTGCTCACACCACTTGAATTTAAGTGGTTTGAGATTATTTTTATTTATAGAATCAAAATGACCCTGACAGCCATGACAAAAAAACAACCACATGTATACCTTTTGTAAAGTGATAATTTTGTGCCTGGAAGTATATGTTCTTAATTTTTTGCAAGTGAAAGGGCACCGTACACAACGAAGTTTTCTGCATAGAGAATTCAGAAACGACTTTCAAACTCCAGTTCTCCATTTTGGAAAATAATTTACTTCCAGAGCCAGAGAGAGGTAAGTGTGTGTGTGTGTGTGTGTGTGTCTGACCGTGTGCAGGCCCTGGAGTTGTTGCAGCTGTGTGCGGAGCTCGATGCTGTTGTCCTGTTCCCTCTGGAGAGCTCTTTGAAGACTTTGCCTCTGCTCCCTCTCAGTGCGCAGCTCATTCTCCAAACCCAGCCTGAGGACGGAGGAGAGACGCGGTGACTCTTCTAGCCAATTAAAGCTTGTGTGTGTGCAGGACTGAAACAGAGCTGCTTTGGACTGTGACAACTTGAAATAAACTCCCACTTAATATCTGCAAACATTAGTGTAAATGTTTCAACCGTGTCATACTTTGCTATTATTGTTGGAACGGAGGATGTAAAGGAGCCATACGTACAAGTAAATTCCTTTCCCCGACCAAGACCGGCGAGTAGGAAACCTTATTCTACAGCTAAGATGGGGCGGAAAGTTACTCACTCTTGGAGCTAATTTTAAAGTTTGACTGGTCTTCTAATCAGTGTTGGCCAAGTTACTTTTAAAAGAAATTAGTTACAGTTAGCTTCCAAAAAGTAAATAAATTAGTTACTCAGTTACATCTTATGTAAGTAGTTACTTCAGAGAGTAACTATTGCGTTACTTTTAAGTCAATTTTTAAATGTGTCAAATGTGACCCCACCTCCACCCCTCTAACGGAACTTAAAATGCATGTTCAATTATTTAGGATAAATCTGAATATTAAAATGAAATGGACACTTAATACAATACATTATAACAGAAACAATGTACACAAATCCAAACTATTTGAATTTTTATTAGCCTCCAATCAAATGCCATGTATGTAGATATTACGTCAAGTGAATCAATACAAAAACAGTAGATGTTTTGGAACTTTTAATATTTATTGCTCCATATTTGGGCTCGCCATACCTGTCTCTCATTGACTGACTCACTTGTCTTGTCCGTTGTGTCCCACTATGTGTGCTTTCGAACACCCGCCCAACTTTACCTCTGATTGGCTGACCATAAAATTTAACTAAACCTCAGCCAATCGTCGGCAAGCTTGTCACGCACACTGCCCACTAACTAAGGAAGAACCTCTCGGCTCAGAGATCTAGTTGGTCTGATGAAAGAAAAAGAAAAAAAAACAGCTTCTTTCCGTATTCTTTGGCAGTAACAGTAACAGCGGGATTAAGATGGGAAGAGTAATCAGTTAGATTACTCATTACTGAAAGGAGTAACGCTGTTATTCCCATCCCTGCTTTTTAAGAACCCAAATGTGAGCTCAGATACTTCCAAGAAGATCTCCTCAGACCAGTGTCAACTGATTAGTACTATGTTTTAAATCTCAGCTTTTATTTCACGTGCAGAACACATTTATAGCCAGGTTATCCTTCGGTTAGTCTCGCATGGCCAGACTTTCTTCCACAGCGCTGCGGAGGAGGGTCCGGCTAATCCACACAGCACTTCATGATGGGAGAAAAACAAGCTCTGGTTTATTGGCATTTCTTTAAACCTATCACAATCGTCCATTGGGTGGGCACTAAGCGCCGGACAGAGCCATGGTGCCACTGCAAAATATCCTCAGGAAGGAACTTGTTTTGGTGGAACATGAGTTCTAAAGTTGTTTTAGTCGTGCGAGAGAAACCTCAGATTGTACAGGTAGTCTAGCTAGCTGTCTGGATTTACCCTGCAGAGACCTGAGGAGCAGATAACCGTAGTCCTGAGAAACCCACCGGACTTTAGAATGCCAAAACAAAGAAAGCAGAAGGTGACGGACATCCGACCGAAATGAGGGACACCTGGTGGAATTTCCAGCGCCACAATCCCGTAAATGAAACGTTGCCAATATACAGTAGGCTATCCTTCTGTATAATGCTTTCTGTTTGTAACTTGTGCTTTATCAATTGTACTGAATGCAACTGGGTGTGTCTTAACCTTAGTGTATCCAGGTCCGTCAGTTGTTTCTGCAAAGCGTCCACCTTTCCTTCCAGCTCCTCCCTCAAGTCTTTGTCTGACTGGTCACTTTGTCTGCGCTCGCGCTCCGAGTTCTGCAGTCTGTGACGCACAAACGACCAAGAAGTAGAATATTTATTTAAAAAGCAATATCATTTTAGAAACAGAAACATGCACACTACATACCTCTGCTCTAGCTCAATCATTGCTTTCTCCATTTCATCCATCTTCTTCTCAAGCTGCGCAGCCTCCGCCTGCCTTTTTTCTGCCTCTCGTTCAGAGTCCTTAAGAGCCACATGGGTTGCATTAATGTATGTTCTCACTGAGTGGCCATGCAAGACGAAGGAAAAGTGTATTCATGTGCGTCTACCTGAGCTTTGTGGAACATTTGCAGGTTAAGAGTCTTGACTTGGTCGAGCTGGAGCCGCAGGGCTGCCAGTGTGTCCTGTTTCTCGTGTGTGTCCTTCTCCAGCAGCTTCATGGCCACCTCCATCTCCTGCTTCAGGCCGACCTGGAGCTCCAACTCGTGCTCCAGCTCCTGACATCATGCGTTGCAAACATACAAAAGGTATGAGTCAAATTCAGTTCTAGAGTCTTATTGGTGCAAAAACACAGCAGTTATGCTAATGTTTCTGTTAACAAGAGGCCATTTGGCTCAGGTCGGTCTAACTATGGACTGACAATAGAGCATAAAGTTTAAATGTACTCGTGGCATGCATGAAATATTCTAGTGCTACAGCCACTTGATACCTGACCTGGCGAATGTGCTTTTCCTCTTTATACTGCTTCCAAACCACATTGTACATCTCATCCAGGCCCTGTCGAGTCTGTCTGTACGTCTCCAGCTCCACCTGGCTGTCCTGAAGGGCTGCCTGGAAAAACCAAAACACATTATACAGTTTGGGCATTTGTTGAGAGTAGAAGCGATAGTAGCAGTTACTTGTAGATGCTTTCTGACCTCTTCCTTTTTCTGGCTAGACTGCAAGATCGTCTCATTCTCGTTTCTTAGATGTTCCTGTTCTTCTCGCAGAGAGTTGATTCTGTCTGTCGCTGCCGTCAGCTGAAGAAAAGAAAACACACTTATCAGTAGGGCTGGGAAATATATCGATGTTGTATCGATTTTGGGATATGAGACTAGATATCATCTTAGATTTTAGATATACTATTGTAATATGGTGTGTGTTGTCTTTTCCTGGTTTTACAGGCTGCATTACAGTAAAGATATGCTTACCAGACTGTTCTAGCTGTTCTTTTATTTACCTTTACCCACTAAGTCAGTAAATCATTTCTGGTGATTATTTATCCAAAAAATCTCATTTTGTAAATATAATTTTGTTAAAGCACCAATGGTCAACCATACAGTATCAACATTGAGGTATTTGGTCAAGAATATTATTATATTCAGTATGCATGGTAAGGTGCTCCGTGAGAGTGTGTTCCATGGAGGGGAAGTCTAGAGACCAGCATTAAATATGGACAATATAAAAGAATATTTACAGCACAACACAAAATAAGTGGAGAATAATCATAAGCATGTCAGTTGACACGGCGGGCCAAAACCAAAGGAGCACGGGCCCCAAATCGGGCAATCTTGCTTTTGAGAGACGACCAGAGCAATAACTAAATGTGTCACACCCGCCAAGTACGAGCACAATCACACAACAGGTCCCACACAGTATATGTCTGACCTCCTCTACAAGTTTGCTGTTGGTCTTCTCTATAGAGTCCATCTTAGCCTGAAGGTCAGTCACGGTGCCACTTAGGTGACGATTTAACTCCTCAATGTAGTGCTTCTGATCCAATATGGCCGTCATCTTGGCATCACTAAAACAGAAAGAATAAAACTATTAAGGAGTTGTGAAGGAGAATGTGCATTAGGTCTGCTTGGGATTAAAATGATCATTATCATGCCAGGGGTAAAGTTATTACTAAGATAAGAACATACATCAGTTCAAAACGTGATTAAAAAAGCATGGGAAGTGAGATGATCAGACTATCTGAAAGCAGGCACTCACTCTTTTGGAGTCTCACTGTTGGCAGGGTCTTTCAGATAAAGGGAAAAGTCAATGACTCCCACCTGGATAGGACAGAAACATTGATCACTGGGAACCCTAAAGGATTTGTTGCTCAAAGAGACAGCTGGGATGTGTAGGCCTACAAAACCTGTCGGCACTCACCTGAGAATCAAGATCTTCCCCTTTAATGCAGAGGTTAGCGTCAATTACGTTGAGGCCCACCAGCAGTCCGCCAATCACCGCCCCCTCCTCCTCCATCATTAATGCTCCAGAGTCATAAAACTCACTAGGAGACAGTCATGGTGGGCATCGACGGAGCGGTATGGAAAGAAAAAGAATACATTGGACGTGTAGAAAATTAACTGCAAACTGACACGTTAACTATTACTATTAACTGACTATGTTAATATTCTACTAGAGCCCAACCAATAAAGGATTTTTAAGACCGATACCGATACAAATGTTCAACAAATATTAAAATATTATTACATATTTTTATTATATTAAATATAAAAATCTGATATTCTGATATATCAGCCGATATATATTTTAAAAATAAAATACAAAAACGCGTAACAAAACAGATTCCCCGAACATTAGTTATTTGTATTTATTTTTGAGTTCTCACTAAAATAATAATAATTTAATAATAATATAATACGTTTTTTGTTTTATTGTCAAAACAGAGCGGAGGAACCTCAAAATATATTAAAGTTCTGATAAATAAAATGTATAAAAATACAAACTTAAGATACGAAACTTAAAGTCTTTTAATCAAAAACACAATAACCTTTCTACTATAAATACAGGCTATATTAAGACATACAACATAACTAATCCTGGTTACTAACCTCAGGAGATCTTTGCGGTCCAGTAAAGCTTTCATATAGTCAGCTACAGTCTTCTGCATGAGCGCTAAATGCAGCCATGCCCGTGCTCTGCCCAAGCCAGTCCTGAAAAGAGAATAAAAGTACAATTTAACAACCAAAAACAAACAAACAAGAGAGTTCATAGCATGTCGTACATGGTAGGCGTGCTGGAAAAGCAATAACATACTTAATGCCGGGCAGGTCTCTGGCACTTGTGGCAATGTTAACAGACTCTGGACACAACTTCTCAACCAGTTCCAAAGGTCCCCATATGGACTTATTTGGACCAATAAAGGATTTCTTGGCTGAAAAAAAATATGTATAAAAGTAATTTCTGCTTGTTATATTACAGAAACAGATTTTGATCTAAAATAAAAAACTTAGACCCAGCCCCATTGACTGTCTTACCTTTCAACCCATGTTTGAGGCAATGCTCCAGGACGACAAAGAACTGCTGCAGAGGAGGGTAGTCCGAGTCCAGCGTCCTGCCCAGACTCAAAGAGGACTGAATTAATACTTTGATGCTCAGCTTCATCATGCTGAGGAGGTTGGATCTTTCTATTGCCATGGGGTCTTTGGGGGAGATAACTGTAAAGAATAAAAGACACAGAAAAAGTATTGAACTGTGGTCAGTACTGGAGGAAATGGCATGCAAGCTTGTGTCCTGATATGCAGAATAAACAATGTAGTGTCATGCAGCGTGATCTCGTGCACGGACACTATTTTGCTCGTTGATTAATGTGCCCAGACAGTTGACAAGTAGGCTAGCCTCAAATAGGAAGTATTGAGACACAATGTGTTACTACTTAACTAGCGTTCGGTCAGTTTTTCAAAGGTTAATAATAGTCCCAGCCTGACGTTACCTGGAAGCCTTTTTGGAGTGTTGTTGAGATGATTTTCGGACTCCCTTTCCATCGGGGAGCTCGCAGCGGACCCTTGTGAGGGATTTCGCGGGGCAGCAGCGTAGCTCACCCCGCTGCTAATAGTTTCCGTGGCCTTCCGAGCCAGAGACAGGATAGGAGCCGACCAGCTGCTCTCTGCCGCCGCCGGAGCCGGCTTCTCTTCCAGCTCCTGCCCGTGGCTGCCGTCGGGCGCGACTTCCGAAACTTCGGGCTCATATAGCTGTTGTTTTGCTTCGCCATCCTCAACAGCTGTGTTTACCTCCCCTGCCTCGTCGGCCATGTTTGTTTTCCCCCTCCCCTCTCCACGAGAATTCACGTGACTAGACCAAAGCGAACGGAACACGCGCGCTGTGGGAGCTTTATTCTTTTTCTTTGGAGTTATTGGCGGTTAGGAAGTCAGTTTACAGGTAAACTACCGCCACCAACTGGACTGGAGCGTGTGGCACAGAAGATAAGGAAAAGAGAAAAAGACTAGGCTACAATCAGTAGATTCACGGTCCGTGTACGTTTTGATCGTTTGTTTTTTCGTTTGAACCACAAAACAAAATAAGGAGAAAACCACCGTTTTTCGTTTGTCGTTTCAAACCGAAAACAAAAAAACGGTAAAAAGAGAGCCATTCTCCCGTGTTGGTTTCTGAATTCAAAAAACGAAAAACGAGTAAACCAATTTCAAATAACGGTCCGTTTTTTGGTTTTTTGAAATTCCTATTTTCATTTCTCCGTTTGAAGACCTACATTAAAGAAAGACAGTTGGGCCGGAAGTAATAGTAAATATGGCCTACAGAAATAAAAGCCAAGCTTTTATAACGGGTAAATTGTGCTGCACTAACGTTATACCAGAGTAACGTTAGAAGAAAAAAATCAATCAATAAATAGGCTGATATGAACCTGGACCCAAAGAAATATGTTAGCAGCAGTAGTTTATTACAGTTAGCCTATCCACGTGCACATCACCAGCCACGTTTAATGAGCGCATTGTTTGGTTCAATACAGTTGGTAATATAGGGTTGTTACTGTTAGCGCTATATTATATAATTAAATTAATATTTAACGTGGGTTCCACCGTAATGGACCATCAAGGGAAGTTCAGAACGATTACAGAAACAGACCAGTAGGTGTCGCACCATTCCTGCTTTATGCGAGCTACTGTCATATGGTTTTGGAAAGCTAAACACTTTCCATTATTTTCATTATAACTGTGCTTTTACAAATCCTGTTTCTTAGCCCTGCTGCTGAAGGCATTAGACTACTCCCCAAAATAAGCTCTTTCTCCTCATAATGGTTGTTGGTCTGATTTCCATGTGTGCTATTACTGCGTGAACTGTTTTAGGAGTTGACTGTAACATTCACAAATTAAAAAACATGTCTCACATATAGGCCTACAGTCCAGTGGGGGGTGTGGCTCTAGTGTGTGTAATAGACAACAAGCAAGTGAACATAATCTAAACATTTTAATAAATAAATTGATTCATTTATTATTTGCATAAAATAACAATAGATTAACAACAAAGGGACATTTCAACTAAACTTAACTATTCTGCAAGTGAACATAATAGAAAAACTTTGAACAAGTTTATAATTTATTATTTGCCTAAAATGACACCACAATGGTCAGCAACAGATGAACATAACTCGATTTAACAGGCCCCCCCCCAACAACAGCCCTCTTAAAATAAAAACTACACACACTCCTGACTACATCAGTGGTGCTGAGGTGGAACAGGTGAATAGTTTCAAGTTCCTGGGAATCCGCATCACAGAGAACCTGACATGGTCGTCTCACATCTCTACGCTGGTGAAGAAAGCTCAAGAATTACTGTATTTCTTGAGGAAGTATAAGAAGGCCAAATTCCCACGCCAAGTTATTGTCAGCTTTTAGAGAGGAGCAATAGAAAGCATCCTGACTGGAAACATCCCAAACTGGCATGGGATGTGCACGGCCCAGGACCAGGACCTAAGGGCTCTGCAGCGGGAGTTTAAAACTGCTCAGAAGATCATTGGTACCCATTTCCCGAGCATCAGTAATATCAGGGAGTGAGGTACATACGCAGAGCCCAAAGGATCCTAAAGGACAGTACCCCCCCAGCCACAGCCTCATCACCCTGCTGCCTTCTGGGAAGGGATATAGAGGTTTCTGCTGCCGCACCACCAGACTGCAGAGCAGCTTTTCCCCCAAAGCTCTCAAACTCTAATTCATCCTCAGCACTGCTCCACTGATTATAGTTTATTTCTGTTTACCATTTTTATAACTGCTTCCACAGTATATTAACGTATATTTTCTGCTATAAGAGAAGGGAGTTACAAACTCAATTTATACTTCAATCTATATAACCTGTTATATTGTGACAAAATAAATCTACCCACCTACCTTAAAGAAGAATAAAATGAATGTTTTGGAAAGGCCAAGTCAAAAGTTCTGACCTTAAAATGATTGAAATGTTGTTGAAGGATGAGGAAGCAAGCAGCTCATGTGAGGAACCCCAGATGGCCTACATTAGGACATTTCTGATGTGAGTTTGTTGTCTGAGCTGCTAAGAAGCTGATTACAGTGTTAGTGTCAGGTTAAAACAGAAGAGCCTGCAGGTTTAACTCTGGGCTGGGGGGGAATGATGATGATGATGATGATAACTAGGTTGCAAATAAAATCAAAAACCAAATGAAATGAACAACAATAATCAGTAATCTTGATTTAAACCAGTTCCCAAAGTCACAATACAGTCAGTCATTTAAATACTGCCATCTGCTGGTCGAAAGAGGGAACAGTTTGGTCCATTACATGGAAACCATATTAAATATGAATGTAATTATTTAATATAGCGCTAACAGTAGCCTACCAACTCTGTGCACACAAGTTCTCAGGTTACCCTATATTACCAACTGTTTTGAACCAAACAATGCGCTCATTAAACGGGGCTTGTGATGTGCACGTGAATAGGCTAAATAACTGTAATAAATTTATAAACTACTGTTGCTAACATATTTCTTTCGGTCCAGGTTCATATCAGCCTATTTATTGATTAATCTTTTTCTTCTAACGTTACTCTGGTATAACGTTAGTGCAGCACAATTTTCCTGTTATAAAAGCTTGGCTTTTATTTGTGTAGGCTATATTTATTATTACTTCCGGCCACCTGTCTTTCTTTTAATGTAGATCTTCAAACGGAGAAATGAATATAGGAATGTCAAAAAACAAAAAACGGACCGTTATTTGAATTTGGTTTACTCGTTTTTCGTTTTTTGAATTCAGAAACCAAAACGGGAAAATGGGTCTCTTTTTACCGTTTTTTTGTTTTCGGTTTGAAACGACAAACGAAAAACGGTGGTTTTCTCCTTATTTTGTTTTGTGGTTCAAACGAAAAAACAAACGATCAAAACGTACACGGACCATTCACGTACTTTATGTTCTGTATTGTTTTATGTGATGTGTTATGTGATATTATATACTAAAGACTCATAGACTCTTAAACTTATTAATTAACTAAACACAGTAAGAACATCAGTATATTGTGCATTATCATGCAATGGCAGTATTTGAGTAATGCTTCAATAATATGGTCACTATTAGATTTACCTATGTCATGTTTGGTGTTATTTTATTTATCTTGCTCTCGACTTTCCAAATTGGACACTAGCAACATTTCATTGATAATTTGTTATGAAAACAAACATCTCTAACTACTGCGTAACCTAATTATTATTAATCTCAGGGCTTTCTCTTGACAAGATAATTCGATGTAATGGGCAAACCGATTAGTGACTTCTGGCCCCTCCTTTTACAACTCGAAACAAGTCCCAGTAAAGTCTTCTCCAGTGAATTTAGAGCAGGTGTGGTGTGGTTCCCATTTCCATCAAGTGATGGCGCAGACAAGCTGTGCGGTATTTGCCTGTTGAACCTCTAACAAGGTGCATTTATTATTTATAGGCCTAAATAAATTCACCAGTCCACTTTAGACCGGTAAGTTGCCATTATTTTTCCGTATTATTGGTAGTGTTGGCGCACCATTTTTCAACATCACTCTAATTATTGTATTTGTTGTGAGGGCAATTTTGCACTCTTACACAATATGTGTCTAGAAACTTCATTTAATCCAGATGTGCCCAACTGAATCCCTTGAGCCATATGGTAGAATGCAATTGTGAGTAAATGGATTAAAAAATCAGTAATTCAAATAAAAATAAAAAGGCGCAGAATTTGGGAACTATTTTGCATATTTGTTATATACCTATTTATTTTAATTGTCTATCTATCTATCTATCTATCTATCTATCTATCTATCTATCTATCTATCTATCTATCTATCTATCTATCTATCTATCTATCTATCTATCTATCCCACAAATACAAATGGAAACTAGAAATACTTCCAAAACTCTTCCAAAAATCGGAATCCTAATTAGAATAATAGAGCAACATCCACTGTGGCTGATAGAAACTACAGTCAGTGCTTTAAAAGACAAAAGCACTTCAGGTAGGCCTAGGTGTTTGCTTTAAGATGGGACTAACATCTATTAACCTATATCATTGCTAAAATAACTCGCCTATAGAATTAATTGTCGACAACTTCCACGGAAACGTGTAGGCTACAGGATGTAGATGGATACATTACTGAAATAATAGGCCAAATCACATCAAGCCTACTCAAATAGTAACAGTCTACCATATAAGAGGCTATAATGCCTACAAGTGTGACCATCACAGTCATTTTCATTGGAATTTGAAGTGGCCCTGGACTACACAGCAGGCTACTCCACACCAAAGTGATGAGCACAATATTCCATTAATGAATGCAGTGGTCTGTCGGCTATCATCGTGTACATGTTCCAACAGTAGTAGGCCAACTTTCAGTCTTTGGAGGCGTGGTGAAATAAAGGGGCCATAAATACGGCGGAGCCTCTGTCCGGACGCTCCTTCACTCCGCTCCTCTCACTGGAACATCCGGGACGCACCAGTGCTCTGAAGTAACGCGAAAAGGTTCCAAACTGGCAGAAGACACACCGAGAATAAAACCCCAAAAAGCAAAAAGAGAGGAATAATTAGAACCGGAACAACTGGATACAATACAACGAATACAACTTGTAGACTAGATGAACATTTTTTTCCCCCGAAAAGTCACTGGACGTTTTGACATCATGAGGATTTTCAGTGCTGTGCTCTTACTCGTTCACGCCTTGGGTGAGTTTTAATGTGCGCTTATGTAAGATAACAATTTCTTCCTCTGTTGAGTGACATGGTTATGTTTGACGTTATCTTTGTGTGTCTACCTGTGCGCCACCGTCTCTTCTTGACTAGCCTATCTATGTAAACCTCTCCAGCATGGCATGGCCCGGACCGGACCGGCTTGGAAACTTCATAACCTTTAAAGCAACGGTTTTCATGATGCCAGGCTATTCGGGAGCTAATGGGGTCATCTCTCTATTTTAGAGCATGCTTTATGTAACTAGATACATTTATTTTTAACTCATATTCTTGCCTGACATTAGCTAACTGTCTGTCCATGCATTTCGCGTGTGTGTATGAGACACAGAGTATATGCCAACTTCTATTTGTCCTCCCCACTATATTTCCCTTTCAAGCCCATAGATCCAAACTTCTCCTCTAAGGGGAAGGTCTGCCTTTCTAGTTCAAGTCCAAGTGTTGGCCAGCTTCCACTCTGCCTAAGTGCTTCTGAGCAAGGCAGTGGATACCTACAAACCCTTAAGGGCCGTGCTCTGCATCTGAGCTTGTGCATTTCTCAACAGGGATCAGCATGATTGCAATGAAAGCCAAACATTCTCCTTCCAAGGAGCTTCCTTGTACATGCAAAACTTGTTTCGACTTGCCCTCAGAGGTCCTCCCACCTTGGCACAATAACTTGTGTGCACTGTTTGTCCCCCAGAGGAAGAGTTTTAGGGGTCTAATCTATTAAAAACTGTATCAATCCAAGCTTAAATGCAGTTTTAACATTTAAAACACTGTTATTCTCCCCTCCAGTGGTGTCCAGACCGGCCAGTGGTGCTGCAGTTGGCCGTTACGAGAGCGACAGGCAGCGGCACACAACTGTTATCAACTTGGACACGACCAAAGACAGGAGGGTGGAGGAGGAGAGCAGAAGCGTGAGTGCTACAACAACGGATAATGGGCAGGAAGGCGAGGAATACGGAGATTACTATTATGAAGAGGAGTATGAAGATGGCATGTCAGGAGACTATGTGGAACGGCCACGAAGTAAGGGAGTTTTTCACATTCAGAAAGTTTCTCACTGCTGTTTTACTTGCTGAAGACAAAAAAATGTAATTGTTTGGTTGTTCTGTTTTTGGTTTAGTTGCCATGGTAAGCAAACCCAAAGACCCGTCTGCCATCCTGGAGACTGAAAGCACTGACGGAAAGCAAAGGAGGGTAAATGGAAGAAAGAGAGGGAAAGGCAAAGGAAAGAAGAGAAATCCTTGCCTTAAGAAGTATAAAGATTTCTGCATTCACGGCACCTGCCAGTACCTGAGGGACCTCCGTGCCCCCTCCTGTGTGTAAGTATCAGCTCTGCATCTATCTGCACACCACCCCCACCGCTCGGGATCCACCAAATTATTAACCTCTCAACCCATTCACTCTCTGTCTGGTCTGCAGGTGCCACCCGAGTTACTCTGGGGAGAGGTGTCAGTTTTTCACGTTGCCCTTGGAGAAGCCTCAGGAGGGCTACAACCGCACCACAGCTCTGGCGGTGGTGGCGGTGGTGCTGTCGTCCATCTGCCTCACCATCATAGCCCTTTTATTGTTGCTTAGGTAAGCCAAACGCACAGAGATTCACTCATAAACGCACACTACACACACATGTGAAGGGCTTTTCTATACTTGTCATAGATGGAAACAAAAAATAGTCTCAACAAGCTCCTTTTTTTTCTTTGGTCAATTACAGGTTTCACAAGAGGGGAGCGTATGATGTAGAGAATGAAGAGAAGGTCAAATTAGGGTTAGCGTCCAACCACTGAAGAGATTGAGAGGTGAGTAGTGAGGAACATGGTTCCAAACAAACACACTGACAAATAGCTTTTCTTTTTTGTTGTCTGAATGAAACAAGGTTTTGCTCATTTCCTCTCTTTCTTTTCTCCATCTTAGGCAAAGATGTGGAAATTCTACCTCAAAATAGAAAAAGAGAAGTGAACCGCGACTGGAGGTTCTTGAGGGAAGCGATCGTGCATGAAGAAGGGAACAGAGCTTGTCATCTGCCTTGACCCTCTGCCAGATGTGTAGATGTAGATGGGCAGGTGAATATATTCCTGAAGGCCTCAGATGTGGGCCCAACTGAAACTGGAATACTAACGGCCCCGAGGATGGACTAGAAAAGTGACGAGCACGAAGGAACGAGAAGGAGAAGAAGAAGGTGGAAAAGGAGGAGAAGAAGAAGGAACATGTCTAGACTCTGTGCTGCTTCTTGACTGTGTGAAAAGAGGTCGTTTCAGACTGAACTGAACAAGTTTTTTAACAAAAGCATTTTGTATTTTCCTGCACACGTCCATCTTTTTTTGTTGTTTTTTTGTGTACAGTAAACGGTATATTTATAATTTTAATTTATTTATTTAAGCTAACTGTATTTATAGAGACTTTAACCACCTTCAGCCGTTTTTAAAATAATGATGTTACAGTTATTTTTATATTTCTTATCGGAACGATATTTATTTATGAAACAGAAAAGCAAACGATGCAGAAGCTCCTTGAGATGTTCAGCATTTAATGGAAAGAAGAGATATGATGCATAATTATCTGATTTCTGGCTTTAAGTTTGGCAGTCTGTACAAGATCAATAGCACTGTGATTAAAAAAATTGATCGTTGAATAGACAGATTTTTAAAAACTTTTTTAATTTTTTATTTAGGTTAGTATAGAGCAATGCTTTTCAGGAACACCCTACCCACACTCACACAGTTACACACATTCAACCAGTTGGATCTGGCAGCCAATCAGCAGCTCCTCTGTAGTAGTTGAGGGTTCGGGGCCGTGCTCAAAGGCACATCAGTGGTGGTAATGGGGTAGGGGCTGCTCTTCCAGCTACATTAAACATGCAGTAGGTAGTCCTTCTCAATGTTATAAGATCAGACCAATGCCTGTCATTTACAATGCATTGCACTTGCTATTAATTGAGTAAAGGTAACAGAAAAACTTCATTTAGCAACTGCAATGTAAAGAAACCTTTTAAAAGGGAGTCAAATATGAAATGCACTGTATCAGGAATTTGGTATGAATATGTTTCATTACCATCATTAGAAGAGAAACTGTCAGATCTATGTTCAGCTGTCAAGCAAAACCAAAATGTGAATTCAAGTGTTCCACCCTTTCAAATCCTGTCCTGCAGTTTTGAAGTGATTTTTATTTATGTAATTTTCTTTTTCCAGAGCAATTAAAAAAAGACTATTGTACTTTTTTGACTCATGTAGTTTTTACTTAATTTGCATTAAACCACTATGCTTGTAGCATTAATAGGAGTTTCAGATGTTGTACTGGCAGATCAGCACGTAATTAAGTAAGGTCAAGTTTATTTTTGCTCTTTGGTTCACTTCCTGAGTCGGACCACGCATTAATGTGATATTTTAGAGTTGCCGGTCTAAATAATGATAACACCAGAGTGTTCTTTTGGACATTCAGGAGCTGTAATTATAGTAAACATAATATTTTGACCTCCCTTGTCTCTGTCTTTTTAACCAAAGCACCTGTATCCTGGCCATTAGTGTTATTATGTTCAGTGCTCAAAAGGCAAATATTTTTAGTCAGTGCTGTGTAGATGAGTCAGAAAGGCCTTTACTATGTTTAAATATGGTTGTATGGGTAGGCCAGGCAAAGTGGATATCAATGTTTAATTACAACTGTCTTTCCCCAATTATACTGTTAAACAAATTTTTGCTATTAAAAGGAATATTTTTCCTTGATGCCTTTCTCTTTGGACCAAATGCAAAAGAAGACATCAATGTCATGTATTGACAACAGCATCGTCAGTCTCACTAACAGATCAATCATAACGACTGCGGTCAGGACTCACTCACTGCAGTACTGAGCCACGGGGAACAGATGTGCGTCGCACAGGCAGCAAAACACCTGTTCAGCCACAACACATCATACCACAGCGCTGCACACAATGACTCACGCAGCCAACAGAAGTCATGTTCAAAGACACACCACCAAGTATAACATCTGAGCCCTGCAACCAGCCCTGAATACTACAGAGTTCAGAGAGACCAGCAGGATGCAACAATGCAGTCATGTTTGCCGCATGCAGGTTTAATGGGGGTAAGGAAAGTCAAAAGACCCAGCTGGACTCAAAGGCGGGCTAAGACCCAGCCAAATGTTAGTCACCCCTTGAAGTCACCTCCTACGCGGATGTTGTTACACCGACACTGCGTGTGTGGTAGAGTAATACCTATGTGCTGGGTCTGTGTGGGTTACAGGGGTTAATGGAGCCATTGCAAGCAACAATCCACAGCAAAACAGCAGTGTTTACATGTTTGCTATGGTATCGTTTTCAGCCCTGTTTGTGGCTCAGATTCCCATACTTTCTAACAATAGTAAATAAACAAGAAACTGTCACACTCACATGTTCACACTGGGGGATGGTAGTTAAAGACAGATGTTTAGCTGAACCATAAGGGTGTGGTACCTGATTTAAGATTTTATTTTTCTACCAATGTGAGGCAAGCAAATAAAAACAATATTACAGTGGAGGCCTATATCTCAGATATTAACATATTGCCCGTGTCCAATGGAAATCATGTATTTGTATGTTTTTGCATGGATTTTTTAAGTAAACTGAAAGATTGAGATCCATTTATGGTTTGTAGAAAAAATCTCATTCTTTAAAGAGTTGCATCACACTCCTGTAACATTGTTGGACTCACAATGGACAGGTTATAAAAAAGTAGTAGTTTTTGAGAGAAGAATTTGAATTTGAGTGATTTGGGTGATCTGAACATTACTGGTTGTCACAAAGCTGAATTCAGACCTGTTTTTATCAACGCAATGATTTGCTGACGACTATGGTATCTCAATTAAACATGGCAACATTTACATTCTGTATTTGGCAATGGATTTCATGCGTTGTACATATGTGTATGAATGTGTTTGCAAAAGCACACACAGGTGTATGTGTGTTTGTGTTTGTGATGGGGGTCAGTCATTTACAGTAGTGAAGCCACCTAATCCCGGCCTCTCAATGTCAAGTAGCATAGCACACAGAAATAGTGTGGTGCAGTCATTCTCACATAGCTGCTATTCCCGGGACTGATGGCCACCAAAGAGCCGGAATGCTGAGAGAGAAGGGTGTTTGCTGTGTTCTGTTTCTCAGTGGACTGGTGGACCACAGCCAGGAAGTAATGTTCGTTATGGTTGCCCATCATCATCAGGCATCAGCGCTGCACCACTCCTGAATTTTCCTTGTAGGGTCACAGTAACAGCTCCGCTGTCGCTTGTCCTCGCCTTCTGAGTGTTCTTGAATGTTCCTAGAGACAGTCCACAGAGGACGTTTCCACAGCTCAGACGGCATTTCCTTGCAGGTTGACCAAAACTCACTGGAAGTGGCACATCTTATGGTGTGCCACACTCCGTGGGAGTTGCCGATGTACCAAGATAGCTAATGTTTGCGATTTCTTTTGGCAGAAGTTGTTAACATCAAGGCGTGCTCGCCTCAACTCCTTTTAATGTTGGATAATTGTCTGAATAATAAAATACTTTTATTTCAACTAATTTTATGTTACACATTATAATTAGTAACAAAAAATTAGAGTGACGATGTTTTCAAGATATAACCTTTGGGAAGTAAAGTGTTCATTATGTCTGTTGGCAATTGCTTGCTTCATGCCAACCACCAACTTAAGGCCGTTACAGTTGAATCAGCTGCTTTGCTTTGATTACAGATTCTGTATCAGTGTAGCTTATTTGTGAACTGATAATGTTGCATAGTTGCAGCCGCCTAATATTTCTCTCTAAAGCTTTTATGAAAAGACCCATTAGCAAATTAAACCACTCTGTTGTCCTGATGCATTGCCAAATACACTTGAGTAATCAGATGCTACAGTGGTTGTATTGGATTGAATCAGTGTGAGGAGGGTGAGTCTGTTGTGAAAGGTGTTTCCTGCCCTGCTGAGGAGCAACAATGGGTAGTTTCCACACTGATATGGAAGTGCGCACGTCAACAGTTGGAAATATAATTATTTTCTGACCGGATATATCTCATCAACAGGAACACATTATTACCTGAAATTAATGAGTGTGTGTATATGAGTGTCAGAATCTGCTTCAGATGTTAAAGTACATCATTTGTTATTCTGGCAAAATCAAATGTGTCTGCATGATGCTAATCCCAACTGCTCATGTAAAATCGAAATGAAGGGCCGGCACAGCCTCAATGTGCCACTCAGGCCTGATTGATGAAGTGATAACAGCAACATATTTATTGCTGCATGACAAAAAGAGGCTGCAATGAATCAGTGTTGCACAGTACAGTCTGTGTTCACCCATTTACACGGTGAGGACAGCTAAAGAGGAGGAGGGCGAAAAGGATGACATGAGTGAGAGATAAGGTTGACGTGGCAACATGAGAGGGGGAGCGAGAGATGAAAAGAGGATAGAAGATGGGTCAAGGTGAGAACTTCTACTTAAGAGGGTGCAGACTTGTCTTCGCGTGCGGGTAAAAGATTAAGGAGTTAAGGGAGAGTTGTCACTTTGTCACTGCCTATTATAGCTCTCACTCCTCCTCCTCTGGTCCTTTGCTTGATTTACCCTTCAGTTCCTGTGAACTATGCCTTCTGTATTTTCTTCATTCCTGTCCTCATTTTATCCCTAGTCACTCCTCCATTTCCTCATCCTTTTCCTGTCTCATTTTTCTTCCTCTTCCTTCTACCTAAAGCTAAAACACGTGCTCAGAGGCAGTCTTGCTGTTAGTGCAAAGGAAGCCACTTAGGTCCCTCCAGCCTGCAAATGGAAAAAATATGAAGTAATGAAACCTAATTTTTCATTTTAATTTAGCAGATATTTACTTACTGACCAACACCCTTCATTTGTTAGATTATAAACGGCTGATTCTTGAGTCATGCTCTCTCCCTCCACTACTTCATCAGGCTCAGCTATTAACCGCAAAAAAATTTTGACCACTGCACCAAAAGCTACAAGGGAAAAAATATGGATTAGTTATAAATTGACCACTGACTCAGAGTGCTGCCAGGAACACTTTAATGTATCTTATCAGTCAGCCTTTACATCTTTACCCTGACCCTGGAATCACCCTTATTGTAATATTTTGACATTTTGGAAATTACACTTATTTGTCTTTTTACCAAGACTTAAATAAGAGATGATCGTTGGCCTTGACAATGGAGCTGGAGCCGGGAGTGAATTATCTTCTTCTTCTATCTCTAGTAAAGAAAATCTAAAGCTCACTTGTCAGTCATGGTTACTTTGACGTTACTTTGGTTACTGGTGGTAGTAACAGGGTTTTAATTATACGGGTCACCCAATTCCTTTCAGAATGACACATGAAAAAAACATCATGTTTCATGTTGTCTACTGCAGTGGTTCCTATGGGTTCTGGGGACACGCAATGACCCATGAGGGAGTTCCAGGGGGGTCCCCAGTAAAAGGGGAATACTTACTTTCACTATAATTCCATCCATGAGTAACAAAAGTTTAGGAACCGCTACTGAACCCTGTCTGGTTTGTGCATGCATTAGTCACTGTTGTGACTGATTGTGTGGGTAACCAGACAACTGCAATGTTTTAACATTTAAGAATGTAAATTCACTGAATGGTAACCATGTTGCAAATGCTTTTCCAGATAATTAAAATCTTAAGGATTATAACTTAAAGGGGAGATTTGATTGAAAAAGTTGCATTCACAATTTGCTTAGGAACCCAAGTCTGCCCCTGCTCAACACTGCTGCTTTCTATGTTAGTTGTGCAGCTCAGCTCACTGCTGTCCCTCTCCACTTGCTCCTGATGCCAGCAGGAGTTGGGCGGGGATACCAGCAGATTCCCCTCTGCTGATGTCACCCTGCTGGACAGACACTTGTTATGTATCATGGTCACACTATTAAATTCTCACTGAGGTCTATTTAGGCCCCAAGGAGGCTGATGGTGGCATCACATTACTTACTGGGTAAGAGGAGAAAAGAGAGAGAGAGAGAGAGAGAGAGAGAGAGAGAGAGAGACTGGGGATGGGTTAAGAGGGGACAAGGTTAAGAGGCATGAAAGAAATGGAGAAAAGTAGAACAAAGACAAAGCAAGGGAAGAAACTGGATGTAACTGACCATTCCCCTAATCACCAGCACCACTACCACACACACACACATAACCTATAAAAAACACACACACAAACAATAACATGCCGGCAAACAGACAGGAAGACTGGATGACTGCATGCTTGACTCATCTGTGTTCTCTACCCCCCTACAATATCCCCAGCAGTTGTCTGAAAAAAAAAGAGAAGAAAACTCCTCCCATATCCGCCCAGAGTGCGTGTGTGCAGTAGCACCTAATGGTGGCTTTAGAGGCTCAGCCCAACGCGTGCTGGCCAGTCGAGCTGGCTAACACCACAGCTTATGACAAAAGAGAGGCAGACGGATGTCAGAGCAGGCGGCAGCCGGCTTCACTTACCGCAAGGAGTGGGCTCCAGGCATTCTTCTTCACTGTGTTTCCTTTGTGGTTGGCTGCTGTTGAAACTGCAAGAATCGCCCCCACACACACACACTACCACCACCTCTCACACTCAAGGCAAACACTTTAATCTGTATTGTTCCAATTTGATCCTTAAAAGGAATGTTAAGAAAGAGTGGAGGAATTTCTTGCGTGGGGAAATACCTGAGATGTGTGTGGAGGATGTTTAAATCTGAACTGATTTGAAAAGAAAAGACATATTGACAGATGCAACCGCTTTTTAATATTTTAAGAACACACACACCCGAAGATCCAGTGAAGACACAGGACTGCTTGGAGTTCTCCTAAAAGATTTCAGAGTGACAATTCCAGGGACCTGGGATCGTACAAAAACTTGCGTCATAAAGTGTGACGGGAAACAAAAACATCGTGGCAGACTGTAAATGTCTGATAGTTGCACTTGTATGTGCCATGCTTTGCTATGGAAAAAAAAGGATATCAATAAACAAGCTTTTGTAGGCCTACTGTTGCTTTGAATTGGGAACACGGGGCAATTCAGACCCAAAATTTGCCCAGTTATCGTGTGTGGCTAGCATAAAACAAGAATGACATTTTCTACCTCTCATCAAATTTGTCACATATATACACGTATTCACAGAACACAGATTTGATTGTCCTATAACTTCTCACTGTCCCAAATGTCCTGGCAACCCTTCCAATAGTCCCCAAATGCCAACCTATTTCAGTCTAGACCAAAGTGCTGGACCGACCAACCGACCACGCTGCCAGTGTTTGAATGTGTTGGACTGTCTACGTGTGCAGCCCTTTGATAGACTGGCAAGGTGTCCAGGGTGTCACCCTGCCCTCTGCTTATTGTATGATGAAACGTCCATGACCAAGAACCGGAAAATTGAAAGCAAAGCTTTTGAATTTCTTCATTCATCTGCCTCATCTCTCTGACCCCCCCCCCCCCCCCCCCCCCCCCCCCCCCCCCCCCCCCCCCCACGTTAGGCCGCCTAAGCAGGCCACAGACTATTAGTGGGGTCCGTGACCTCAGTGAGACTTTCCCCTCTGCTGCTCACCGCCTATCCGTCCACCCACCGTGACTCTGTGTGTTCCCTGTCTCATGCCGCAGCCTCGACATAGTGTGGGAGCTGTTCAGAGACCAGGAATGCAGAGGGAGCGCTCCAAGCTTAGCTGCTGGAAGAGAAAAGAGGAAGGAGAGGAAGGCAGGAGAGGGGGATTTTTCCTTGGATGAAGTCATGGATGGTGGCTTCTCTCAGAGCATAAGCTGAGCTCGTGGCAGACGCGCCCGTGACCTCCCTCTGCTGCAAACACACACACACACACACACACACACACACACACACAGAGAGAGGGCTGAGCCCATGGAAGCACTCGGTGGGCAGAGAGATGACATCTACTTTTCATCTCTGTCCATTACACCACAGCTAATCTCCCAATCCTGATTGCTCTGTCTTTGTCAACACACGACACACAACAGCCAGCTTTGCACAAGGCAGTGCAGTCAATTCCCGGCGGTCCATGTAAAAAGCCCTGCTTAAATCTGCCGCATTACTAGCTGAGTGATGGATGATTACTAACACACAACAATTAG
Organism: Etheostoma cragini; assembly: GCF_013103735.1. Lineage (NCBI taxonomy): Eukaryota > Metazoa > Chordata > Actinopteri > Perciformes > Percidae > Etheostoma > Etheostoma cragini. The sequence continues at coordinate 11,768,906 of NC_048416.1, read as the reverse complement.
CGTGCTCAGCACACTCATATGCACCAGCACAGCTGATTCAATAGCAATATTGTCTCATGTTGGCGAGTGATCTGATTGTGTATTAGTGTACCGATAGGGGGAAGGGTCCCAGTTAGCAACTGTCGAGACGGCAGGATGATGGTAGTTATTATTGTGATTACTCAGCCCTTTTGCTCCTTATGTGAGTCACGGAGACTGACGCTCTGTGGCTTTGTATCTCGGTGTGAAAAATATCTCTCCTTAACCGAGCCCCTTTTCCCAGGGTGGATTTCGGGAATGTGACAGCACCAAAGCTTTGTCGGGGCACAATAGGGCCCCCATCTGAATGTGACGCATCCCTGTGTGAGCAGTTGTTTTTATACGTCCTCTGATCCTCTTCCTGTGAGCTGGATTAGTAGGAGTCACTCTTACAACCCAAATCAAACTGCCACAGTCTTGGTGTAAGAAAACAACTTTCAACACTAGTGCCAAAAATCTGAGAGCCCTGACACATCAAGCTAACAGTGGACTGTGAGGTGATGTTGGGCTGTTGTTGTTGAGTGTCTGTGGCTGACCATTGCCCACATTTATTGCACCGTTTCTGGCACTTTTGCCTTTTCTATTTCCGACTGACGTTTAGCTGATTGAATCAAATTGACACAATAACGCAAATCATTTTATCACATGCATGTAAATGTATAATATTAGCATGATAACAATTTCTAAATAGCAATAAGATAAGTACAGACAGGACTACTGGGAACTTCATTAGTTTGCACACTTTTAGCAACAAGCAGGAAGTGACAAAGGCAGTTTGTGCAGCTGCCTATTCTTCAGAAAGACAACGAGCTGACAATGCCTGTGTGAAAAGCCAATGCAAGCAGCACTTTTTACAGGGATATTCCCAATTGCTTTTACAAGAGGGAAAAAAAGACTCTTAAATAGTTATTTCCTCTGTGTCAACCGCAACTTTAACAGAAGACGTGAGGCATGAGGGGTCAACACAAAGCATTTGACGGGTCAATCTTGTTTGCATTGGTTCTTTGAGGTTGGCTTGTGTGTCAGGGTTTAAAATGAAATTTACCCCTTGAACCCTGATTGGTCTGAGGGTAATGTGGCACCTGCTCAGCAAGGTCTAGTGTCTCTACATTGCATTGAATACTTCTTTCAGTCTTTTTATAAAGGCTGTGCAACCAATTGACGTCTACAGGACTGTTTGAGCTCACTAAAGCAGACTTTCAGGTTGCCCTTGGAACCACAAAGTTTTATGTGTGTGTTTGTAATGCTATTTTTGTATCTAACTTTTCAGAGCTGTCAACTCTGGAATTCAATCACAGTCCACCCCACCTGTTTTCATTTTCTCTTTGTCACACACACACACAAACACACACACACACACACACACACACACACACACACACACACACTTACACATACACACACACACACACCCACACACAGACACACACACACACACACACACACACACACACACACACACACACACTTAACAGCTGCCTCCCCAGAAGTCCTCTGTTCTCTTTTCTAAGACAGTGGTGTCATTGTTTGAGGCTACAGGTGTGTTTGAGACTCTGGGAGTTCCTTAATGCTAATTACAGACTCTTCACTGAGATCTTTTTTTACATTGAATTCCGTCCCTCCTCTACACACCCTCCATATCTCTGTGTTTTTTTTTAGTTTTTTTTTTACCTAACATTCGGATCGGGAGCTGCTGAGCTATTATATCTCAGTGCTGCAGAAGCCTCCTAAGAAAATGAGGTTGGTAAACCAGGCAGCCACACTGTGACCAACCACAGCCAACCATCCTCCTGCTTCTGTGCTCATTACTGCAACAGACCTCTATCCTCTTTGGTCTCTTCCGACCTACGTCCATCCCAGTGGGGTATCACCTCACCCCTCATCCTCCAACAAAGGCCCCACATCAAATAGAGTTAGGTCTGCCAGGAACTGACATCATCCGCACTGTAAGTCTTTGTTTGAGTAGTTTGATTCTCAATTGACTCACTTCTCATTCCCTGCTGAGTAAAAAGGATACTGGCTACTGTCATTGCTGTCACTCTTGTGTGTGATTGAGTGTGTGTGGGATCTCATTATTAGACCTTACATAGAGAAAACAGGGAGTGTAAACCAGCGATAGAGCATCAAGTGAAGTTGTTTTTGTCCGCTAACACAACCTCTGAATCGGACAACATTCTCCAGTCAGTAGCAGCCTTTGCTGTCTATCGCTATAGTTACTGAAAGCAATGCAGAGCAGAAAAACAACTCAGTAAAATACAATTATTGCATTCTATAGCTGGCTGGGTGGGAGTAATTGAATGCAGATGTTTCTCTCTTTCTGGGACTGAGAGAAATGTTTTTTTGTGTTTATGTGTCACAGTCGGCTTACAGTAGACAGTTTGGATGAGGTTAGCATTTTCCTGATCAAGGTTAGTCAGTCATCTTTATGAGCTCCAACACCCTTTCCAATAATGTCTGTCTCTTATCGTTTTCTATTTTTTGAAAGCTAGGAGATAATATTTTCTTTGTCCTGCTGTGTTGCCTTTTCCTTCGTCATTATCACTTTGTGGGAGTCAATGTGGGAGTCTTAATTTCCTGAACAACAAAATGTTCAAAGATATAACAAACTGCAGAGCAGACAGATATTCATTTCCCAGATGCAACTCTGCTCAGCTCTATTGAGCTTGGAGGAGGGATAAAAACAGAGAACATTACTTACATTTGTGAGGTAGCCAGAACTACATATCAACTTTTACAGGCCATAAGATGTCATATGTATGTGATTACAAGAGGCCCAAAAAATAATGAATGTATCTATAATAAGTCATTGTCCGTGACTGACAGCACCACATTTTAAAAATATTTTACTTGAAGTCTTAAAGGCAATATTAAAGGAGAATTCCATGATCCATGTGAAGTGATTCCTTCGGAGTGAACACAGCAAATCCTACTGTTGTGGATGTGAAAGAAATGCATAAAATTTGTACTAATTCAGCTGTGTTTAGTTCTGGTGTTGAGGCGGCAGTTAGAGAGCTTAGGGACCGTCTACAAACTACAACACAGAAAAGAGATGAAAAAAACTAGGTAGGCTAGTAATTGAATTATTAAATAATGTTGTGTCTCCAAACTAACCTCAATTATAACTTGTCTCCTGTTAGTTGCATTACAGCACTTACTTTCAAAAATAAGCATATGCCTATTATTGAAAATGTTTTGGATCTCTTTTGTGGGTTGTAGTTTGTAGACTGAGCACTTGTTGCAGTATCAACACAGGAAGTAAACAGAGCTGAATTAGCAGAAGATTCATGCATTGCTTTCCCATCTACAGCAGTCAGATTCACTGTGTTCACTGGGAAGGAATCACTTCACATGGGTAGGTACTTGTAATGACATTTTGAACATGTATAGAGGCTAAAAACAAGTTTGAAACTTGCCCTGTTCAAGCCTATTGGGTGCTCACTCTAGCAGGAGGACAACACGGTGTAGCCAGCACCGATTGGTTTAATTTCTCTCTCTACTGACAGTACTCCAAATTTACAAACAACAGAGCTACATGTTGGAATCGACCGGAATTCTCCTTTATGATTTAAAATCAAACAAAAAAGTATCTTCCAAAAAACAAGTCTGCAACTGCTTTCTCTTTAAATTTGATTGACAGGGGTTAGCACTTGACTTGAAAACATTTAACTAAATCAGGTTTTCTGATGCTGTGTATAAATCACAACCACTGTTGTAAAAAGAGACAGATTTTGCATTTATAGTTCTAATTTGGTGCAGTAATGGGAGACTACCTCAAATGTACAAGGTCAAAAAAAGTATTGATCCCTCACTCAGGAAACCGCATAGGAATGATTTTCAACAGCAACCCTCGGTACAACTTGGCATTTATTTTGTTTTGTCCAATATTTCCGATATCTCACCCCTCCCTAACTGTTGCCCTGCACATTTCTCGTGTCGGTTCCCCAGACACGTTTTTCCACTCTCTTATCTTGATACCAAGGTTGCTTCACAGTTAAAATGAAGATAAAAATAACACTTCTGTTAGTATCATTGTGTCTATTTATGCCACAGCAAACAGGGCTACACTGTTTTCTTACTTGCCTATTCCATTTGATGACATTTTTCTTTTGCTTCTTCCTGGTATTTTTTATGCTTGTGTTACTAAACACTACACATTGTTGTCTACAGTCTGTCAAATGGGGCTACACATGCATGTGTGTGTTTATTTTGTGAGAAAACGGGTGGATCCTCAGGCCAGGGGAGATATGCTGTCTGCACTTGGACAGGCTCTTCCTCCTGGCTGATTACTGCACAGTCATAAGCACCACAAATGGAAACATAGACAGGCAGACACACACACACTCACACACACACACACAAACACACACACACACACACACATAGACGACACAGTGCTGACCCAACACACCCAAGAAAAGGCCGGTCTTGCATAAACACAGAGATTGTTCTTTGTTTTCTTTTTTTCCCCCAGTCGCTTACCAAGCTGCGTTTTATTCCATCTGTCTGTCAGTGGTGCTATTTAGGGAGGCTTTCTTTAGAAGCGGGCGTAAGTAGTCTAAAGTAATGGTGAATGCACTAAGAATACTAAATTTGAAATGACCTAAAAATAAACAAAACAGGGAAGAAAAGGATGTAGAGGGATAGAAACTAATGTCTGAACATTTGGTTTGTTTATGTTCACAGCTGTCATCTGGCTTTATAGGTACAGAAATACACAAACAGGTACACAAAGTGTACCAATGTATCTGAGTAAATGCTGCACACACAAGTTAGCAGTTGTTTGCTAGTTTTTAAAAAAGCTACCAGGTTTACCAAAACTAAAAACACAATAAATTTTGGGTGAATAACGGTTTGCTTCTGTTGTTTGTCCACTTTCAACCTTTTTATCATGATTTGCCGTTTTTCTCTACAAGAGTGTGAGTCTAAAGAATATTTTTGCTTTCAGATCTTGTTCAATGGAAACGCTGACCAGTGACAAGTAGCAAGGCTCTAACATTATCTATGTTAAACATTCCACTGTTTTCATCTCAACAGCTCAATGTCAAGATATTGCTACTTTTAAACTATAACCTCTGTGATTTGTGTGTAATAATAACATTTCTTTAATAATTCTGACACCATAGGTTTTTGTTTATGAGACAATTGCGGTGAAAATCAGTGCAGACTCTGTTTTGCATTCATTTGATTCATCTCCACATTTGTGTCAGCAACAGTGTCTCTTATAATGTTACCATTTGGGGCCCCGAAGTATCAAAAACTAAGATTCTACATAGTGGCTATGACTGATTCCAACTCTGTTTCAACACTCTTGGTAATGATCTCTCGCACTGCAACAAACTGAATAAGACTTGTTGCATGCTTGTTGGTTGCTTTTTGCGGTGGTCTCGGCAAACATGCATCCCCACGTGCAGACCTCAGCAATTACATAATTGAGTCTGGTGCGTGCCCCTGACCCAACTTACTTTTCCACCTCTTTTCAAAACACACCGGCAATCTGGTAACCCCTGTATTTCTTGAGGGGAGGGACCTCGAATCAAAATCAGCTTTAAAGGCCAAGTTGGCTTTAAACTGAGTGGGAAGACATACAGGGAATCTGACTCCGGACTTTTGTTGTTCTTAAATTACATACAGAGTAAAAGACACATGGCTAAAAACAAGGTAAACATAAAAATTTGACTACCGGTATGTACAGATATTAGTTTGCATATGCAAAATAGGCAAAGACAAAGATCTATCACATGTGCCTTTCCCTGCTTTTTTTTTTTACCCTGCCCTTCTGAGTGTTTTCTGTTCTCTCCACAGTAGAAATCATTGGCAACTCCAGCACAGTATGAATATGTAAATACATGCTGCATGTTAGCACTGTGGCCTCACAGCAAGAAGGTTCTGGATTCAACTCTAGGTCGTTTTAGGCCGTTCTGTGTGGAGTTTGTATGTTATCCCCATATTTGCATGGGTTTCCTGCGGGTGTTCCATTTTCCCCCACCATCAAAAAACACGTACTAGGTTCTCCACACAGTGAGCCTTGATTAGGGCACTGGCTCAGAACTGGAGTTGGTCCCTGGGCGCTGTAAATGGCTGCCCACTGCTCCCTTTAAGGATGGCTTCAATGCAGAGAATGAATTTTGCTGTATGTGTGTATGTGACAACAAAGTACCTTTACCTGTGACACAGTATTTGTTGATGGCAGGGAGCATGCTGAGAGCTTTAAGTGACAATCTGTGTCTTTAATTTCAGCCGCGCCCCAGTATGAATGCGCACATTCAATCTTTTGGAAACACCGAGTAGCTACCATGGAAATGCTTTTTGCATAATGTAGGCCGGGGCTTGTAGTGTAGTTGGAAACTGAGAGAAAGTGGTTGGTCATGCAGTTGTTGCTATTGTTGTTGGTTTCCACAACTCCGCAGAGTAGGCAGAGTAGATGTGGGGGGGGGGGGGCATTACAGCTTGTTGCATGGTTAATCAGTTTCTATAATGGCCCCAAAGCCCTTGGTTTGTTGCAGTTTGTGGGCTTTAATAGTTTCATAGAAAGTGTTAAGAAAGTCCAGAGTCCTCTATATGAACCACATTTCTTTGTTTTCCCCCTCAGAGTCATGAGATCACAACGTGACCAAAATCCATTTGGTAAATATTCAGACATCCTCAGATTAGGCATTCTGGTGTGATGAGATGCCGTAAAACACGTGCTGGTCAGTGCATTCTTACTAAATGACACACCAGGTACTGTATCACACAACCATGGAACATCCTTACTCTCTAAAGAAGAACAATCAAAACACTTTTGATTTTGCAGAGGATCAAATCTCACTAAAATGTAATTTCAGTTTGGCCCTTCGTGGAGTCTTGAGTCTATGTCAAGATACAGAAAAAGCAACACAAACACACATGCTCCCACACCTGCATGCACAGTGTGTCTCAACTTTTATTCTGTAGAAAAATTACATCTGGAAACGTAGGAGGCAACACACAAGCCGCTTCCTTGCTTTATTTGAACCATTGTGGTAACATTAGCATCTTCACTTCCTTCATATGACGGCACCCTGTGTGAATGTGGTTTTCTCTTTAATTCGCTTTAATGCGTCAGACTAGAACCTCATTGACACCTTATTGTATCTCCCCCTACGACACACTTTTCTCTGTCTTTCCACCTCCTTCTCTTTAAATCCTGTTGTGTTTGTGTGGGTGCGCCGTTGGTGTCATGCTGTTGTGCCACCACATTCCTTCCTGACCAGTTCCTGTGTCGTCTCAAAACAGTACTGAAAAGGGACAAGGAAAAAGAGAAGAACAGAGCGGGGGGCCAAGACTGGCAACAATGACAAAAAGAGCGACGTCAAGAAAGAAGGTGGCCCAGTGAGATCACTGCTGCTGTGATGCCATGGAAATGCTGGTGGCCTAGACAAACGATCGTTTTGAGCTTAAAATGAATAAACCTAACATGGCTGATGTTTATAGAGTGTTTTACCTAATAGTAGAGCATAATTTTAAAAGGATATGGCCTCCTTAGCTCTCCAGCAGTGGGTATTCAGTCTGGCCTCCATAAACACAAAGAAGCTGAAATAACAAAGTGTTTGAAGTGAGGAAGTAGGATTGTTAGGAGAAGATTAAAGGAGAGAGGGAGCGGGTTTTCAGCCAGCGTTTTGTCTGCTGGCCTCATCGAAGAAAACTTTGTGTGTTTTACTGCAGAACTCTTGACCTTCAAATGAATACATGGAGAGAAAAAAAGAAGCATTGCCAGGGCATTTGAAGACAGACACACAAACCTACACACAATACCACAATGGGGAACCATTGGCATGATGGTAGCACTTTCCCATAAGCCCCTTGCGTTTCGGCACAAGTGGTGGGAAGCTGCTATTTCAGTTTTTTGTCAGTATTTTTACACATGCAGTAGGAGTCAAAAACACACTTCCTGATTGTTTCATGGCATTCTTATTCACAGTGGCTCATGTCAAAAAGTTTAAGAGCTGAGCTTCCTGTTAAGGAGAATTTGCTTTATGAGCTTTGCTAAGGGAATGTGTGTAAAATCCTGAGAGGGCCTTGCTATATTCTAAAGTGTGCTCCCAACTCAGCCAACACACTGCAGGCAGGCCGAGCATTACTTAGAAAGATTACTATGTAACATTGTTATGTTGGGAGACGGCCGGGCACCAGGGCTTTTAAAATATTATGCATTAATGGTAAATGTGTTGGGCATTTACACTCTGAGATAAGGTCATTTCAAAGACTCACCTCTGGAAAAACGAGTTTGATGAAAGCTATTACCCATTGCCAGTATGGAATTGATGTTGCTATTTGTTTCATCGCTTTAGTTTATTGCTTTATTTTGATATTCATCATCAATTATTCAATTAATAATTATTTAACAGTGTATAAGTGGTAATATCAAGTTTGTATTTTGCTGACTAATCTTTTAGTAATTCACCTACTACTTTAAGTAAAACTTTAAGTGTACTTGACTATTGCTTAGGCTACGGAAATTTACAATTAAGGTTAAGATTAGTTTTAAGTATAGTTAGGTCTAGGAACATGAAGAAAGGGATAGGGTTAGTGTTGGGGCTGTCTATGAAAGAAAGCAAGGTTGATTACAACTTGGGTTAAATTTTTTGTTTCTTCGGCTATTGGTTCTGTCAGTACTGTTACCCAAGTGATAGCACAGTGTCTCAGTGGTTAGCACTTCTGCCTAAAAGCAAGTTGGCACAGCAGAGTTTGATCCCTGGTCTGGGCAGGGCCTGTCTGTGTGGAGTTTGCATGTTCTCTGTAGTAATGTCACTAATCTCACGCAGGAAAGCCGTGAGTGAGCACTGAGGTACAGTGGTGTGAAAAAGTGTTTGCCCTCTTCCTCATTTCCTGTTCCTTTGCTTGTTTGTCACACTTAAGTGTTTCAGAACATCAAACCAATTTAAAACAATAGTCAAGGACAACACAAGTAAACACAAAATGCAATTTGTAAATAAAGGTGTTTATTATTAAAGGTGAAAAAAAATCCAAACCATCATGGCCCTGTGTGAAAAAGTGATTGCCCCCTAAACCTAATAACTGGTAGGGCCACCCTTAGCAGCAACAACTGCAACAACTTTTGGCCCACGCATCTTTGCAGAATTGTCCTAATTCAGTTACATTAGAAGGTTTTCAAGCATGAACGGCCTTTTTAAGGTCATACCACAACATCTCAATAGGATTCAGGTCAGGACTTTGGCTAGGCCCCTCCAAAGTCTTCATTTTGTTTTTCTTCAGCCATTCGGTGGTGGACTTGCTGGTGTGTTTAGGATCATTGTCCTGCTGCAGAACCCAAGTTCGTTTCAGCTTGAGTACACGAACAGATGGTCGGACATTCTCCTTCAGGATCTCTTGGTAGACAGCAGAATTCATAGTTCCTTTTATCACGGCAAGTCTTCCAGGTCCTGAAGCAGCAAAACAGCCCCAGACCATCACACTACCACCACCATATTTTACTGTTGGTATAATGTTCCTTTCATGAAATGCAGTGTTCCTTCTACGCCAGATATACTTGGACACACACCTTCCAAAGAGTTCCACTTTTGTCTAATCGGTCCACAGAATGTTGTCCCAAAAGTCTTGGGGATCATCAAGATGTGTTGTGGAGAAATTGAGACGAGCTTTGATGTTCTTTTTGCTCAGCAGTGGTTTTCTCCTTGGAACTCTGCCATGCAGGCCATTTTTGCCCAGTCTTTTCCTGATGGTGGAGGCATGAACGCTGACCTTAACTGAGGCAAGTGAGGCCTGCAGTTCTTTGGACGTTGTTGTGGGGTCTTTTGTGACCTCTTGGATGAGTCGCTGCTCTCTTGGGGTAATTGTGGGCGGCCGGCCACTCCTGGGAAGGTTCACCATTGTTCCATGTCTTCGCCATTTGTGGATAATGGCTCTCACTATGGTTCGCTGGATTCCCAAAGTTTTGGAAATGGCTTTATAACCCTTTCCAGACTGATAGATCTCAATTACTTTCTTTC
>NC_048416.1:11756272-11758820 GCF_013103735.1 Etheostoma cragini | reverse complement strand
GTATTTATGTTTTTGATATTACGAAAAGAAATCTGGCGGACTGGTTTGATTACAGAGAGAGACAGAGAGATATTGAAGTATCATGACCACAACAAGATCTTCATCTGGTTTGTGCCACCCTGGAGAGCCAGAGCAGTGTTCATAGTAATCAAAGGATTCACCACTGATTATCAAACAAAAGCGATTAAACATGGCCTTCGACTGAAAGCGTTTCTGGGGCAGTGGAACATTCCAGGAAAGAAATGAGATACGTTTGCTGGAAAATGAGCTTTGAAGTTACCTGAGTGCTGCTGCCTCATCAAACGCTCACTCATGTTACTACAGCTGGCTTGCACAAACTGGGCTAAAGAGAAAGGGAGAGAGAAAGAGGACAACAATACAGTTGCGTGAAACAGTGCAATCTCTGAGTCAGTCCCAAATTGCATTCCATTCATGTCTTACCCAGTAGAAGAAGGTGGCCCAAGGCTACACTTAGCACACTTCTTCTCCTGTCTCTCCTTTCATCATATACTGTGTGTAGATGTATATATGTATATATATATATATATATATATATATATATATATATATATATATATATATATATATATATATATATATATATATATATATATATATATATATATATATATATATATATATATATATATATGTATATACAAAGGCCAAAGGTTTTGGAACACACCTTCTCATTCAACAAGTTTTCTTTATTTTCATGACCATTTACATTGTAGATTATCACCAAAGGCATCAAACTATGAATGAACACATATGGAATTATGTACTTAACATAGAAGTGTGAAATAACTGAAAACATGTCTTATATTCGAGTTTCTTCAAAGTAGACACCCTTTGCTCAGATTACTGCTTTGCACACTCTTGGCATTCTCTTGATGAGCTTTAAGAGGTAGTCACCTGAAATGGTTTCCCAACAGTCTAGAAGGAGTTCCCAGAATGCTCAGCACTTGTTGTCCCTTTTGACTTCACTCTGCGGTTCAGCTCTCCCCATCTCGACTGGGTTCGGGTCCGGTGACTGTCGAGGCGCAGCACTCCAACACTCTCCTTCTTGGTCAAATAGCCCTTACACAGCCTGGAGGTGTGTTTGGGGTCATTGTCCTGTTGAAAAATAAATGATAGTCCAACTAAACGCAAACTGGATGGGATGGCATGTCGCTGCAGGATGCTGTGGTAGCCATGCTGGTTCAGTATGCCTTCAGTTTGGAATAAATCCCCAACATTGTCCCCAGCAAAGCACCATCACATCTCTTAATGAACATGAACTTATCCTCAGCAGCAGAGTTGACTCTGGTCTTCCTTTCCTGGGGGCGGTCCTCATGTGAGCCAGTTTCGTTGCAGCGCTTGATGGTTTTTGCGACTGCACTTTGGAAAGTTTTCCCAATTTTCCAGAACGACTGACCGTCATTTCTTAAAGTAATGATGGCCACTTGTTTCTCTTTACTTAGCCGATTGGTTCTTGCCATAAAATGAATTCTAACAGTTGTCCAATAGGCTGTTAGCTGTGCATCAGCCTGACTTCTGCAAAACACAACTGATGGTCCCAACTCCATTAATAAGGCAAGAAATTCCACTAATTAACCCTGACAAGGCACACCTGTGAAGTGAAAACCATTTCAAGTGACTACCTCATGAAGCTCATTGAGAGAACACCAAGGATTTGCAGCGCTATAAAAAAAGCAAAGGGTGTCTACTTTGAAGAAACTAGAATATAAGACGTGTTTTCAGTTGTTTCACACTTTTTTTTTAAGTACATAATTCCATATGTGTTCATGCATAGTTTTGATGCCTTCAGCGATAATCACTACAACCCTATGTCAGAGGGCATGTGTGCGCTTTATCCAGGTCATGATTTTCAAATTCATTGCTATTTAAAATCAGAAACACAATGTTATCGTGGTTCATTGTTGGCTCTTAACAGTGGCCTAATTCAAAGGAAAACTACTGTTAATGTATAACTTCAAATGTATTTGAGTTGCTCCAGCCATCATTCCATCATTCGTAATCTTGCTAAACTCACCAGTTTTTACTGAACATGGCAATACAAGTTCCCTCACGTTAGTCACTTATTCAGAAGAGAAAACAATGGCAAACAGTAAAAGCTGTCTGTTTTAAACATCCATCAGTTTAGAGATATGTCCTGGTTCAACTTTGACCTTCCACATCTACAGTAGCGTGAAAAAGTGTTTGCCCCCTTCCTCATTTCCTGTTCCTTTGCATGTTTGTCCCACTGAAGTGTTTCGGAACATTAAACCAATTTGAACAATAGTCAAGAACAACACAAGTAAACACAAAATGCAATTTGTAAATGAAGGTGTTTATTATTAAAGGTGAAAAAAATCCAAACCACCATGGCCCTGTGTGAAAAAGTGATTGCCCCCTTGTTAAAACATACTATAACTGTGGTTGTCCACACCTGAGTTCAATTTCTCTAGCCACACCGAGGCCTGATTATTGCCACACCTGTTCCCAATCAAGGCATCACTTAAATAGGAGCTGCTTGACACAGTAAGGTCCACCAGAAGATCCTTAA
>NC_048416.1:11740201-11756172 GCF_013103735.1 Etheostoma cragini | reverse complement strand
TTATTGTCTGTAAAGCGTCCTTGAGTGTTAGAAAGGCGCTGTTAAATAAAATGTATTATTATTATTATTATTATTATGTAGGGCTTTATTGAAATGTGATCTCACACTGACACACCTGGTGAACTTAGAGGAAGAACAAGAAACAAGATGTACAGATGATTTTACTATGACAAAGAGCATCATGAATGTCTTTAACGAGGATGGAATACTTAGAGGGTTGCAGCATTTCTTGAAATGCTTTGCAGAACAATCCATGGATTTTCCAAATAGTTTGTCTCAGGCATTGCAAATGCATGACAGGTATGTTCTCTCAACTGCTAGGAACCTGAAACTACAGTGGAACACCTGATAAACCTGAACCAGGGTTCCTGGGGGGGGGTAAAATATTTTTTACCCATAAGCCTCTGCCACTGATTTCTAAGGAGAAGAATCTTAATCAGAGCTGAAGCAAATTGAGAACTCAGAAAGCCATGGCGTTGTAGTTGAAATACAGGTTGTGACAGGAAAACATAGGAAAGTGGAAAACAAGGCATGAAGGATATATATATATATATATATATATATATACTGTGTATACAGTATACTGTATATATACTGTATATACAGTATGCTCCGTAATAACGGATTTAAACTGCTAAATTATGTTTTAAAAATCCATGGCTTCTACTTGGTCATTATACTTGGTCTTGGTTGACTTTATAATTTACATTTTTACTATCCGCAAGCTAGTAAATTGTGTTACAAAACATTTAAAAAACTGACATTTTGTAATGCAGTTCCTCATCTTTTGCAATGATGATTCAACCGAGAGTTTCATACTTATCCAAGCTCTGGAAGTGCTCCAACTACAAGTCACATGACACTGTCTATGCAGAAAATGAGCCACTCTTTAATGCCCATGTTGAATGTTAAAGGCCCTGTAAATTCCTAGCTATTTGTTTTGTTTGTTTTTATCAGTGAGTGGAGGCCAAAAGGGAATATTCATATGGACTACGGCAAAACTGGTCCGGGCTCTAACGGTTTGCAGCTAACTAGATAAAACCAATACCGTCCTATCCGCTGTCAGTTTACAGTTTAGGGTTGGGATAAGCTGAGCAGGATAACCCAGTGATTCAGGTAGGCTGAATGGATTCAGACACACCTAGCACCAGCACCACTGGTCATGCATGTGAAGCCTCAACTATTCCTGAGTTGCAAGTTACACTTGTTTTTTTATTTATTTCGGGGCATTTTAGGCCTTTATTTTCACAGGACAGTTAACATTCAGCAATGGGCCAAAAGGTCAAACCTGCGGCCGCTGCGCCAAGGGGTAAATGTGTGCGCCTGTGCTACCAACTGAGCTAACCCAACCATAAGTTACATTTGTTTGATTGGGGCACTGGACAATGGCAGGGCACACAGAAACAAGTTTATTGATGTAGAAATAAACACTGAAATGGGAGTGATCAGAGGTAAATAGCCTTTGTGTGGATAAACAATAATTTGTGTTGTCAGATCTCAGTGGTCACAGCTTAGTGACAAAGATCGATACTGTTTTGCTTGCCAGCTCTCAGTTGCTCATGTCATTCTTGAAAATGATTCCTGAGGCAGTCCTTTGCAAATATTTAACCTGGAAATATACAGTGGGTCATTTACAAAAAATGCAGCGTAGTGCTAGACCTGGAAAGGAATGAAGGGGAAAGAAGTACAGGGAGAACAAAAAAGACGAATATACAGAGGGAAAGAAAGTGAAAAGGGCAGGGTGTGGTTCTATGACTTGTTTTGCAACATATTTCCTCCCTCATGGTCCTTCCTGTGCTTTCATCATCATCCTTCTCACACTCCTTAACATTACAATGTTTTCTCACTTCCCTGTTGGTATCTAGCCATGCAGATACTATTATGTCCAGTATTTGACACATACTTTGTTAAACTTTATTTCTATAAAGATGCTCAAAGTTCACTCCTTATGAAATAAATTACCAAAGATCACCCAGTAATCACCAACATATCTCAAACACTGACCTATGTTACATAGTCCCTTGACAGCAGTCTTGGGTAAATGGTGGACTTTGCAGCTTTCTGATGTCATGTTGTATAAATGTACTGAACTGATAGCATCATCAGGATTAGCTTATACTGCAGTTTCTGCAAGTTAAGGTACAAGTTTGGGAAACGATAACCTACCCCCCTTTACATTAATATTTGACAGAGCCATTATCGAGATAAAAACTAGGACCAACGGCTGACCATCAGCTTGGTGTGTCAGGGCCTTTGCTCATTCATCTTTAAAATGTCTGAAAAGCAGATATTAAGATCAGAATCTCAGAAGTCACTGTCTCATTTAAGGCTCTCTGGCTTGTTCACACAAACACACACGCACACACACACGCACACACACACACACACACACACACACACACACACAGCATGCACACACACACAGTACAGCTAATACTCCCTATTCACCTCTCCTTGGGTGCCTATGTAACAGGAGCTGGCTGCCCAGCCTTTTACAAAGAATGGAGAATGTCACAATGATAGATCTCCCTTCCACCGACTCTCCTGACCTTCACACAATGCTGCTTTTGAAAGACGGAATGTCTCTGCGCACGAGCCAGGCCGTTACTGTGATGAGTATGTGAGCATCGTGTGAGAGGGGGAATCCCTGAAACATGTATTTTTTTTTACAAGACCACCAATTAAACTGTGTATTTTGCCAACATGAGTGTGCTCTATAGACTCTGAAAACCTTTTTTTTGGACAATGTGGTTTTTTTACTCTTTCACAAGCCAGCATAAATGGATGCATGGAACAAGAGTGTGTTGATTTAGATAAAAAAAGGGAGAGAAAAAACATTTTTCATGAGTAAGAAATGTCTGTCTGCCTGGGTTTCCTTGACTGAATGATGGCTCCCATGATGAAAAGCCGGGTTTGTTTATTCTACCATGAACCACACTCAAATCCTGCAGGGATGGAATACAGCGGCGGTCTCAGCTGCACCTCATAGATTATGCGAAACATGCGGAGGATGCGTGAGAGACAGACGTGATGTGAATGTGTTTGATGTGAATGATACTGGAAATAAAACCAATCCAAGCAGAGAAACTGTCTGATGACTTAGCGGACACACAGGAGCAGATACTGTGATGAAGTAGGGAAAGATAGTTCACCCGCATCACAGATCATGTCAGAGCTCGTATTTGTCTCTCCGGACATGAGTGGAAATTTTATGGGTTTGACATTTTAGATATTGTGACATCATTTTGGTTCACACACCAATAACAAACAGCACACTTGTCACTATGCCAGTTTTATTACACGTTCACACCTATCACATCCACTTCTACACGTTTTATCATTTTGAACACCTGCAGCAACTCTCGATATAGACAAGCAACTTTCCGAGTGGTTCTAATCTACAGCCATGCTAGCAGCTCTTTAGCTGTAATCTGACTTAAACGCTAACCCCATTATGCTAACATGCTTACAGTGACAATGCTAACATTTTGATGTTAAGCAGTTATACATTTTACCATCGTCACCATCTAAGTTTAGCGGGTTAGAATGCCGACATGATACACTGACTTTTACCACCTTAACCAAATGTAAAACCTTTTCAAAATAAAATAGTGCTCATAACAGGTAGGTTGACAGCACATACAGCCCTAACAAAACTAAGAGTCTACAGTCATGCTAGGGGCTCTGTGAGGCTGCACAAGAACAGTGTACCATAAAGCTAAATGCTAACATGCGCTCAATTACAGTGCTAGCATGTTCATCTCATTTGCTTGCTTGGATGGGAAAAACATTATGTTTTTGACAATCATGCATAATATTTGATTAATTTAATGTTTGACCTGATGATGGCGCTATAGAGGAAAAGTCACTGCTGTTTTATTGTATCATCATTATTCATTTCCGTTGTTGTATATTTTGGACACAATGTTTTTATCAAACCACTGACGTGTAGACAAAATAAGATTGTCTTGTCTGGTAAAGGTGTGTGGTGAGAGGTGTTGACATCGATGCTGCGTCTGGACATGTATCACGCTGTGTGATTGTTACTTATGACTCAGGAATGCAGCGCAGGATTCCCCCATCCTCTAGGAGCCTATCTTTAAAACACAGCTGGAGTAGTTTAGTAACACAAGAGGAATACCTTGGCAATAAACTTTGCTTGCCGATAACTTTTCCTTTCACCTCCTGTGTGTTCTTTTCCAGGTAGTTTTGTTTCTTGAGCCTGACACACTACTAATACCATCACACAAACACACACGTCAGATGCACAGCCATCAACACATGCATGATTTATAGCACCTATATATCTGAGCAACTGTAATGTGTAGTCTCTGTTCATAGAACAGAGGTTGTAAAACAAAGTGCTCACTGGCTGAAGCAGCTGTGGCCAAGTTTATTGCCAAGAAGACATTTTGGTCTTTAATGTTACATTCACAATTTCTACCACAGTGCATCTAAAGAAATACACAACATACAGTGCAGTTTAGCAACCAACATCTTAAGAATAATACACACAGTAGGTGTTCTAAGTGGGAGTACAAAGGTGACGGTATACTGGATGAGAATAGCCAGCATTCCCCCAACCTTACTCTGTATTTAGTAGTCCCCTTCCCTCAATAACAAGGATCTGCAGACCATCATGATCTCACCATCCAGGAGGCTGATGCATTCACATGGTCAGGGGACGGCGGGTAGCAGGGGTGTTAATCTACATGATGTCATTAAACTGGACACATGCACACACACACCCTTATCTCAACCCAAACTTGACCCTTACATTGAATCCCATGCACTGGATTTAAAGTGTGGACAGCATGCATGCAGCAGGGAAAGGATGAAAAGGTGCTGTTTTTATGACTTATTGCGATCCAAGGAATTGGCAAGCACTGACAACTTTTCTCAGCACTCATCAAAAAAAAAACTTGGGGTGCTTGGGGTCATTGTTAATCAGTAGTTGGACGAGAGTGTGTATATATGGGTGTGTTATTAATACCCCAGAGGCGGTCAGTTAGGGGGATTTGAGAGGCTTCTTTGGTTTCAGTGTTTCTGAGCTCACAGACAAATGTCCCTACATGGCGGGTTTCTTCTCCACTCCAATGTGCTAACGACTTGGCCCCACATTGAAAATGCCAACCCATCGGACCCCATGCTGCAGGGCATTGGGGCAACCTATACAATCTGATACCTGAGAAAGCACGCATGCAGGCGTGCACATCCACACATGGGACAGAGTGCGAGTTGGATGCATCTTGTGACTGGAGGGTCACAGGTTTGCTTTGAGTGTGAGTCAAATTCCCTGAGGGCCTGGGGAAATCTGTGTGAGATGGATAACGACCACTGTCATCTACCTCAACAGTGGTTATTGTGGTAAACAAGATACTTAAGCCCCAACTGCTCCGCTGGGACTGTTCAGTGGTCAGCAGCAGGAGACTCTGGTTGTACTGGACAGCTCCCAGAAAGAGCATATATGCACAGTCAGCATCTCTTGACTAAGTAAAGACAACAACAACACAAGCAATGAAAACACATGCACAAAAACTACAGTTGAAGTGTAATTTAGTTGAATTTGAAATATATTGTTTTCCTTTCCCGGTCCTCTAGTTATTTTTTTATATTGATTAATGTCTTTGTATTTTTCTTATTTAACAATTATGCTCTGTAATTGGCGCAAAATGTACTATTATTATAAAATCATGCAAAAAAATGTTTGTATTAAATACATTTATATGTGAGATCAATCATGCATCCTTGGAATTCTCCACATAATTACACTCATGCTTTGGGTCAAACACATGATGCAGGAATGCCAGTCTCTTTCTCACAAAGTGACACAGCATGTTTGGAGGCTGTCTGTCAGTCATTCCCTGACCTTGTGCCTGTCCGTCTGTCTGTCTGTCTGCTCTAATACTATCTGTCATTACAGGCTGTCTGTCTGGCAATCTATTTGCAGTCTCAGAAAGTCTATCCCATTTGACAGTCAATGTGTTATTTTGTATCTGCCGCTGAGTGATGTCATTCAGGTGCAGTGTGCCAAGGCAGAAAGCCCAGGTGTCACCATCAGTTTTTTTCCACTCTTGCCCTTTCTTCTGTCACAAGATACCTCTTAGTCTGGGTTTCCTGGGGATGCATGCACATGTGCATGCCAGAAAAGCATGCAATATGAGCATGACAACAAGTATGCGCACACTAGATGACATGGTGTAAGGATGCAGATGTTTAGTGCTGCTCTGTAGGTCCAGTAGTACAGCGTGACCTGTGGCACTGTTGTGGTCAAATTGTGAGGTGTTTTAAATAGGCAAGCCCTGGGATTGGACTGTGGTGACTGATGGGCCACACTTTTCCTTCCTCGCTCTCTGCCTGTCTGTGCTTTTGCGTTGCGATGATGGATGCCCAGCCTTCTGTAAATATAGCCCTGCCCCAGCTAGTTAGCATGGTTGGCATGATCTGCGCTACGGGTCACAACCTAAATATATATCCAAAATAAATACTTCCAGATTCAATTCTCAACTGTTGTTTAGACAGGCTGTAGCATATATCTCACATAGAACAAGAGTTAGAAAAACTTTTTTGTAATAAAGCAATGATCATGGTGTAAACATTGCAGAATCAACAAGGCTAAAAACTATAGAGTGATATCTTTTTTAGAGACCAGTAGAGGAAAACACTGTGGTTCTGCAACTATATACAGAAGCGTTGCCCAGAACTGTGGTGACTGTGGTGGCAAGTCACTGCTGTGGTAACAAGTCATTGCCATGGTTTCCATCCAAACTCTGATTTTATGTTCAAATGCACTGATATTGTGGATTGGATGCTGTGGGTGGAGGAATGGAGTCAGTCAGCCAGCCAGTGGTGACCGCAGTTAGTGACGCAAGTGGAGAGGCTGTGATGTTAGTGGAGCACTCAAAAGTTAATTCAGGTGTGATTATACCAAACAGCAGTGAACAACCACACCTGCTTCATGCAGTTGATACAGACAGAAGCACATTGTCAATTCCCACAGGTGACCTGTTAAGACAGATGCTTTATCAGATCAAACAGGCATCAATGTACACATTCACAAGCCAATGACACTGTGCCAACTATCAAATCTGTGAGCTGTTGTCTCAAAACAGGCCACAAAGGTATTCAAAAGGGGGAAATAATTTTGATCTGGCAGACCACGACAACAGAGTCTTTGAGAATGGCTCAGAAGAAGCTTATCAGAGAACTGCCACCATGACCGCACTGGTAGGATGGAATCTGGCTGTGTGAGAGTTTCCATTCTGTCCACAACAATAGAAGGTCTTTTCCACCCCTGCTGACTTGTTGCGCTACACCCAAAAATGTCTCTGGTTGTTTCCCTGCAATTCTGTTTAGACTTGCAATCCTCCATCATCACCTATTAAAGGCTATGTATGGGACGTGCCAACATTTTACTAAACTTTTCCTAAAAATGTAACTAAGAATTGTTTGTACACACTTGATATCGCCTGGAAGCAAGCATTCCCTGCAATAACACATTACTATGTAGTAAATCTATGCTTTGAGCATGACACGCAATTGGCATTTAAAGGGGCACTGTGGAATTTTCTTGTAAATATTCTAAAACATTCAGTGTTACTAACCAAAACGCCTTGAGGTTTAATAAACACTCTATGAAACAATGCATAAAACATTTAACAAGCTGATTTAAAAAATAATAATACATTATCCACATCCACGTTTACTAGTTTGTACCCTCAGAGTTTTTCATGTCTAAGATAAAATGAACTCATAGTGTTCATGATGCAATGAATCTGTTGATAGCTCAGAACAAAAACATAAAAACCGAATGCAACATGAAATTACGTCTGGACTTGTAGCTATAGTGACATCCATTAGTGCAGGCTTTGCATAATTACAGTGTATTAAAGGTTATGGCATAGTATCTATTCAATTTATAGAGGTTTTTGTTTACCATGGACATGTCTGACAGAGATTAGTTCACCATGAACAAGTATAGAGGAGTAACTCCTTGTAGTGCTGCGCCCCTGGGTTTACTCTTGCTTAGTCACTCTCCTTTTTATTCCTAGCTTCCTCCGTGTCCTCTGCCATGCTACCTGTGTCTCTAGAGGCTGCAGAACTCGGTTTAGTTTGCTTGAAGTTTCTGTCTAAAAGGAAGTTTTCTCTTGCCACTGTCGCACTGTTGCTTGCTCTGTAGGAAACTACTAGAACTGTTGGGTCCTTGTAAATTCTGGAGTGTGGTCTAGACCTACTCTATCTGTAAAGTTTCTTGAGATAACTCTTGTTATGAATTGATACTATAAATAAAATTGAATTGAATTGAATTGAATTGAATTGAATTGAATTGAATTTTCCGGCTACGGTTCTAGCACGACAACAACGTTCCCTGGAAGTATTCCCCCCAGCACCAGGCCCAAAAAAACTACTCCTCCCATTGGCCCAAAACATCAACACTCCCCCAGTGCTCTGCGCTCCCAGTCCGCACGGCTAACTGAGCTAATTAGCTAGCTGACGGCAGCTATAGTTTAGCCTTAGCACTAACCAGTTTAGCAACAACTATACAATCTCTCTCCATTAGGAAACTCCTTAATCACATAGTCAAGGCGGATCAGCCAGACATTTGAGGGAAAATCAGAAAAAAAATATGATCCAGGTACACCAAAATCAGTGGTTGTGCCGCTAAGTCTTACAGCACTTCTCCCGCTAGATTGTACCCATTTGTATTGCATAGTGTCAGAACAGACTTTGGTTTTGGGAATGACAGAGGCATCACAATTTTCCTTATTAAGTCAGTGTAGCCTGCAATTATTTAAGGTAAAATAGTTACATAATGTTGGTTACATTTTATTATCTACACCTGTGTTTTTCCTGCTTTTCCCTGAACTCCGACCTGCTGCTGACCTTCTACCGCTCGTCCATCAAGAGCATGCTGACACACTGCATCACAGTATGGTACGGCAGCTGCACCATGGCAGACAGGAAGAGGCTGCAGAAGGTTGTAAGGTCAGCACAAAAGATCATTGGCTGCCCTTTCCCCTCCCGGATGGACATCTACACCTCCCGCTGCCTCAGCAGAGCAGAGATCATCATCAAGAACAGCTCCCACCCCCGGTTCTGATCTGTTTGACCTGATGCCCTCAGAAAGGCGCTACAGGTGCATCAGAGCACGGACCAACAGACTCAAGAACAGTTTCTTCCCAAAGGCCACAACCACCCTGAACTCACACTTGCACTGACTCCACTCCACAGCCTACGCCCCCGGACTTTCTTCCTCCCTCCTACTGTGCAATACTGTTATATAACACCTTCAAATTTAACAAATTTCCTAACACAGGAATCTGTGCAATTTCATGCAGTGCAATATTTAATATGTAACCGTTTCATTTCTTTATTGTGCAATATTTATTTATTCATTATCTAGTACTTAACCATTTCATTTCATTACAGTACAATATTTATTTATTTGTTAATACTTATCTACTTTTCACACAATGTGTATTCAAAGATAATTTTACATATGTATATAGTTGCTCACAGGACTCAGGATTGTGCAGGAGACCCCCCCCCCCTCTTTTTTCTCTGCACTACCTATACTTTATATTTTATATTTTATATCTTGTATTTTATATTTTACATTTTACATTTTATATTTCATGTCAACACTGTAAAGGGGTTGCTTCAAGATCATTGCACAGGTACTGCACTTGTGTATAATAACAATTAAGGCATTCTATTCTATGTCTTCCATAAGAATTGTTAGTTGCTTCTTTTGTTCTGCAGGGAGCACATGCATAACATTTTCCAAAACAGCTTTTTGACAGGTGTTGATTTTCTCTTGGTTGGCACCGCATGTCCTGTCAATGTAATATCAAAAATAAATGTCAGCCTTGCCGCTCAGTGCTGAAGGGAAGGTATGACAGAAAGCTCATTAACCTGTTATCACACTGTACCTCCACCCATCAACGCATAACAAACTTGACACAAGGCTGACTTCAAAATCAGAAATGAGATGTTCTCCATTCCACCACGTTGTTTCTCGGAAATATCACAGTCACATGTCTCAAATGGGAGATTATGGGGGACTTAACAAACTGTGTTTTTGCTTTTCTTAACACTTTGCTAATATGCGGCCTGAAAAAGCATTACTTTGGCTCAGGGGTGGTAGAAAAAAAACAGATCCTATACTGACCTCAAACAATCCCTGGGCATGACAAATTATTCAGTCAACAAAACGATTAAATGGAGATTCCTGCACGTATTGTTGCCACACTGGCTGCTTGACTTGGTAATGTGTCACTTTGACCACTGGGATATCATTGGTTATTAGAGCCAACCCAAAGGGTTCACCCCTGTAATTTATGTTCACTAGTCACTAAAATTGGAATCTGTCAGTGTGTCAGACCCCCTCAGTTCATTTTTATTTTAGGCCTTTATTTGTATAGGGCAGCTGAAGACATGAAGGGGGAGAGAAGGAATAGTTATATTTAGTTTGCTAGTATTTATAAAGATTTGAGCTTGAAGAAGCGTGTTCGCATTGGGGGAAGTTTTGACGGGAATCCGCCGTAGCACTCGGGCACAACAAACTCCTCAAGATTTTAAGGAGAGTGAGAATGAGAAAAAAGGGTTGAAAGGGGGGATGCAGAACACAATGGCGAAACAGGACGAGTTGGTTAAACTGGTATTGATGGAAACCCAGATAGGGACCAGGGTGAGGCATGGTCCTGCTCCTGAAGTTCTGCTAGGTAACTTTAATTAAAATAAAGCTGCATATAGTTCCCCAAGGAGTTGGTGGAGACCAAAACAGAGCTAAAAGAAAAGTGAACATTGAACTTAAATGCCATTTTGACACGAACACAACTCTAAATGAAGGCTAATTTTGTTTTTTGTCTGCTAGCTGCCTCCAAGTAACCAAAAGAATCTGTCAAAGCATGTTGAAGGGTTTCTTCAACATGACATGACAAGGTGTTTTTCACAATTTTATATCCTTGTTACAATTCTGAGTTGCATCACCATTTGCTGAGAAGAAAACAAATTAAAGGAGTATGACAAATTCACACTCGGGCAGGCTTGTATTTTTGACCAAATGTCCTCTACAACAGGGTAGTTAATGTCAAATATTCCATGTTCAGATAACACTGGTGGGAAACTGTTTCAGGAATGATTTATTCTTTGCAAAATTTCTCCAATTCATTGGTTCTACTATTTTAGTACAACTGTTAGTAAAACTGTGTGATTATAAATTAGTTAGTGACTTCTTCTGTGCTGGTTTCACTGTTTACTTTTGGACTGAATTTAGATATTTCACAAAATTAGATTCATGAATAACTTCTACTTATACATATATATATATATATATATATATATATATATATATATATATATATATATATATATATATATATATATATATATATATATATATATATATATATATATATATATATATATATATATATATATAGTTTCCTAAGAAAACAGTTGCATTGCTGTTGTTGGTTTCTGCCCTAATGTCTAATAGTTGCATTATTATATGTCTATGGCCGGGCCACCATTGAATGACTCATTAATCTTACCTCATGCTGGAGGAATCCAGTCACCCACACACACTAGCAAATTACGGACCTGACCACTGAACAAGACCAAAGGCTGATTCCCAGGAGATTCCCTCACGTTAATAACAAGCCAGACCTCTCTGCAGTCGGCTGTAGCCCATGTGGGCTAACATCGCTGTCCAACTCAATATGTAGAGCTTTAAAAGCAATGTAACGAATAGCTGACATGGTATAGATAAGAATTTAGACATGTCATCACCCCTAGTGATTCAGGACGGAGGCAGCAAACAGCTTATTCCTGTCAATAACTCACCTCTCTCTCACCAGCCACTTACACACACATACACCCAGTCTCTCTCTTCTCATTCCTTCCATTCCTCATTGATCTGCCATCCAGAAGGATGAGGACGGGTAAAGTGATCAGGCTATTACATCATTTTTTGGCTACCTCATCCTCAACATGTGGGCTCATGTGTATGGTGTGTGAATGTGTGAGGATGAAGCTAGACTCATACTATAAGTAACAATTTCCTTACTAGACATGAGGAGTCCTGGGACACCAAGAAGACTAGACTAGTCTAGACTTATGAATTCCACTATGAAGGAAAACTTTCTTACAGAGCCCGTTATTATTTATCTGTTGCAGATCATATAACAGTAATCTTAGGCTAGAGCTTCTCTGTGTATGTTAGCACTTAGCCAAAATCAATAATTAGAAACAATTGTTGTAGTAACCATACAGGTGAGTCATGTAAAGCTTAATCATTTCTGGCTGATTAATATTATTACAGGAGTTTGAGCTGAAGCAATGACAGGACATGACGTGATATCAGACAGGTAGGCACACCACCTGGTGGAGATAGAGGGACGTCTGTATGACACACTACACAGAGTCATCATTATTATGCTCTCTGGTTGTTAGGCAACAGGTTGAATGCCGGAAGGCAGGGTTTCAGGTGTTCATCGGCGTCTCACATAATGGCCCTCCTCTTTCTTATCTCCTCTCTTCTTGCTTCACTCACTTTCTGTCACAATCAGCACATGTTCATGCATGAACACACTGCCTGTAACCCCTCCCACTTCCTCCTAGAAAAAGCCTTTCATGGGCATTGACCCGGGCGTAGCGTGCAGGTGACCTTTGAAATAAAGAGGAGTGAATTTTTGTTGCTCTCTCTTGTTAAACGGCATTTCTTAAGAGTTCTTATAATTTTTATGGATTGTCGGAACAATTAGTTTGCCTTTGTGACACAACAGTGTCAGGCAATAACACGTTGCCAATATATAGCTGAAGTTAAACTGGTGTTGCTGGGAGACATCATTCAAGGAGAGGAAAGCACTTATTACTCAGATGCAGTCTTTTTATTTAAACTTATCACTTCAACATTTCAGCACATTTAGCTTCTTCAGGATAAAAGTCAGTAATTCAGACTTTTCTTTTTTCTTGTTTTATCTTGTGAAATAGTTTTAGTATAGTTCTAGTTTTTGTATTACAATTATTCAAATTAAATATTCTGAGATTCTGAAAGGGAAAAATAGCTTCTGACTCAAGCGGACTGCTTCAGTTTGACAGGTTAAAAATTAAGAAGACTCTACAGGACTGATGTTTTAAAAACAAACCAAAAAGAAAGTGCATAAATTTACATTTTTGTTTTGTTTTTGTTTAGCCAGGATTTACCTTTCTATGTTCACACTAAAGGTTTCCAGTCAGGGACAGGTTACTAATGTCAATGTCTGACAGAGACCAGACATTCACCTCATGATCTGGTTTCCTCCCTTTGATCAGTACATCACAAACACAAACAGTCATCAACAGACTGACTGACACACAAAATAACCCTTTATTTCTGTGAGTCTGTGATACAGTCATCATTACTTAGAATTTCACTTTTTATAAACTATTGACATCTTATCTCTGGCCGCACAAGCAGAAGGCACCTGCTGGAAAATGTCAGGAAGCACTTTGCGCATTTTCTTTCAAACAACTTACTTATCATCACTTAAAACTCTGCCTGTTATCTAGCTGCCTGCCCATGCCACCCACTCTTTTCTATATTCTTGATACCAGAAAGACAATGTAGAGAGGACTTTTCCAGTGAACAATCACCCCCCCATTCAGTCCACATCAATCAGGCTACGCTGTCAATCCCACCCACCCACTCACTCCTGGGTGTGTCATGGATGATGGGACTCTTATCTCTTTGTGTGTGTGTGTGTGTGTGTGTGTGTGTGTGTGTGTGTGTTTGTCCTCCCGTTGTGAGGTAGGAAAGTGGTCACAGGACCATAACAATAACAGACGCACTGGAAAGAGCCAAATTATGTCATGGTATCTGTTAAGTGTGTATGTATGATTCAAATTTGATGTAGTCACACACACACAAGGTGGGGAGGATGTGTCTGGAAAAACGTTGATAATTTTTAAATGATTATTATGATAGGATGAAGCTACATTATTAAAATAATTTCATTTTTTTCTAATTTAAAGCAAAACCCGTTGTAATGATACAGTATATATACAGTGGTGTGAAAAAGTGTTTGCCCCCTTCCTCAATTCCGGTTCCGTTGCATGTTTGTCACACTTAAGTGTTTCGGAACATCAAACCAATTTAAACAATAGTCAAGGACAACACAAGTAAACACAAAATGCAATTTGTAAATGAAGGTGTTTATTATTAAAGGTAAAAAAAAAAAAAAAAAAACATGGCCCTGCCTCTTGGAACAGGCCCAAGGTGTGTGGAAGTGTGTGTATATGTCTGGAAGTGAGTAGTAGAGTAGGAGTGCCAGTAATGTTGGTTTATACAGATAAGTGTGTGTTCCTGAGGTGTGTCTCTAATTGTTTTCTAGGTTGTGACAATAAAGGATCAAGGTAAAAAACTGTGACCAGCTCAACATTGCATTCCATTGACCAGGAGGAAGTTGAAGGGAGATGGATTGAAGTTTAATTCTACAAACTATTAATAAACATGGGCTAATTTTGATTTTGAAATTATTTTTAACCTGTGTGATATTGCTAGTGTTTTGTAGTGAAATGCTGTTGCTGTGCAATGATTACTTTTTAACTTCTGGTCCATTATAACACCTAATAGAGAGAGTTTGCATTTATAATTTGAAACTGAGAAATGCAAGGAGGTCCTTCTTCTCTTTAGAGACATTATCGCTAGAAACAATAATAATTCACGTGCTTTGTTTGCTACAGTCGATAGGTTAACAAACCCTCCAGAGCTAAGACCGAAGCATCTGAACTTTTATCTACCAAGGCCTGCAATGACTTTGACTCCTTCTTCAAAGACAAAATTCTGAAGATTAGACAGTCAGTGCCTCCATTTCAAGTACAGGATATGTGTTGTCACAGTGTTCAAGCAAAACTAGCTGCAATATGACAGAATTTCATACAATCAACCATAAAAACCTGGAGGACATTACACTGAAAACCTCCTCCTTTTGCCTTGATATTCTACTAATAGATGTTTTCAAAAATGTTTTAAATAGGGACTTCTTTTTGTCAATAGGTAATTATGCATCTGAACATACAAATACTGTATTATGTACAAAGTTCCCCAAGGCTCTATTCTGGGGCCTATTCTGTTTAACATCTAGATGCTTCCACTGGCTCAGATTATGGAAAACAAAAAAAGAAGTTACCATAGTTATGAGGACAACGCACAAATTTACATAACCTTATCGCCAGGGGACTATAGTCTAATACAAAAACTTTGACAAACATTGAACAAATTAACTATGGGGCACGGTTTGTAAAGCGGCTCACGCTGAAAATAACAGCAACATTTGGTCACATTTAGCTTTAAATAATGTTTTAAAAACTGATATGAAATTTTGAGGGTCACTTTCTTGCACATTGTCAACAATATTTGTCAACTTGGAAATGTGGTCACACTGCGAAATGTCCAACGAATCAGCGTTAGCCGAGAACATCGGCAGAGCCGTCCTGGTGGCTGTACAAACTTGTTCAACAGCGACAGCAAGGGCCACTGCAGGCCACCTCGGTAAGCATGTTTTCCAAAACACGTAGCTAACATTGGATTGTTGTCAAGGCTAACTTAACTAAACTAGCTAACGGTAGCTAGCCAGTAGAGATTTGCTACTACCTTGACAACAATACAATGCTAGCTCCGTAATTTGGAAAACATGCTTACCCAGGTGGCCTGAGGTGGCCCCGAGGCTGTTGCTGTTGAATAAGTTTGTACAGCCACCAGGACTGCTCTGCCGATGTTCTCGGCAAACGCTGATTCGTTGGACATTTCGCAGAGTGACCATGGCCGACAGTAGCTTACCGTACCTTGTCGGGGGCGGGCGGGGATAGGCTCTAGCTGGCCTTAATGCAAGCGAACATGACAGATCCGTCAAATGGCGTTTTTCCACTGCTGGTAACAGCTTGCCTCGGCTCGCCTCGGCCCGCCTCGGTTCGCCTCGGCCCATTAT
>NC_048416.1:11668038-11740101 GCF_013103735.1 Etheostoma cragini | reverse complement strand
TAATGGAAAACCAAAAAAAGCGAGTAGACCCGAGGCGAGTCGAGTAGATACCACGCAGTGGAAAACCGCCAAAAGTGACCCCCCCCCGACTGGTGACTGGCTATAGTGGCTACAGGTCATAATTCCCACACCATTCATAAAAGTGACACTAAAAACTCAAAGTACTCTTCAAATACAGTTTCTCCAACTGTGTTTATTATTTTAGATGATTTTAATTCGTTATATGACACTATAAACATACGCTGACCTCCTCGAGCTTTTATTTTGGTACTTCCGATTACCGGCATTTTAATTTGCATATTAGCTAAATATTTAGTTTCACCCAAAACATTTAGATTTAACATTTAGATTTAGATTTAGATTTAATATTTATATTTAACATTTAGATTTAGATTTAATATTTATATTTAACATTTAGATTTATATTTATATTTAACATTTAGATTTAGATTTAGATTTAATATTTAGATTTTACATTTATATTTATATTTATATTTATATTTAGATTTAGATTTAGATTTAGATTTAGATTTAGATTTAGATTTTACTTTGCCTTTACAATTACTGCCATAATTACACAGGTCCAGTATCCTCCTTAGTAACACGTTGGCTTTTAAAACTGTGGGGATTTAGTCTCTTTCTAATCCGTAGAACATCACAGAATCTGTATTCTGATTCAGTAGGCGTTGTAATGATGAAGAGTTGTGGATAGGTCTCCAGGGCCGGCAATTACCCACATACAGTCACCACACATTTTGCCAGGTGTTGTCAGTGTTATATCCCCATCCAGATGTGTTCCTATTTGGCTTTGAGTTGCTTCTTTCAGATGAAGTTCAATCATACACACAACCACACAACCACGCACATAAGGCCCTCTCAGCTTCAGCCAGATCTCTCATTAACTTTGCTGGCATCCACATGAAAGAACAGTGAGACCCATTTCGTCCCTCTGGACTAACAAATTGGGTTCTGCTTTCAGTTAATAGGGGCCACGGTTTCGATTAGGAAATCATTAAACTGTGTTTTACAGTTACTGGGTCTTCTCACGAGAGGCTGGTAGATTAAAGACGCACCTTCAGGATGGGACTTCCTGTGCTGCTCTCGTGGTCTGTGGCACCCTCCAGTGGTCACGGTAGTACAATGTGGGGCTACAAATTCCCAACAGCATGTAGGAGACAACTCATTATACTCAGTATGAATGCTTTCTCTATCTTACAAATGTCCTGCAGAGTTATAATAGTTTTTCAATAACGTCCATGTCCTATGACCTAGTGATTCCAAATTAGGACCAAAACCACTGGTTGGTAAATTCATATTAGAAATAGAGGTTAACTTCTGCTATTGGTTTGTTGCTGTAATACTGACAGCGCCCTCTAAAGGCAAAACAAGAAAGAGCTCAAAGGCACATTATTTCCTGCTTTTTGTTTTTCTTCTTCTTCTTCTTCTTCTTACTGTATGCTTCTTTTTGCAAAGCTGGTTTCAAAGCAGCAGCCAGGCAACATTTGATGCATTATAGTTGATGTCTGGCAATGACTTCCTTTTACACGCTTTGTCAGCAAAGTCTCTGTATATTTAGTTGTAGTGGATGTCAGACTGTTTAATGGATTATTAAACTAATATTTGGTTTGATATACCCCACATTTTAAAATATTGTATTTATGTATAAATTTGGTGCTTTCACTTTATTTTGCCAATACCAGTGTCTATGCACACGCTCCATGTAAAACCTGCTGAAAAAGAGTCACTTAAAAGTCCTTACATTCACTCCCTGTTTCTATTGTCCATTCTAGACAGATCTCCCACTGCTTGGTTTAACATTTGATTTTTAAAGCCACTGACTTTATTATATTTGACAAAGCATTACATTATTTTCCTGACAACATACAGTATATTAGACATTGCATAGTTTTTTCTGAAATCATTGTGACTCTAATGAAGTTACTGATTAAACAAACATTTTAAGAGGGTCTTGCAAAATTTGAGTTTGGAAGCTGCAGTATGTATCCCCTTACATGACCTGGCTAGTAAATACATGCAGAAATGGTGAACTATTGAAATAATCTGTAGAAAAATAGATGAAGGTCTGACAGAGCAGAACAACATACATGACACATTTTATTGACATTGTAGTTGCAGACATCAAGTTCACCAAATCACTCATCCAATAATAGAGAAATACAATAATAAAATAAATATGAAGTTCTTTCAAAACAGAATTGTCAAGTCTTTTTGGAGATATTTGTTGTAAAAGTTCAAACATCAGTAAATCAGTAAACATATTGATTTGTAGTGCCTCAGCATTACTGGTACATTACTTACATACTCAAAGTATGTGGTAAAGTGACAAAAGTTGTAATAGATCATGTTAGTTTTAATTAATAATCTTAAGAACACCTCATACAAAAGTCTTACTGTCTTGTGTTTTTAAAACTATTAACGCAAGAGTCATATACTTTATATATTGTGCTTTTAAAGCAACCTATAGCACAGAACAAGCAGCAGAAAATAAACAACAACCAAAGAATTACTCTCTTCAATTGCAATGTGAAAACTCAAATAACATTACAGGCTAACATTAGACCTGTAATGTCCCCCCCCCCCCCCCCCCCCCCCCCCCCCTTCGTACACTGTGTATTTAAAGCCCAACAGGCTCCAGGAAGACGGCCACTGTCCTCTATTTCAGGATCTTTTCCCTCCTGTTGGGGGTAGGTTGGGGAGATGTTTGTGGTAATAGTCTGGAGGGGTGGGATTGGGGCTTGCATTCATCCCTGTAGGGACATAATACATACTCTCCAGATAACTCTGGTCCAATGGTGGATGGTTCTGGGGCTCTGGCTTGGACCCCTGACCAGAGGTATTCCTGTAGCTGATCCCAGTCCCACCTGGGTGCATTGTTGCTGCAGCAGAGGCCTCGGGATATCGGGGTGGCTGAGCCTGGGGGTGGGCATGGGGTGGAGGAGCTGCATAGGGCATGTACTGCGGAGCAGGAGCGTACAAGTTGGGGTTGTGGAGAGATGTGTAGGGGGCTGCTGAAGGAGGATACAGGCCTGAATGTGACATTGCTTGCTGTGGGATGAGCACTTCCACATATTGCCCAGTCTCTGGGTCAAACAACATTTTCCTCAGTGGCTGTACAGGCACTTCAATGTAAAAATACTTCCCTGTCTCAGGATCCAGGAGCACTCTGCGAGGTGCCTGTCCATAGCTATTCTCTGAGTACAAACTGGAGCTGTCACCCCCATATTCAGAGCCATATGATGGCCCCAGGCTTTGAGGGCCACACATGTACTGGGGATCCATAGAAGGAAGGCCAGGAGAGTGGCTGTGGCCTGGATCGGTGTAAGGAGCCCCAGCCATGCCTGGCGGCTGATGCTGAGGAGATCTGTGGGCAGGGGGTCGTCGAGGGTCAATATGTTGAGGTAGTGGCAATTGGCGGTCAGCAGGGCAGACCTGCATTAGTGAGGGGTGGGGAGGGCAGGGAGGAGGCTGGTGGAGAGGCTGGTACATGGCCGGCGGCTGGCTTTGACCAAGAGGACTTGATTTGGGAGAGCCAGGCTGGTAGCTCATTGGCTGTGGGTCAGGTCTGCACTGGTGGGGACGAAGAGGCGGGGGCTGTGCCACTGGATAAGGTAGTGCCTGGCCTGGAGAGTGTGGAGCGGCAGGAGGGGTGAGGTTATGGGGGCTGTGGTGATGGTGAGGAGGGGTAAGTCCAGGGTGGGAAGGGCAGCTAGCTGTGCAGGAGCAGGGAGGAGGGCGGGAGGAGGGTTGATAACGATTTGACCTCCTGGAAGTCAGATCTGGGAGCATGAGGGGGCTGAAGCTCTCTCTCTCATCATAGCTTGGAGGGTCATCTGAGGCATAAAAACGCAGGTCCTCTGTCCTTTGGGCACGTTCGCTGGAGAGTGATCTGCAATATGGTTGCTGTGTGTATCCTGGAACTTGTGTTGTGGAAACAGCTAGAGGTTGTTTTGCATTGTTTGACGTTACCGGCATAGCTTGTTCATGATGGTATGCCGTCCTGGTACACTGTGGTTGGCTGTCTGGATCCATAACAGCTGGCTGGCTTGGCTGGTTGGCTCCAGCTGAGTCAGGTCCAGGGACAGGCTTTGCTTTTGGGTCAGACACTGGACCTGAAGCTGAGGTTGAACCTTGCCCAGCAGCTGATATTGGAGCTGTAGCTAAGGTTCTGGGTCTTTGTGCGTATCTAGAGCTTTGAGGCGAGGCCCCTGACCTTTGCTGCTGACCTTTGTCATGAGATGCCTCTGTCTCTGATTGCACTGTTGACTGGTTTGACAAATTGGACACGGTGGTTGCTGTTGTTTTACAAGGTGGAGGTTTGAGACTGGATACTGCAGACACAGCTAGTTTTCTTGTATAGTTTGATGTTGATGTGGACTCATTGGAGATCTTTCTATAGATTGTCGGTGAGGACACTACAATTGTTTGAGGCCTTTCCTCACCTTGTGGGTTTACAGTCGATGTTATTGCTGATAGTCTCTGCGCTTCATTTGGCATTGCTCCTAGATCCGCAGGTTTAAATTTGCAGCTTGGTTTTGGAGGCACCACTGGTTTTTGAGAATGTTTAGCTATAGATTTGACTTCAATGGTTTGGGGCCTGCTGTTTCCTATAGAGTTTGTGGGTGTCTCTTGTTTTTGTGTTTCTTTAGACAGTGACTTAACCTCAATTGGCTGTGGTCTAAATCTCCTTACTGCAGGGGACTTTGGGGGGAAGGTTGGATCATGTCTTTTCATTGCTTCAAAATCTCCAAGATCTTTCTGTTTGGTGAGAGGTGGTGTTTGCTCCTGTGTATTCCTGAGTGGAGAAGCACTTTTTTGCTTTGCTGTGTCTTTTACTGTAGGCTTACTGCTAAGTCCCTCATCTTCTCTGGTCTTTGTAAGAGTGTCTGTGTTGTCAGACGCTGTTGAGAAGCCAGACGTGGTGGATGAGGAGGAGAATGTCCTCTCTCTATGAGACTCAACCCAAATTCCATCTGAAGGAGTGGTTGTCTGCAGTGGGATCTCTAGGCAGTTCACATGTTTCCGGGGTACCCCTTTACCTTCAGCTGCATTCTGGTTGGCCCCCACCACTGCTCCAATGTCAGCTTGGTAACCCTTTTCCTTTAATAACATGGAAACTGAGTGGCCACTGCTACCACGGGTACTGCCAGGGACAGTGGGCCCAAGTGAAGGTGAAGCAGCTGGGGCTTGGAGTGGGGTTGGAATCTCTTCCTGGGCTGGAGATGCAGATGTCTTGGTCTTGCTTGATCCATCCCTTATTAACACTACAGCAGTGGACACCTCTCTTTCCTTATGGGGCGGTTTGGGGAAACTCCCAAGCATTGGAGGTTTCCGGTCTGTCCTCACCACCACAGGTTTGTCTTCATTGTCTGACACTTTATGTTTTTCTGTCATAGTCTCTTGTGTTTCTGCTGCCATGTTTAGATCATGTTTACATGGCTTTGCAATTGCATTTTCTCCTGTTGTGTAAGTCATTGTGTTTGCATTCAGTGGGGATTCTTTGCCTACCTGTTTAAAGAGCTTTGGAGAGGGCTGGCGTTTGTCACCTGGGTTCTCTATTTCTTTCTTGCTGCATGACATTTTACTTTTGTCTTCTTTCCAGCAAACAGCCTTGTATTCTATCTGCATTGGCTGTGGACGAGATAGAGGACTTCCTTTGCTCTGAATAGGTGGAGAAAAATGCAGCAGCTTTGAGTCTTTTTCTTCCTCCCTCCTCTCCCCCCTCCTTATCTCTTGCCTTACCTCCCTCTCCTCCTGTGCTATGACCTCTTCCCTCCTTTCCTCTTTTATTTCTTCCCTCCTTCCCTCATTAATATTGTCCATCCTTTCTTCATCCACATTTGATGGTATTACAGCACCAGTTGCCTTGAAGGACAGACTATATGTATTTTTTACAAGCCGCCTCACATCTCTAACTTTGTGAATGGGGACCTTTGTTTTATTATTCCAATTTCCCTCTTCTTCCTCTGTTTTCTCATCCACACCGGCCTCTAGCCTTTCCTCCCTTGTATCTGGTGAGTAAGCCTCAGGTTTGTTTTCTGCTTCAGGTGTGAGACAGACATTTAGGGAGGCTTTCTTTTTCCCCACGGCTTTAAGTGTAATCTCCTGTGTTTCTGATATGAAGGCGCCCTTGGCATCCTGTTGCAGTTGTTTATGTTCCTCTGTGCTTTCACATTTCTGGTCTCTGTTTGTCACCCAGGCCTGCGTGCTGCTTGCATTAGGGGCAGATGTAGCTCCAGTGTTTCCTGCAGTGGCATTTGCTGAGTCACACCCTTCCCCTCCTTCCACCGTTTCACAGTCATCTGCTTGTTGTACTCCAGTTCTTGACTGTTTACTATCAGATGCCATTTTCAATTCTGATCTCATTTCAGATCTTGATGAGACTGCATCCCTGCTCTGAGAATCAGCCTCTTCACTCTCAGTCTGTGAAAAGTTAACACTTCGGCTGCTGCTGGATGAACTTGGCCTGTTACTTGATCTCACTCCAAAGCTTTTTGGTGGTTTAGCTTTGTCCTTTGTGCTTGGTTCCGCTCTCACAGGGAGACCCTCAGATGAAACACTGCAATCTGACTGAAGACTGGAACTGAGATTATATGGGTCAGGTTTTGGGGACTTTTTCAGTGGTACTGCTGCACTCATTGTTGGTGGGCTGTTTTTCTCTAAAGCGGGCATTTCTTCTTCTCCTGCCTGCTCAACAGGTTGTTTATCAACACTCTGCATCTTCTTGGATAACACACTCTTGATGAGACAAGTGGCCATCTTGGTTTTAGTGCTTGTTTCATCCAGAGAAGCAGATTTCTGGAGTTTGGATTTTCTATCATTTTGTTGACTGGGTTCAGGGCTGCGTTCAGAAGTGTAGCATTCTTGCATTGCTGCTGGTGTACTGTGTTGTCTAATGAATGTCTCTCTGTGGTGACTCTCTAGAGAAGGGCTTTCCACCATCCCAGGACTACTATTTTCACTGCTTTCATCCTGCTTCCTTTCAGCATCACTCTTTCTTTTCAGCAGGATCTGTCTCTTTGGCACTCCTCTTCTCACTCTCCTGGAGTCCTCTCTTTCCACAGCCACATCTACACACTCAAAGCTGCCTATATCATGGCACCTTGATGGATCTAGGCCATCTGAGTAGTATGCAGATGGTTGCTGGAAGGAGAGTTCATCATTGTCCAGCTTTTGAGCAGAACCCCTGAAGTCAGCATAGGCTGGCCAGGCGGTACCGACCCCAGCTGGGCTCTCCTGGGTAGATGGTTGAGAAATGTTGGTGGATGAACGGTGGCTGGAGTTGTACATGTCAAGGTAATCTACCTCAGGGCTTGACAGGCTGCGGAAAGCAAAGTCTGTAAACCACTTCACCTCATCATCTGCGTCATCAAGCTCACTCCCCATGCTGGAACTGGAACTCCGGGAGGGCCTGTGTGCAGTCACACGACCAGGAACACTGTTCTTGTCGTTGGGTGCAGGAGGTTCAAGCCGTCTGCCAGGACCACCACCCTTGGTGTCTTGTTGGGAGGCAAGTCTAAGCAGACTCTGTTGTTGCTTTAGCTGTCTGGTCGCAAGCAAGCTCTCTGAATAGGAATGCGCTGTTGGCAGTCCCTGACGGGTCTCTCTGCTTGTGGGAGCTGTACTGCGACTCGCAGGCCCTTTTCTATTCCTGGCGTTGAATGACAGCTCAACCTGTTCCCCTCTGTAACTGTTATCCCTCTGCCAACCCTTCCTCTTTTCAGAAACCCGCTCCTCCCTCTTTCTCTCTCTCTCCATCTCCCTTTGCCTCACCCTTCCTGCCTCCATATTCTCCTCCAGCTGCATTTCCCTCTCCATCTCCAATTGCCTACCTTGTTTGACCCAGTGTTCCTGGCTATTATTGTCAACGTAAGCAACATTGGGGCTTTCCCTATTTGTCACCGCTTTCTTAAAATGACCACTCGGTGGGGCCGCTACAACCTGAGAGGGGCTGCGGCTTCTGTTCTGCCATGGTCTGTATGGTTTCTCAGGGGCTATGATGTGGACAGGTGTAAACCTGGTGAGTGGCGGAGATGGAGTCCGCCTCCTGTTTACATGGTGGGCCATTTCCTCTGTTATATTCTCTCTGTTTCCACGATTATCTTTTGTTGACAGCTGTCTTCTCGCAGGCTCAGGTGTACAAGCTGAGCTTTTAGATTTTAATGAGCTGCTGCTTTCAGAAGTAAGGGGATAAATAGTGAATTGAGGCTGTAGGTCTTCCAGTCTCTGCACAGGTGAGTTAGATGTAGCCTTGTGGACAGGTGAAATGTTTGAGCTCCTGTCTTTGAAAACAAGGAAGTTAGGGGAGAGAGACTTGGTTTTAATGGGGGGATTTTTATAAGTGTCTTCTTTCTGAACAAAAATGGGGCTAATGGTTTGTTTTTCCTCTGGAAGGGAGACTAAAATCAAGTTATCTTGAAGGTTAGCTTCCTTTGGTGCTGCGTCTCTCTCTGTGCTTTGTTGTTTCAGTGAGCTCTCTACCTTTTCCTCAGCTAAGAAAGGTGAAGTAGATACAGGTGACTGAACTGCCACCACTGGTGAACCGCTTTTGATTTCAGCTACAACAGATTTTTCTGCCCTGTCTAATTCAAACGAGGGTGACACACTCTCCTCTGCCAAATGTGTGGGGTATTGTGTTTCTGTAATATCAGCTGAACTGGAATCCTCCTCAACTTCAGGTGTATTTCTTAAGGAAGGAGAGGGCTGTTTATACTGAGGGTTGTACTCAGTGGAGAGGGTTGCTGTTGAATGCTGCTGATACCTCTGCTCAGGAGATGGAGCCACAGGTGATGGCTCGCTACTTCTTTGCTGAGGTAATGGACTTTGATATTTGTCTGATGAAGGGGTTTGATACCTTGGCTCTGGTGAGGGAGTATGATGCTTTGGCTGAGGTGAAGGTGTTTGATACCTGGGTTGGTGCAACAGAGTTATTTCAGGCTGCAGGACAGAGCTTGTGAAGCCTGATATATGAGGTGAGTCTCTTGGTGAACCAGTGGACTCTGCTATACTGCTCTGTATACCGTCCCTGCTTGGAGTAGGGCTCCTTGCTTCAGGGGACACAAGTGTCCTATCAGGCTCAGGGGTGGAAAGAGGAGAGTGCTCAGGAAATTGGGGAGTGTCCCTGTCCTCGGGCTGAACTATGGAGTAAGAAATCCCTGTGATGTGAGGGGACGAAGTGAGGCTTCTTGATGAGACAGGGTCAGAGTCAGAGTGAAGTTCTAGGAAAGGAGACACTGATGTTGTTTCCACGTCAGAAGAACCCTCTCTCTTTCTGACCACAGGTGAGGATGAAGTAATCCGGATTTCAGGTGAGGGAGCAGTATGTCTGTGCTCTATGGGAGAGCTGTTGTTCGTAACTTCAGGAGATGGAGATAAATTGTAACTTACCGCAGGTGAAGACACCTGGTTTGAAATGTGTCTTATTTTATGTGAGGGGCTGGGAGAGGGTGTTCTTGTCCCGGTCTTAGCCAAAGAAGAAGCGGTGAGCAGGCTAGGTGAAGAAGCTGTGTGTCTTAATTCAGGTGAGGCACCACTCTCCACAAGCTCAGGAGACGGTGCTATTGAAATGACAGGTGAGGGGGGAGTGTATCGTGGAGCAGGTGTAAACCCAGTACTGACAGGTTCAGCTGATAACCTTGTATCTTGGCTTTCAAGAGTACTCGTGGTGTCTTTTACTGCAGTGAAAGAATCCGAAATCAGTTCAGTGGTGCAGTTACAATCTTTGATATCAGGTGTGGAGCCTCTGCTGAAGAGATCAGGCAGGGAGACCCTCTCTCTTTGCTCAGAAAAAGGAGAGGATGCTTGAGAATTAGGAGAGTAGGGCGTATTCTTCAGCTCAGGGGACGCCAATGTTTCTCTTGACTGGGATGATGACTCTCTACTACTGTGTAAAGGTGAAGGAGATGAAAGGGTGGCTCTGGATTCAAAGCCTGATTCTGTTAAATCGAGAGAAAAATCTTTGGATGTGGCCTTAGGTGAGGGACTGCTGTGTTGATTTAAGTAGCTGCTCTCTGACTTAGGCGAGCTGTGTGCAACCCTGAATTCAGATAACGATTGAGTGTTCACTAATTCAGAGGAAGAGGAGCAGGCACAGTTCCTAGGCTCAGGGGAGGGACTTGGAGATAAAGACTGATGTGAGGGGCTGTAATGTCTAGCTTTTACAGTGGGAGTGGTTCTCCTTGGTTCAGTATCTGAACGAGCTTGTGTAGGACTAGTTGAGGATGGAGAACATCTTTTTTCAACTGAGGAAGAAGACAAGGATGACGCCCTTCCCTCTGTGCTGAGGGTATAGGGGCTGTTATATCCAGGAGAGGGGGTGCTCTCACCAGTGTTAAGGACTTCAGATAATGGGCTAGATGTACTAAGCTGAGGTACTGGTGATTTGCTTTTTGTCTCAAAATTTGGGCTACTGTTCTCAGAAACCTCTGGAGGCCCTGAGCTCAGTCCCTCACGCTCGGTCTGCCTTCTTACTGAAGACTCAATCTGCAACAGGGGGCTGTGAAACCTTTCTCTTGAATCTTCAAAGCCCTCCTCCCCTTCACTGGAGCCTGGTGCAGTGTGGTAAGAGCCTGAGTCGTTCAGATCATCCACCAGAGGGGATGCAGCAGCTGTCCCGTCCACCTCCCTCTGGGAAGGGACAAAAGCCCCTACAGCAGGGCTGCTTGAGAGGGAGGGCGACTCACAATCGTCTCCAAAAATGTCACACAGGCAGGTGGTCTCGGAAATGGCACTGCGCTGACTAGGGACGTTGATGATGTCAAAGATTTCTACGTGGTTGGGGGTGCCGTCACGATGGCACAGGGAATAGGTGTGGCGGGGTGCACTGCGCAGGAAGGAGTAGCTGTCCCCCTGGAGAGTCCAGCTGTCCATCGCTCGTCCACAAGCTCCAAATCCTCACTGTGGCCAGTCCAGTCTCCTCCTCTTCTGCTCTGGGCTCTGTTCCTAGACTAGAAATCAGATATGGTCATCTGGCAGATGTGTAGCTCATTCATTTATATCACCAGTAACACCAACGAATATCATTGAGAGGCAAAAGCTTATTAATAGCAAATATAGATTCTAGACTGAGCATTTTTTCTGTTTTGTTACCTTACCAACAGCAACTTAAGCTTTTAACCCTCAAATTTTCCTAAAATACCAGCAGTACACAGAGATATTGTAAACTTCCAAAAGAGGTTTAGAACGTGAATATAACGGTCACTATGCCCTTAAAAGCAAGCAGTAGCACACTACTAAACATTTTCAGTTGAAACCATAAATTCTCTACCTGTGCTTAAAAGCTCAAAATATATCATTTAGACAATATAGAGTATGATATGCAACCTTTTTGAATTATAAAGACTAAGATGTATTCATCTTACATATGGAAACTGACAATGGTTAAATAAGCTCTGCCAAATACATGCCCTTTACCTAAACCTTCCACATTGTCTTGGTGTAGGACTGACTATAGAGAGCCTGTTAGTCTTGCAAGCAGAGAAGGATTAATTGGTACTATACCTTTGGCCAGTGATGAGACTTTCCCAAGTGTGTGGAGTTCCTCTGTGTTGCAATAGCTGTCCCTCATTCACCAAACTGTCTCTCAAAATCCACAGAACATTCCTCGTTCACAAGACCTCTGCGCATTTGCCGATCCAGGACTGAGCAGCTCTGCACAGTCTGGCAGAGCCACACTGGCTAGACAACTTCAGAATGTAAAAGGCACTGCCATGTCAGACTTGAATAGAAAAAGCAATGACCACTCAGGCCCATTACATCCTCTAGTGCTCCCATCTCTATATCTGCCCCTCCCCTTTGAGCTGGCCTGAGGGAAACTGCTTACAGAGTAACCTAGATCTTCTATCTTCTCCAGACTGGGGTTTGGTTGGACACTGGCTTTCCTGTTTGAACTGGGCTAGGGGGCGGCGCCGGGCGGGAGTGGGTTTATAGTTAGCAGCAGGTGCTGATTCGGCCAGGACAGATAAGTGTGTCTGGAATCTGACACTTAGTGCCAGATCAGTCACAGGGCACCTCTATATATAGACCCATACTGTCAGGGCCAGAAAGCCATAGCTTTAGTAGCTGTTTGCCTGGGAATGTTAGTGTGGAAAGAAAGGGGAAATGCAAAGCTTGAAGTACAGCCCACATTGTCCACTTAACCTCTACATATGAGGTTACACTTAACATGAAGGGTGTGGTTAATGCTTGTATGTGTGTGTGTTTGTGTGTGTGTGTGTGTGTGTGTGTGTGTGTGTGTGTGTGTGTGTGTGTGTGTGTGTGTGTGTGTGTGTGTATGTGTGTGTATGTGTGTGTGTTTGTGTGTGTGTGTGTGTGTGTGTGTGTTTGTTTGTGTCTGTGTGTGTGTGTGTGTGTGTGTGTGTGTGTGTGTGTGTGTGTGTGTGTGTGTGAATGCTACTGTAAAGTTTATCTGTGGTACAACAGGTCAAAGATTAATATAGACCATCCAACTTTGACAGCTCACATGCAGAACTCCTGCACTGCATGGTAACTAACAACACTTGGTGAGTTGCTCTCACATTATTTAGGTCAAGTTTTTCCTTTTTTTTGTTCTGGATATTTTACATTTCAAAATCACTAGGCCTAGAGCCAATTATTATTTTTTGTTTCAAATTTACATCTGATCTCTCCTGTCAACACATGCCAAACATTTGATCAAAGGGATCATGGTATTTTACTGTACTTATTATTGTTGCTACAATAGCAGTACCCTTTTAGCCACATTGTGGCTGTCTGAGCACGTTTAATGGTGGGGAGCTTGGATAAGCCCTCTGTCCCTAACCTAATACCTCATGAGATTATCATTCATTCTCAGTCATTAAGT
Source organism: Etheostoma cragini (assembly GCF_013103735.1). Lineage (NCBI taxonomy): Eukaryota > Metazoa > Chordata > Actinopteri > Perciformes > Percidae > Etheostoma > Etheostoma cragini. The sequence continues at coordinate 11,727,263 of NC_048416.1, read as the reverse complement.
CACTCAGGGTAAGCCAATGGAAAATCTTTGATTGCAGCCCAACTGAATGTTGCATAAAGCTGAGGGTATATTATACTTGTTGTATCAAGCTCTTAACACTGAAAAGTCATCTATCCATTATATGTCATCATACATACGGTATGTAGATTGCCCCCCCTTTTCTGTCTGAAGTATCAGGACCTCAAATGCACACACACTATAGGTGTGGCTATAGCCAAAATGGGAACTGATGCCATGACTTTGGTGGATTGCTCTATTCACAGAGCTATAACATTGCAACATTTCTTTTTACATAATTGAGTCTGTATAAACTCAGTATTGTTATTAGACCTTTCAGATGTATCTTGTAAATCATTTCATGTTTCACTAGTGGCTCTAATGGCATGACAAACATACAGTGCCATCCCTCTGAACTCTTATGAGGCAATAAAGAGAGCTTGGATTTGATTAGAACGTCTACAGTAAACTTGCATACACTATTTAATCATGTGTTACAAATAAACACAGAGATCACTTAAAAAAACACAGGGAAAGTGTAAAACATAAAGTTTTAAAGGTTGGAAAAGACAACATGCATGCATGTGTGGGCTGGATAGGAGATATTGTGAACTTATGTGCATTGACACGCTGATAAATTTGAACTATGGCAAATTGGGTTGCCAATTTGGTGGCTATAGCAACACAGCAGACTGGAGGAGGAGTCAGAGTGAAAGAATGATGAGCAGCTCAGCAATTGCGAGCTTTAGTCTACATCACTGATAGATTAGTCACGCCAGCTTGCTCAAGTCCAAAGGCCTCACCCATCCTCAGCAATGCAACACATACCGTTAAGCTGTGCAGAAACAATATGCTGTGTGGACATCTATAAGCAGACAAACATATAATGACCTTCTAAATCAAGGGGCTTGGCAGAGACGATGATGCTCATCATCCACATGTGGAGCAAATTTAAAGTTATCCCAAATTAGTTGACTTTACTAGAAATGTGAATGAAAGCCTGTTGTCATAAATTTTTACAAAAGGTGAAACTTATCAGGAGTAGTAAGTTGATGCCGTAGACAAATTAAGTTTACTATTTTAGTCATTACTAAAAAATATTACTAAACATAAATTATTTTTATCTGGAGTCATGTTGTCTAAAATGTTTTAATGCATACATTTTAAATGTCCGTTGTATTCAAGCCATTCCCAAATGAGTTGATAAGCTAATTAAGACTAGGCATATCTGCGCCACAAAACCCTCTCTGCATTTATCAGTATATCTCAACTATAGTGAAGAGATAATCAAGAGGCAGATAATCAAGTAAAGATAATTACCTCTTCTGAAGAGTTCATCATGTTTGATTAATCATCTGTGTCCTCCTTGGTTACTAGCAACTGCATGGAAGAGGGGAGGGGTGGTGCGCGATCATCAGCTTGTATCAGGTGGCTGCGCCAACAGTTTTGTCATTACCTAGAATTCCTTATGGTGGGGGGACAGAAACTACGCACTATAGCTTTGAACAAATATAAAACATAGGATACTAATGAATTTATTTGTTTGTATTCATATTGTTCATTTTCCTTTAGTACAATATGACTTCAAGTACAATATATTCAATACATTTTTTTCTTCATTCATATTGAAAATAACCATTAGTGTCAGCCAGCCATTCAGCGTTATATGAACACTTCCTCCACCACTGATAACATTAGCAATGTTTATATATTTTTTTGATATTTTCAGTCCACTAAATTAAATAATGGAACTTGTTACTTTAGTACACTAAATAGAGTTGAATGCTATTAATTACTAGTTATTTTGCTGATCAAGACTTACATACATATGATAAGCTTTAAAAATGTAACTACCCTTCTGAAAAAGGGTATCTTTCATTCGTTACTCTTTCAAAACAATAACTAATCATTAACTACCCTATTTTGTGTACCTTATTGTAAAGTGTTACCGATGTCGGAGAGAAAATTACTTTTATTTTGAAATGTCCAGTTAAGGCAGAATGCGACACAGGAAGATCCGCATTACGACTGCTGGTGAAGTGTTGCCATAACAGGCAAGTGGCTAACGCTAATGTTTGCTAACTAATTAGCAGAATAGGTGAGTGGTGTTTATTAAAACATATGTTATGATTCAGTTAAGGGGTGATAGATGTTTTAAGTGTTGGGGTAATGCAAAATAATGTAGACTAGCGGGTTGTCATTCTCTCCTGAAATTATTCCGGCCATGTCAGTCAGCAGCTGGCTAACATCAACTAGCTAGCTAAGTAGCTGGTAGCTTGCTAGCCACTGTGATACCATTTGTTTATGTTAGCTGTGCGACACCTTGATTTTCTCAATTACCGCATCGAATCAAAATAAATGGTTCGTAGTTTTAGACACTTCGAATTTATCAATGTTCGTAAGTGATAAAAATACAAAATTTGGTATTTCACTATTGTAATATCAATGTAGCTTGCTTTTATGTTGGTTAACGTTAGCTGTATTGCGGTAACGTTAACTGCTAGGTGGACATTTTCTGCATCCAGCTTATAAACAGTGAATGACAGCAAAGCTATACCTAGCAATAAGTTGATGTTTTTCTACCAAGAAAGTAATACTATCTGAATGCAGACCAGCTGCTTAAACAAAATCCCTGATCCACATTTTCTTACGTTGCCTGATTCTTAAATTATATCTTCGTATTGTTGAGACTCTGCTGGCGACTAACGTAAGCTAGTAAACACCAGGCCGCAGAGTGCACTATGCGGCTACGTTTAACGTTGTTAAGGCCTTGCTAGTTGATGGCAGTGTTAACACCAGGCCAAACTTTTAATCAAGGCAGTACTAGGACGGTTTGCCTTTTTCTTCTCTTGATTTAAAAAAAAAAAAAAAAAGAATGTCTACCAGCTGTCAAAGCGCCTTTTTTAGACCATTGTACCTCAGCGCTAGGGCTGTCAGCTGTGTGAAAATCATAGGGCTGTCAGTATGATATCAGTTTTGTCAAATGCTGCAGGTATGTAATATTGAAATAATGGAATGTGATCCTACATCTTACTATAGGTCTACAATCCCAATTTGTAGGATTTTATGTTATGTTGAATCCACTGCAGCAAACTACAGAGAAAACAAAAACATGAATTGTGTGAGACTGACTAATACATCACCTGGGCTAATATGTCTGCCGGTTTGTACTTTAGAAACAGTTACATTGCACTGACAAGTTTATTTTTTTGTCTGTCTAGTCACAATTTAAAAAACAAAAACAAATTTAAAGGGATTGTTATATAAAAAGTATATGCTTTTGTATTTCGGTAAAAAAATAACTGGATTGATTAATTGATTGACATAACCTAGTTACAGCTTGCTGTGTTGTCTGTGTTTTTTTTTAATTGTAAACTGCATAACTTTGGGTTTTGAGTTGTTGGTTGGACAAAAAAATCATAAAACACCTTGGGCTTTAGGAAATTTAGGTCAACATTTTTTTCAACATTCTTTGATGAAACGACTAATTGAGAGAATAATTGGCACATTAATCTGCAATGAAAATATGTCAGTTGCAGCCCTAAAAAAAAATCAAAAGAACATATTACTAGTTCACTGACTTTGACTTGTATTTTTTCTGTTTTTATTCTTCTGTTCTCCAGGTGTTGATGTTTTGTGTGTGAGTGTTCCAGTCCGAACCATGGAACAGTGTGCGTGTGTTGAGCGGGAGCTGGAGAAAGTGCTTCATCGCTTTGTAATGTACGGCCACCAGTCTGAGGAGAGGCTAGACGAGCTCCTGCGCAGTGTCTGCGAGATACGAGGACAGCTAGTTGCTTTTGGTAAGAAAAAAAACTGAACACTATGAAGACATAATATGTATTATTATATTAAGTGAATTGCATTTTATGTTCATAGACGTTTTTAATTTGGTTGTATTTAAATTTAAATGATGCTTTGTTAGTTTGCTTTATTCTTTCTCTAACATAGCTGATCATCGGGCGCATATTAATTTGGACGTACAGAGTGAAGACTTATTCTTTTTCCTTCTTGCAGGAGTACAAGATGCAGACTTATCTGTCCTATCCCAGACTATGGCACAATGTTGTAAGAATATCAAAGAAACTGTTCAGATGCTAGCCTCCCGACATAAGGACATCCATGGCAGTGTGTCAAAAGTGGGCAAAGCCATTGACAGGGTAAGGACAGGTGGCAACGTTCTTCAACATTTTATCATTTACATACATATACTTGACCTCTGATATGCTTCTCTGCAGAATTTTGATGCAGAGATCAGTGCCGTGGTGGCTGAGACGGTGTGGGACACCCCTGAGAGACAGAAATACCTGAGTGAGACCATTGTGGAACACCTTTACAGACAAGGGATGCTCAGTGTAGCAGAGGATCTTTGTCAGGTAAGTGACCGTGAACCCTAAAGATCCTTGTCTGGAATGTAACAATGCAAATGAATTAAAGCAACATTATGGGACTTTAAATCTAGCGTAATCCTCGTTTTTTATGTCAGGATCATTAATGTAAGACCTCTTGATAACTTCAAATACCTGTGTCTGTCTTCTAGGAGTCTGGTGTAGTTATAGATATGAGTATGAAGCAGCCTTTCCTGGAGCTGAACAGAATCCTTGAAGCTCTGAGGATGCAGGACCTCAGGCCGGCACTAGAGTATGTAGACCGTCATTGTCTTTGTAAAGAGAAGAAAATGACTATTTTCACACACAGAGATTGACATTTTGGCTTGACATTAAAATTCACTACAAGAAGTACAAAAGCCATTTATCAGTACAACGCAGCACGGGAAACATGAGCATACACAAGAAAGTTGTTTTATATTTGCAAAAATACTTAAGCGACGTTTCCCATCTGACTGACTCCTGATCAGAACGTTGGGCAACTCTCTGGACACTTAGTAGACGTTTTAAATGTTTTATAAATTTCTATTGGGATTAAGTTTACTTTGGTTTGATATGTCACTTTTGACAACATAATGATGATTGGGAAAAAAAACTCCCTCTAGTGTGTTGATTGCAATATTATGTGTCAACATAGTTGAGTGTACTTTTTCATGTCTGTGCCTTCTTAGGTGGGCTGTGACGAATCGGCAGCGCCTTTTGGACCTGAACAGCAGTCTAGAGTTCAAGTTGCACCGCTTGTACTTTATTAGCCTGCTCAGTGGGGGAATCGGCAACCAAATGGAGGCCCTGCAGTATGCCAGGCACTTCCAGCCCTTTGCTTCTCAGCACCAGAGAGGTAGACAGTATACAGTGGCATCATTGTAACATTCCACACAAAGATGCTAATCTAAGGCTGTGTTTCACTGTTTTTCTTACATTTGGAAGAATTTGAAGCTCTCGCTCCTGACAACAATTTGGGAATCGCATAATAGCAACCAAGATGGAATGAAAGTGTTCTTAAGGCAAATACATGACTATTCTGAGACATACCTGTTCCACACCTGTACTTTTTGTCCCTGCAGATATTCAGATTCTGATGGGTAGTCTGGTGTACCTGCGTCATGGCATTGATAACTCTCCGTACCGCAGTCTGCTGGAGACAAATCAGTGGGCCGAGATCTGTAACATCTTCACCAGGGATGCCTGCGCTTTACTGGGTCTCTCTGTAGAGTCTCCACTCAGTGTTAGGTTAGAAAACCATGGAAAACACACAAAACATCTTCTACGAGTTCCATTAAAATTATTGACATTTATTTCAAAGTTAAAACAATTTATTAGTATATTTGTTGTCATCACCTTGTTTTCTTATTCAAGTCAAACTCAAACAATGCTGCCATGTCTAATTCTCTGCAGTTTTGCATCAGGCTGTATGGCCTTGCCAGTCCTAATGAACATCAAGCAGGTGATCGAGCAGAGACAGTGCAGCGGAGTCTGGACGCACAAAGATGAGCTGCCTGTAAGTCCCTCTGAATTTCCAGACGGCGTCTATCGCTCCTTTCCGTTCTTATTCACTGTTTCACCATTCCCATCATGTCTGTTCCTGTAGATTGAAATCGACCTCGGGAAGAAGTGCTGGTACCACTCTGTGTTCGCCTGCCCGATCCTCAGGCAGCAGACCTCGGAGAGCAATCCTCCCATGAAGCTCATCTGTGGCCACGTCATCTCCAGAGATGCCCTTAACAAACTGACTAATGCTGGAAAGTAAGTCAGCAATACAGGCCATATTGGTAGATATGTGCAGGATGAGGTTGTGTATAGTGTTAGAAAATCACACTAATAGGATAGCAAAACATGGACCTTGTGAAACGATTACTGGTGGTTTCTTGCATTCCAAAAAATGTCCTTTTCAGCCGAGCGACTTCAGTTTCTAGAAAAGGGACACTTTTCAAAATAGTCCCACAGCGATAATTCAACTTTGGCAGAAAAGGCAAGCCTGTTTTAAGCCTACAGTAATGTGGTGAAATAAATGGAAACCAATGGCTTTCTATGAATTAGGAAGTCAATCCTAAAACAAATAGTTCATTTTAGAAAATGGGCAGCTGTATAAAGTGTACAAGATTATCAGCCAAAATAACTGATATGATCCATTTAAACTAACAAACCACACAGTGTAACATCCTCTTCCTGCTCTCCTCTCCCTCCCCTGTCTCGTCCTCAGGTTGAAATGTCCGTACTGCCCCATGGAGCAGAATCCGTCACACGCCAAGCAGATCTACTTTTGATACCGCACACTTTCTTCACGAGTAAGGCTGAAGTTCCCTGGAGCTCTTTGCATTTCCAGGACCATTTGCTCTGGCCCTTTTCCTCTGTCCCTGGCCTCTTGGCCTGTTATTGTAAGCATTAAGGTTTTATCCCAGTGCTCCTTTGGACAGCCTTGGCCATCCCGTAACCCATCTAGGACCCTCCAACTTTGCGTAGTATACAGAGTCCAGCGAGGGTGGTCCAACTACAACCTGTAGTAGAGTGAGGAGTCTGTCAATAATGAGAAAAACCTCACGAAGAAGCACCTACAAACGGTGCATTCATTGAAACTCATTTGCAAATGCCTGCAGAGTTAGAGGCTTATCTTTTTAAAGTAAGTAATACTTTATAGTGTTTGTTTTTCTTGGCTTTATGGACTGTTTGAGTTGGATGACTGCTTCTTTTTTTCCTTCTTTTTTGTGACTGAAGCAGTTGAATGATTATGGATGGGTGAGTGTGGGTAAACGGTATAGATAGGCAGTTTCTGATTTCAGAATGGTAATAAACTTCTATTATACATGAGAAAATCCACAGAAAAACCAACTGTGTTGAAGGTTTATTATTTGCTGGGGAAGGGAACTGTGGAGGTCTCTTGAATTGAACTGTTGATTGTGACCCATTGCTCCTCCATAATGTAATAAAGGCCTCACTGTTGGCTGATGTATCTGTTTGATCAGTAAAACAATTAACTCACAATGGTGGAACAGTATTTTTCCTTTTTTTTCTTTTTTTTTTCTTTGTGACTGACTGCACCAGCAAGATTTTCCTCATTGTAGAATGCATTTGTCTTGTTCTATGTATGTATTTAACAAACCGTGACAAAAAGGAAACAAAAAATATATACTACTGTGAAATGTGCTTTGTTTCTATTTTTCATTGCAACCGCCACAACAGCTCATGTAAAATAGTAAATTAAACTGAACAACAACATGCATAATCGACACTACTGCGTAACTAACAGAACTATCGACTCAACAGTTCACATCACGGTGGTGCCATCGCCGCACTCTGCCCTGCATTGTGTGTCCTAAGCTTGCAAGCCATGTGATTTGGAGATGTGAAGTGGTGTGATGGTAGCCGTATGGTCTGACTTGCAGTGACTAGGCTTGTGATTCAGCTTTACTCGTCGTGGGTGGGGAAGTCTGCTCTGATCATTGTGGCTGTTGTTTAATATATATATATATATATATATATATATATATATATATATATACTGAAGAGAAATGCCTCTGCTGCATAGCTTTTATTTAAGATGAAGTCAGAACAGAAACATTAAAACCATACATTTTCTCAGGGCTCATTGTAACAGTAAATACCACACTTTGCAGTTAGTATTATAGTTGTACGTTTATATAAGGAGCTTTGAACAAAGAGGACAAATATTTCACTGGTGAGGCTGATAACTTGGGTGTGATTTAAAGTTTGGATGTATTCTTAAGCTGGTGTTGTGTAAGTATTCTCCAGGGGGGATGTGTGTCACGATTTCCAAGGCGTTTGGATGTAAAATACAGTTTGTTTAGATGATTAATACTATTAGTGCAAGCTCACGATGTCCTCTTGAAAATGGTGATGTCACCTCACACTCTAGTGAGGCTAATTTGTTCAGCAAGCAGCGCACCAGCATAGCTCACACTGACAATGCAACATTACACATAGTTTTAGGTCACAGTTTAAGATACACATTTTTTTTTAATCTTGGTTTTATTTTGGAAATGGGTTAAAGCACATGTTTTGTGTGGACTTTCACTGAATTTCCTCTGTTTTTCTTTGATTGACAATCAATCAATGCTTCTTTGAGTGTTCCTTCATATAGACTGCTAGCGCTCTGTACTTCTGTCGTAATGATCTTTTATTGAATGTTTGCATTTCCTGCTTTGTGTGTTATGCAAATTTTATTGTAAATATTTATCCTCTAACATGTTTCATATACTTGCATCTGAAATTAAAATAAAAATTTATACTCCAAGTCAATTTTGGAGGCGTGTGATGGCGTTCGGTGGCGGCCTGCTCCTACCATAAGTCACTGACCATTTTTAACAGCTGCTCGGCCCTCCTTTCATCACCACTAGGTGGCGGTCTTTGCTGTATTATCTGTTCTCCAGACTAAATGGCCTTCAAATCTATTGGATCTCAGGCTAGAGGTTTTAATTTGAAAGGAGTTTCACACAAGGATCCAGGTGTCCCCTACATGAATTATACGCTGTTTAATAATCATGGGAACTCATCAGATAAACAGTACTGATGGCATTCAGCACTGCAACCCTCTTACAGCGTGGTAGTGTGAGGTAAGAATCCTTTCTCATCCCACTACAGTACACCACTCCTGACCCGTGCAGTTATATTCAGCCCCAGTTTATATAATGTTTAAATGCCAAGTTGAGGGCCTTGTGAGTCAGCCACAGCTCACAGCTATTTAGATCATGATCATGTAAAAAAATAAATAAACCTACGTTATGGACTTGCATGTGCTATCCCTCACTTTTCACACTATTTTATAGATTTGATTTTTCTCATGCCTTGCCATTAACATAACGCAGGAATTTAAAAATAGCCAATTGTTAAGCTCTTATCATCTCGGAAATGATATCTGTGCACCCCGTTCTGGTGGTTTCCATATTAATGCTTATTTTCTTGAGCAAACAGGGATTGTCCTGTGTTTTCATCTCAGTTGACCTTTCAGCTCCCTGCTGTCTGTACTGCAGGAGATGGTATGTGAGGACTGGCTGGGGTAGGGCAGGAGGGCCTAAGGGAGAGGCTGAGATAAGGATTCAAGGCTCAACCTCTAAAAGCCACATTAGTCCCAAAAGCCTCCACCGCTCGGTTGTTCATTCTGTCATAAATCTCATGTCCTTGGGTTTTATTGGCACGCTCTGAGGAGATTTTAAGCCCCTTCAGAGAAGACAGGCGTCTGAGCCCTCGGGTGAATGTCATCAGTTACACCGCTAACATTTTGACAAGTGATTTCAGGGGAGTTTAATTCAGACAACGGTGGACAGAAAAGTCTATTATCAGGCATTTTACAGCCATGATTTACACCAGAAAAATGGCATCAGGGTAAGAACCAACTAAACTGCTTTTACACCGCTTCATAAGGTTTATTATGATATTTATACTGTACAGTTTTAATTCCAGTAAATAGACAAGAGTCACAGTATGTTGAAATGTCAGTTGAGAGCTGGCTTCTGAATGTTCATATATTACTAAGAAACAATACAAGAGAACAACTTCACCTATGTCATGCATTGAATTGTTCTTGGCTGGGTATGTGCACCAATAAGCAAGGCAGTTATGTTCAGTATCCTAATCTGCTGATTGCTTCCATTGCAATCAAAAGATGTAGACATATGCCCATTTAAGACAACAGTGTGCTTGAAATACAATGACAAAAGGCCAATCAAATCAAAATGACATTATTTACAAAATATATTGATATCACCTGACAGGAGCTGGAAAAAGAGCATTTCAAGTTTCTTAAGTATGGTACACAGTTTTCCTGATGGCAAAGAAATAGCATTAGTACTTGGCACCAGATCGCTTTAATCCCCGATACCTGTACTTAACCCAGAGATGCAGCTCTCCTCACAGAACCCAGGTGAGCTCTGATTCCACAAAACCTTCTGCACAGACTGAACAGGTGCTGAGATGGTACATGGACCACACTAAATCCATGTGAATCCTTTGGTCCTTCCTTTAGAGCCTTTGGTTACTGTCAAGCAGTCCAAACCATAAAGTAACTCCAAAATGAACACAAAATAGAAACAATCAGGATATTAATTGTCTGGGTGTTTGGCTGTATTTGTTTACAGTGTTGACTCGATTCTTCTGCCAAGGACAGAAAGCTCAGAAAGTATTACTTAGAGTGTTCTGTAGGGGTTGTTGGTCCTGTCTGTGCAGGATCAGGGCATTAAACAATCAAGAAGGGTGCATGGGGAGAGAATGGCAAACTGACAGGAAACTTTGGAAGCCCATGTTTTTGCTGGCAGAAGAAGAAAAATAGATGAAAAGTTATGCATGATACAAATATGAATACTCATCAAAGTCAAAATGATGAGATAATTAGTCAAACTTTTGAGATGCCACAATCTCAGCCATGACTTAATGTTTCATATCTTTGTCTGAGTATTTTGGGATTTTTTTCAAAGCAGATCAACATTTTGACTAAGGACCTTGTCATTTTGTTTAAGAAATGTGTTCATTAAAGCATTATGACTTAGTAATGGAAAATGTAAATGATGTAGTCATAATTACTAACTTGGTATCTTTAATTATTTCTGACTTAGGTCAAAACTTAGTTCTTAAAATGTTAAGTAAGTCTTAGTCAGTAAAAATGTTTGCTCATCTCATCATTTTAACTTAGTTAGTCTATTTTTGGACTTCTGTAGAAAACATACTTCCTGGATAAACAGTTTGCCTTGCAAATGCCGGTTAGTCTGTCACATTCAAATTTCCGATGATTCTATTCTCTCAATCCATGGCAAACCAGAGGAAGGTCTGTCCTCTGGTTTTTCACCTGCTCTTTCACTCCTCAGCTCTGGTACTTCTCTTTCCAATGTCCCATTTCTGCTGCTGCTGCCTCCACCTCTCCCTCCTTCTCCTCCTCCTCCTCCTCCTCCTCTCTCTCTGCCTGCCCTCAGCTGGTGCAGTTCCCTCTCCAGCGCTTCATTGCGGTGATACATCTCTATGTAGCTGGCCTGCAGCTCCTTCTGGTAGCGAATAACCTTGTCCTTTTCCGCCTGCCATGTCTGCCTCTCTTCCTCGAAAGCCGTGGCCTGGTACTCGCTCTGGCGTCGCTCCAGCAGGAGCTCTGCGCGCAGGCGCTCCTCCGTAGTGCCCCCGCACCCTCCTGCAACACAAAGGTTCACATGGCTTCATCTACATTCCAGTAGAGCCATAGGGGACACATAGTGAAAGACATTGGCTGCTTTGAAATGTGCACAGAACTCTGCTCTTGACCGGATTGGTCAAATAACCTGATTTTAAGTCCAAGCATCTCATGACTAATAATAACCCAGACAAGATCCAGCTGCGTTGATAAGAAACACAGTTTGGATGCCTCTCTTTCTGGGATAGTAAACAGACATCTGTGGCGTATAATTATCTTGCTTTTTAAAAACCTTTTTCCCTTATGTACAGTATGTAGGCTTGGAATATGCAGGCTTAAATAGTTTTGAAATACTTATGTTATTTTGTTTTGTGGTTGAATGCTGATCCGTTGGATCCAGTTACTTTAAAGTAAAGTCCTTTGAGACTTGTTTGTGGGAAATTGCTGTGTCAACAAATGAGCTTAAACTCTTATCTGCGTTTGTGTTGCCTCAGCATGACTAAAGTAAGATGTATTCCTTTTAACCTTTAAAGCACGTAGTTTAAACACCGCCAGTGGCAATATGTACACACAGTTAAGAGACATATCCATAAATCTACCTGTTGCCCCAGCTGAAGAACTCTCTTCTGCTCCTTTTCCATCCTCATGTGCAGTCTGAGAGGAGCACCTGCGACGCTGTGTCCCCTGCGCGACCAGTTTCAGTGCATCTATCTGGCCCTCCCTGTTTCGCAGATCTGTGCGAGTCTCCCTGAGCTGCGTCTTCAGCTGGAAGATCTCACTCAGCTTCTGGGTCACCTCTGCCTGTGAGTGCCTCAGCTGCTGCTTTAACAAAGAGATCTCCCCTGACTTCTGGCAAACCTGAGAGGAAAATAAGGGACAGGAGCAGGAGACATTTTTACTGACTCTACAGACCTGGTAATCATTTTAACAGGACAAACAAAAGAAGAATTCAGTTATCTCCCCTGTCCACTGTAATTACTACCTTCTACATGCTTCTCCCTGCCATAAAGTCCACCCGCCCCCCCTGTATTCCTAAGGCCAAACCTCCCACTGCGTCTCCTCCAGAGTGGGACTGGTTGGCTTTGCCATGGCTCCGGCCTCCTGACTCCTGTCCCTACTCAGGCTCTTGAGCTCCTCTTGCAGTCGGTTCTTCTCCTGCTGGACCTTGAACAGCTGCAACTGCAGGCTGCGCTGGGAGCGCTGGGCATGCTGGGCAACCTGACGCAGCTTGGCGGCATACAGGAGTTTTAGCTCCTCCACCTCCTTCTCCCACAGACGCTGTTTCCCTTCAAACACCTGCATGTGGCGAGCAGATGGGGGGTTAAACTTCAAAAGAAAGGCAGTTAGATGGATGCATAGATTGGTGGTGATGAACAGACAATGAGATTCACCTGAGCGATGGCGCCCTCACTCTCATCCAGGTTTCTTTTCATCTGTTTCAGCTCATGTTCTTTCTCCACCAGGCGCTCCTCCAGATCCCGGACCTAGAAAAAAACAACATGAATGACTTGCCAGTCTGTAAATCATCCATCCATCCATCCATCCATCCATCCAGTGCTCACCACTTCCTCAACAGACAAGGAGAGTGTCCATTCATAAGGAGGTGGAGCCTCCCCTCCATATGGAGCCAGACGGCTCAGGGTTGCCATGCTCCGACACGCCATCTCCCCTATGGCCCCGCCCCCTGGCCCTACAGCCTTTGGGCCCAGAGCGGTGCGGTCCAGGGAGCCAATGGTGTTGATGTGGCCCATAGATGCACTAGGGTAAAAAAGAAACACCCATGGCAATTAAATTCTCTTCTATAATCACCACCCACACAGTCATTATGTCTAAACAAAAAATCTATTATAGCAACACTCTTTGACAAAAAGTAGACAATAATGCTGCGGAAGACCTGATGTGAGACAGGTGTGGGCGGAAGGGAGGCCGGTATGGCGGCAGGCTGCTCATGGAGTTATGGCCCGAGTCTGACAGGTTATCATCCTCCTGGCTCATCCCGCGCACCGAGGAGAGGACCTACACAGTCATAATTATACCGTTATTTATCACTGTAACATGAATACGTTGAGAAAAGATTAATTTTCTTTCCCAAAATAGGGCTGAATAAAGTCAATGGAATGGAAAGTCATGGAAAGTTAGTTTTTGCTTCTGTAATCAATGCACAGACAACGGGATCCTTGATACAAAAATGATTCACTTGTTCAGTGACCCACAGCTCAATTTAAGTCAATAAAAAGCTTTTTATAAGTAAACAGCCAGATTAATAGACCAGCCACCTCCTTTGCAGAGGCAATAACTAGTTATAGACAGCAATTCACAGGAACTGGATCAAGGCTTAAAGTTACGATCATGTGTTAGGATACCTTATTACAATTGGATGTCGGGACTCCATGACGGGAGGGTGTGGAAGAGGAGGAAGAAGTGGAGACAGCTTTGGGAACGTGGGCGTAGGCTCTGTGAAGCCCGTTGGAAAGGCCATGTTCCACATCCTCCAACTTGGAAGATGGATAGAGGTTTTGCATGGAGCTGAAATTTTTGGGAGTGACGGGCTTGAAGGCGGACCTTAAACGAGTCTGGAGAAAAAGAACCAAGAGTCTGCAAAGTTCAGGCCACTTTTAGAGAATGCAAAAATGGTAGAAAGTAGCAGAGTCAAGGCTAAAGACGAAAAAGAGACCTTATAGTGAACGGGGCTGAGCTAAGGAACAATAAATCACAATGTTTCCATTAAATCAATGCTGTCCCACTCTGTGTTCTTAGAGTTGATCAATTCAAGCTAAAAAAATGGTGAGATTTGATTGCTGCAATAAATTCAGCAACACAAAAAGCCGCAGATTCTCAATCTATGCTGGTGGGCACAAGGTGATTTAAGGTTATTCTGGCAATAGGCTATGTTGGACCATGTTGCCAGAGATGTATAAATGTGATACTGATAAATCTAACTCAGCCCCAGCAGCCTCTAGCTGGCTGTATATCGTTCATAAAAAAGAACACACTGGATGCAGCATTCAGCTGGATCTGTGCCTGACTTGGTGAATAATGCTCAGCCCTTCTCATACTACAGTTTTAGAGGATGCTTTGCAATTTTAAATGTAATACTTTCAAGATTGCCCTGATTCATTTAAGTTATCTATTTTCTTCAAATAGTAATAAAGCTTGATGATCTAACTAAATCATGTTTCTTTGACAAAACATCTTGTTTAATCATCAAAAATAAGATACTCCTTTTGCAACAATATTCACCTTTTCATACTTGCCCCCACTTGGCAGTGAGTTCTTTGTCAAATCTACTTCGGTGCCGTCTTTATGGTAGACCTTGGCGTATAAGTTTTCCTCCTCGCGGCCACTGGCAGAGCCGAGGCCAGGGATAACGTCCTTCTTACCGTCACTGCTTGCGTTTGCTTTAGGCTCTTTTCTGTTTGGAAGCACAGTAGGTCAACTGGGGTCAAGTCCTGGCACGTTTTATAGTACCTTGCAGAATACCTTCAAAGTTGCAGCATGTGAACTGCTGTACGAAAGCATCTGTTTCTGTAGTGCAGCACTCACCTGGTGATGTTGAGGTAGTTAAGTAGCTCTCTTTGGGTGAAGCCTTTCTTTAGGAGGCCGTTGGTCTGTTTGGGTCTCACCTGGGGCATTGCATGGCTGCCTTTAGTCGGAGACACATCTGGCCTCTCCACCAGACTGCCTACACTTCCCATGCCGCAACGGGACGAGAGAGGCAACGGGTTACGGAAGTTTTTATTGGGGCCACGGGTCAGAGGAAGAGTCTGGACTGAGGTTGCCATTAGTTACAGGGCTCTGTGTGGGGGTAAGGTGCTCTGTGAAAAAAAGAAAAGAAAAGTCAAAGGTGAAGTATGTAGACCCGTTTAGTAAATAATAAGTTAATGACCATAATGACCATGATCTGGTCAACGTATCTGTAGAGGCTAAATCCACGCTTCAAGCCCCTGAGGTGCCGTTACACAGGTAGAGTAATTGACACACTTTTTACATTTTTGATCAATAAAATTCCAAGTCATATTTGCAGTTAACAGCATTGGTTCCATTTTTTTCTATGAGATATAAGTTGGTAGTCCAGACAAATTACTTGTCTGCTTGTGTGGTGTTGGTGTGGGTGTGTCCGTGGGTGTGTGTGGCTCAATTTGGTCCAAAACTGTTTGTGCCTCCGTGTTGCACCTGAGGAACCAAAGATTGGTTCCTTTTCATACCAAGGGCACTAATTGGCTCTTACAGTATCATTATAGATACATATAGTGTTTAAGATATTCCCTGCTTCTTGGCAAACTGGGTAGCATATTTAACATTTTAAATGCCAGCTAACTGTTCATTCTTGGATTTTCAGGGCTGCAAATTATGTTCATTATGGATTGATATGGTAATTATTTTCTCAATTGATTAATTAGTTGTTTGTCTCTTAAATGTTTTGAAATGGTAAATAAAATACCCATCACAAATTCTCATCACCCAAGGTGACATCTTCAAATGTCCTGTTTTGTCCAACCAACAGTTCAAAACCCAAAGACCTTCAGTCATACATGAAGGCAGAAAATATACACATTTGAGAGGATGGACCCAGAACATTTTTTGTCTAAGAAAATTGTCTAACTGCGTGGCAATCACTGCTAATACACACTTACTCATTCTCCTTTGTGGGGGGAGGAGCTTAGGAGACAGTTTTGGTCTTTAGCGGACAGGAGGGGAGGGACTGAGAAGTTGTTGATGTTCAAATTATCAACAATATTATATTATATATTATATTTTAGCGTTAGCATGCATTTACATAGCTGGATTTGCTAATAGGGACTAAACAGAACAAAAGCCACAATTTTTAGGATGCAACTAAAATAATATCTGGGAACTTCACTGGATATTCTGGGTCTTTGTAAATTATAGTGTCTTTGTAAATTATAGACTGTGGTCTAGACCTACTCTATCTGTAAAGTGTCTGGAAATAACTCTTGTTATGATTTGATACTATAAATAAAATTGAATTAAATTGAATTCACTAGTAACCCCAAATTTCAACCTCACAGTGGCGCTAGATGAAAAGTCAAGTGATCAACAAAGTCATTATACTTTAACCTCTAGGGACCATGGACAGTTGTACAATTCTTCGCAGTTGGAATAGTTTATGAGCTATTTTGGTCTGGACCAAAGTGAAGCTCTGTGTCTTTCCTCCTTTGCTAAAATAAACTCCACCTCTTGCCCCGTTACGGCCCTGGGTACATGGTGATCTCTGGAGGACGAGCATGAAGTGATGGACGTTTCATCAGCTGTGTTTCTCTGTACAGACAGCTGTCTCAGAGCACAGCTAGAACAACTCAGGATTTTACTGTGAAACACACACACAAACTGACCTCCACCAAAAACCTTTTATTGGAGAACAATGAATGTAAACGGATGTCTTTACAAAGAGGATAGATCCCAAATGAAAATGTCTATTTCCTAATGCAGTTGTTACAACATATGTCGTGCTCTCAGAAGCTCATGTTATCTTTTCACAACAGGTAAACAAAAGACTACAGCGTCATGTGAATCAGGGAGGTGGTTTTTCTGCGGTAGGGCAGGGTCGCATCAATATCCTGCTGCGAAACTCTTAACCATAGAGCTTAATACAGCAGGGCTGCTGCAACTTATTTGATTTGCAAATTGTCTCTTATGAAAAGCATGTGTATCCAAATGTAGCAATCATACACTGTGTCTTCATGTGTTTATGGCCTTTTATGTTTCCCACAGATATGAAGACTGTGTGAGATTTAGTTTCCTGTCATTCACCGCAGTCAACATTTTATAGAGAAAAGAAACAATAGAATGACTAACATTTTCACTCGAATTTGACAGATCTAAACCAGTTGCCAAGCTACACCTACCTTGGAGACTCTACTGTTTTGTCAATTTGAGTTTGAGCCTCTTCAGCTCTACGCACCAAATCTTTTCTCAACATTGTCTGTCAAATCACCCACATATTCCCTTCCCTCCTTCTTTTCAGACAACCTCATTAAGGCTCATTATTGATTTCACCCTTTGACCCTCTCTCTTCCTGTGCATAAAACATTCTCCAGACCATAAAACACTCAAACACGCCACAGTCCCTCTGACTATAAACAGGACCAGGGGGAGGCAATCTCATCTTTTGTGCTCAGCCAGCTCACGTAGTAGTCCCTGAAAAGGAGTTTAAAGGAGAGTTTAAAGCGCCATATTGGACATTTACTTGTTTCAGGACATTAAGTACCATCCTTGACTACTTAACATTACTGCTAACCATTTTTCAAACCACGCAACAAATATTATGATTAATTTCCTAACTTGTAACTCCTAAGTTTTTTACCTTCATCCATTTATAGACATCTGATATTTGAGATATGGCTGCCAAAAGCTACTCTACTGTAAAGGTATGTTGTCACAAGATCCAACATGAACGATCACCAATAAGCGAAATGAATGGTGTTTTTGTTCTTGCATAAGAAAGGGTAATGTTTGACAGGTGACTCTTAAGGCTAAGATATTAGTGTCCTTAAACACAATAACAAGATGAGTTTTTAAACTGGTTCCTGCTGGCATCTGCATTTAATAGGAAATAATAACAACAAGATAAGATAATTTGTTTATTAGTCCCCAATGGGGAAATTACTGCACTACACTCTGTGTACACACTTTTGTTAGTACTCACACGCAGGCCTGAAATACACACACATGCTCAGGACCTTGCTCACGGGCACCTGGCAGTGCCCAGGAGGTGAACTGGCATCTCTCCAGCCACCAATCCACGCTCCCAACTTTTTGGGTCCATACGGGGATTTGAACCAGTGACCCTCCGGTTCCCAACCCAACTCCCTATGGACTGAGCTACTGCCACCCCAAACTTGACAGAAAAATAAAGCAAAAAATGGTGGATTGATGATGGATTGATGACACATGTCAAGCAAGTTTAAGGTTGCTGCAAGTTTTTTTGAGTGAATTTAGTTGCTCCAAGTGTTTGGAAATTAAGAAATCAAGCTTTGGAAACTTGTTTGCAATGAAAAATGCACAATGGTGGTTGCTCTACAGTGCTTTGGCAGGGGGCATGGCTGCTTGGCGGATCAAACCTAGGCTCATCCAGATTAATGACTGGGCCATCATGCTGCCTGACCATCAGTTCTCACTCACGACACACTCGTATACCTTAAAGCAATTTCTCTCTCTTGCTGTCACACAGAAGTATACTATGTATGGGCATATATACCCACCGTGACACTATGGGATCTCCTCTTGCTTCTAATACAAGCCAGCTTTGCACTGCCGTGGCTCAAAAGTTATAATAATTATGCAAATGGCTAAAATAGGCAGATAGAGAGAGCTGTGCAACGGCAAGTCCAGCCCACTTCACTCAGGGCTCCCAGCCAGTCCCAGATCAAAGCAGACCAAGCTGCTCATGTTTATATTCATGACGTACAATTTTTTCCAATGTAAAACTTTCCACTAAAGCATCCAGCTCCTAATAAGCCAACATAATAGATGCTGCTCTCAAGCTAAGGAAAAAAACCTAATAATTAATTATGATGAATATTATCAAGTATAATGTGACAACTAGGTACTTCTCTGGTGCCGTCCAACCAGGAAGTCTTTCTGTAGTAAGACATGATGGATTTGAGTCATTGCAGGTCATGCTGATTGTGTATGTGTCTGACACCATTATGAATAAATCATGAGAGTGCCAGTCCTAATGGCCACTAGCCAAGGTCTGACACAGTATTTTTAGGTACGGTATTAGGTAAGACATGAGAGGCCAATCGATGCTTGATGGGAAGCTGGGGGATGAGGTGAGGCAAAGCAATTCCTTTAGGGTAGATACTAGGAAGGTAAAAATCCTTTAGGCTGCAACCACAAATCTGGCAGGACTGAAGAAATCTTGCATCCAGTTGTTTTCCATAATTGCCTTCTAGTTTATGGGCCCGAGTAAACCAGGAGACAGCAAGATTTATAGCCCAGCCCCAACTAACCATGGGGCCTAGAAATGCAACAGACATCTTTAAATCACACACACACACACACACACACACACACACACACACACACACACACACACACATGATTAAAGCAGTGCTCCCTGACAGCCTTGAACAGTTATGGTCTAATTGAAAAGTCCTCTGTTCTTGATTTATGCATTTTTCAAAGCAGTGACGGCCTTTTCATTTTTTTAAAACTTTGATCAAAAGCTAAATCAGTGTATCAAAGTGCTGTGTAGGTAGCAGATGAGGCTCTTCATTCCTCTGATGCTGCTCACCTTTACCTGCCTCTGCTGCTGCTGCTGCGCTTGTTTCTACTGGCCTCGTTCCAAAAAGGAAATGCTGTAAACTGGAGCTCTAAATTAAAATTAGTACATAAACGAATCTCATTTATTGACGATATCTGGTCAGCACAAATTTTCAGCCTGCTGAATGTAGCTGAGCATTAGTATGATTACTATGTGGGACTGCACAGTTTATCTTGAAACAGGGAAAGAGTGTTACTGAATACTGCAATTCCCAAACTGAGGCTGAAGTATACAATCACAATACCGTACAGAACTTGTGATATAGAGCAGTGCATACTAAAGAGGAAAGACAAGATGCTGAGATGTTCGAGTCTCTACTGCCTTTCAGTGAGGTTTTGGCTCAAGTTTTCTCAGGGTGATACCCTAACTCTTCAAGAAAACCACACAACAGCCACTTCACTATAATCACAAAGAAAACAAAACATGCAGCCTTCAAGAGGAGGGTTTTTAAGGACACTCTCCTAAAATATTGTAATCAGGTGTCCTTTGGGGAAAACAAAGCTTGCATTGAGTGCTTGAGCATGAAGAGGGGGCATATCAAACCCTGAGAGACACAAGGGTCAGCACTGGGACTGAGACAGAGAAGAGAAGGACGAGGAAGCCAAATTCCAAAAATGCTTTATACACAACACAAGCTCGGGCTCGTCAGCTTTTGATGCACAAAGTGTTCACTCCCACGGACGCTCACTCACACATTTGTGTGTGTGCAGGTCACTCAACACAGCCCCGAAAAAAGCATATGCACGGCTCGCAGCTACAGATCCTCTGCCCTCTTCCCTCAGCACTCTCTCTCCCCTGATCTATGATCAAAGTTTGTTTACCTTTGTGGGGTAACTTTGCAGGTTACATCTCAAACTCCCACACTGCGCACACTGTTATATTATATAAGCTCTATTAAAGCTGTACTTGTTAGTTTTCACAGCTGTTGGTTGTGTAAAACACAATAGAGTGATTACTAAATCAGCCACTGGCCTTATTTCATTTATTCAAGAACTCGAGTGTTATATTTAACTCCTACTCTGCCATAAGGATATCATGGTAGTTTGTTGCAGTGTCAAAAGTTTGAGCATGCTAAGAGAGGTGATTCTGCCACATTTTAAGAGATATTTTGCTGTTTAAAATCTAGCTCTGTGTCATCTTTGTGTGGGCAGTCTGTTTAGATAAACGATGTTTGGCTTGACGCGTTTCGCGTGATCCGGCAGATCTCGGCAGACCGCCACTGTTCTGCTCTGCTGGGATCTCTGTGCACTGGCGCCAAGTAGGGAAGCAAAACAGCATTCATCTAAACACACTGCCCACACAAAGATGACACAGAGCTGGTTTAAAATTGGCAAAGTATGCCTTTCACAACCAAAATAGGCTAATTATGCACATTACCTGCCCAGCGATCTCTGGACATCTACGGGAATAGTGGCACAAAGAAACCAGAGGAATAACTTTTTAATGCTAAACATTGTTGCCGAAATTAAACAAGTATAAACAAGTTCTTACAATCAAAGCCAATCAGTGTAACTTTTCTACATGTTAGGAGTTAAAGAAGGATATTATCAAGTAGCCCCCAAAACATGGTATTCTGGATGACTCGTTTCTACCACTGAGAGCACACAATGAATTCATGTAAATTCAAGTGTAACTTATATCTGTTTCGACTTTCTAAATCTGTCAGCCAGCAGTAGCAAGGTGAACTAAGCCAGCTAAGCCAACTAGGAAAGCAAAGGAGTGCTTCACTCTCTGATTGACAATTACATGCTAGCGTGTAATGAGTGAGTGTGAGAGTGTCTCTGGCTCTGGGGCATGACATCAGAAGAGTGCTCAGAAGTAGCCTCTAATTATTAGCAGGTTATTCATTATGAATGGGAGACAATCATGCAGACAGACTTCGGCCCTTTCCCAAGAACCTAAGGCCTTTTAGGGAAGCCAAGATGCTGAAAAGCACGGTCATGCAATGTTCCTTCTTCTGTGCGTCTGGAGGCAGTTTGTATGTCATGTAATGTTATAAATCTGTAAAATCTGGCACGCTACACAAATTCATAGAAATGTAGTCAAATGCCTCAAACTAAGCTGCCTCGAGGTGATTCTTGTCTTCCGTTTTCTGAATGAGAGGGCAGACAGAACTTTGAGTAAAAGTTGACTTTCATTTCACGACACTCAAGATGAGGGGCAGTCTCTGTGAAACATGGGACATAATTTACTGGTGGTTAGACGTGGCGGTGCTTAAGCTGAAGGCCCAGTGTTCAGTCTCACACTGTCTCTATTGATGAGCCACACTTGAGTCTTTACATAGGTCAACGGGTCGTATTTGGTCATGGCTGTGGATAAAAGGCGCTATTGAGCACATAGACAGTTCAGAGCAGACGTTTCATTCTGAAAGTTGAGTTCTGACATGGGAGAACTGACACATTTTAGGGAACAGTGGAGCAGCTTGTATGCCATACTACACCACCAAACTATTTTTCTGGCAGCGTGTGTTGCACTAATATGTTTTTTAAGCAATGTTCTAATCACACAATTGCACATTTTCCTTGTGCCTTAGTCTATTTCCCTTTAATTGTGTGGACAAATCTAGGTTAATCCATTCATATGACTGAAAAGGTAAAGGTAGTCTGTCCAGGAAGTATATTAGACTAATCGAAAGATGATTCCTTTCCGTCATCCGTCATATTATTTTAACATACTATCGATATTAAACATTTTAGTGGGTTAATCGATCTGAGCTGGCTCCCTCTTCAAATAGCTTTCTGTTCCGAGTAGATAAATGAAAAAAATTCTATCAAACTCTTGTTCATAATTTCCCCAGCATCCTCTATTATTACTGATCCAAAAGAGAAAAACATAAAAACAACACTTAAAATTTGGGACAAATTGAGAAAACATCCTGATCTTGACTGGCTGGCTTTGACCTGGACTCACTCGATGAAACCAGCTGTCAGGACCTCCTTCGAGGCGGACCAGCTGTGGTGGGTAGCTTGCTTTGCAAGTCTTGAAGAGAGACTTCTGGTTCGCATGTCACATGTGGCACGTTGGAGGTTCTTTTTTTGCTAAAAATATATATGACATGTAAGCGTAGTGATGGCAGTCTGACATGCATTGGCCTTTACTTCCTCTTTGGACTTTAGCATGTTGTGTTTCCGCCCAGAATCCAAATACTGGCTCTGACTACTCTAGCATTGTTAGGTTTATCTAGGGTGACTGGTTGGACTAGTGTTTTATGGAACCTATTTGATCTGGATTATACCTCCAAATATATTATTAGTATAATGTCTGGGGACTTTATTTATTCACCACCACCACCAACAACAACAACAACAACTGTGTTGTGCTGTGGTGTTATGTTAAAAAATCAAAGAGTCTTCAATTTGTAGTGTGAAAAAGGCTTTGTTGCATAATCCCTTATTTTGTTTAGATGAATGCCTGCGCTGATCCCCCAGTGAGGTTATAAATTCAATCTCTATTAATGAGTGTGTGTGTGTGTATGTGTGTGTGTCTCTGTGTCTGTGTGTGTGTGTGTGTGTTTGTGTGTGTGTTAAAGAGAGATTAGTACTAGAAGCATGAGGATAAGTACCTGACTTTAGTGTTGTTTTAAGTGACATGCACTTGCCCTTTACTCATCCCCCCCCCACCCCCCAACCACACACACGTAAACACTACTAATCTATCAATCACCTCGAGTGGTAAAAACAACATGCTAACCAAATCAAATACATCTGATGCTAGAAGTAAATCTGATAAAGGCAAATAGCATTTGAAACACAGTGTGTTCCTTCACTGAAATAGAATTTCTAATTTTATATGTATCCAGCAGCAACTGCATGTCTCACACTATCCACCTGCTCCACCATCACAAGAAATAGTGAGTCATGCATTAGTTACTGCTAGCCCATATTTATCTAGACATTACCTGAAGGACAGGACATTAAACGGACTTTAGCGTTCCAGCTTTCTAGTACAAAGTCTGTGTAAAGCCCATGTGTGAACAGAGCAGGTCATTGTCCGGAGAGTTCACAGCGAGCGAGTGAGCATGTTGATGTTTCTATCGTGCCGGTCACATGAAACCAGGAGAAAACAAGCATTCAAGGGTAAAGAGGAAAGGTTGATTTACACAAAGACGGCAGAAACAGCAAGAGATTCGGTTTGATTTTGACCGACTTAAGCACCAGTTACGTGGCTGCAAGAAACCGTCTCGGGTTACGTATGTAACCCTTGTTCCCCGAGATAGGGGAGCGAGACACTGCGTCGGTTACGACACTATGGGAAACGCCTCTAGTGTCTTAACCGACGCAGTTCAAGTTCCCCTTGAAGGGGGAAGGTCTCGGGTTACGTATCTAAACCTTGTTCCACGAGATAGGTAATGTAATTTCTTTTTGTTAAAATGGATTTTATGAAATTGTTATTATTAATATTTTTTATTTTAACGATACCCAGCCCTAGCTAGCTAGCTAGCAGCTGATGGGATTTACTTCTTAGGTATTGAAATTTGGTATGAATGACAAGGCATTTTTCAAAACCAGCCCTATAGCTAACTAACTG
Source organism: Etheostoma cragini (assembly GCF_013103735.1). Taxonomy (NCBI): domain Eukaryota; kingdom Metazoa; phylum Chordata; class Actinopteri; order Perciformes; family Percidae; genus Etheostoma; species Etheostoma cragini. The sequence continues at coordinate 11,702,959 of NC_048416.1, read as the reverse complement.
AACTTAACCCAGATTTCCATTCTTTCCATGATGGCATCAAGGTCAACAACTCTTAAAAAACCCAGCAGCGAACAGAAATATCTCCGCACTATCTTCATTGGAATTTGTGAGAAAGCAAACAACAATGGCATGCTATTTATTTCCCCTTATCTGGAATCCAGTACAAGTTCTCTGGTTTCTGTTCAGCTTGTTAACAGTGTACAGCTTGTACAGTGTTTGCCAACTGCTGCTATCAGCAGTGTGTTCACCACAGAGCTCAAGTTCAGAGTGAAGAATGTAAAGGGAGAAAGCTATGTGAGGAAACAAACTCACATTCCTTACATTTCTCTCCAGGTATTTATTAATGGGCCTTCACATCATTGAAATGGAGACGTAGACATGGGCCTGTTTCTCTGCTAGTGTTGTGGGTTGTATAAAAAACTAAAATCTCTATTATCCAAAGCACCTTAGTTCCTGTGAAAACTAAGTTGGTAATATCAGACATTTAATGACTGATAATTCTACCACATAATCAGAGCGGGGGAGCCATACAGTGTTAAATTAAGCTGATAGAGACAAAAACATGAGAGATAGCTTCTTATTAAATTCATTAGAGCGAGGATAGGGGGGACATGAGCAGAGACTCTCTTTCTCTTTTGTCTCTGTGGCTTCTTTGTTTCCTGGAGCGGTTCATGTAGGAGTCACCGTTCTGTGATTACAGAGATAGAAATCGAGTGGTTCCCACATCGACCCACACCTGAACCAGTTCCACTTAACAGCCGCAGCGACCGAGCATGCATCCACACACACACACACACACACACGCACGCGCACACACTCAACAATAGACCACACACTCAGCACAAACACAAACAGGGAGATGTGTGGACTGCACCTGAACATTTGTTTCAGTGGAATACACAGATATTGATGTACCCACAGTATGACTGCTTTAATGTTAATGATTTGCAATTCAAGCTTAAATAAACCCCAAAGATAAAAAGCTGTACCAAAACCTTTTCTTTCATCCATCTGCACTTAACACAGAGGACGAGCCGAGCAGGCTGCATGTCAGGTAGTAACACTGGAGCTGACGCATGCTGATATAAAGTCAGAGGATCAGCGCTTTTGGGTGTTTGTTGTTTGTTAGTGGTGAGAAGCAGCACAGTAGGAACTACCAATAATCGTGTTAAGCCAACACGGGACACAACTTTGCTGTTAACAATGACAACAAAGCAACAAGAAACATGAGGAGGATTTTACTCAGTCCAATGTAATCTTGTTAGACAACTTGGGTACAACACTGAGACATGAATATTCCTCAAGGGGAATTCCAGGGACACAAATAGACCATCATAGGGACAATCATCAAAAACACACACAGAAAAAGTATGTATTGGAAAGAGGTTATATTAAAGTAATCAAGGTACACAGCTCAGCAGAGCCGATAATCATATATATTGTTCTTTCAGCACCATGTGGCTCCATTTTGGAACATTCAATAATTAACAGTTAATTAGTATATTTGTTCTGTGCTGGAAGTGAATGGGTAGGCTGAGGTTGATGCTCAGTGTGACGTCATTAACCCAGGAGAGAAGATTTAACTACCTAATTCCAATTCAACTCCTCTGCAAATAAGCATGCCTTGAGGGATGAGTAATTAACAATCAGGCTACTTTCCTCTTGTCTCTGCAGCTTACTCTGTCCTTCTGACAATGCAGCCTCAAATTACAGTGAGTTCAGAGCATGTCGAGCCTGCTGGCATGTAAAAAAAGTCCAGCTATCCCAGAAGGCAGCTCAGGATTATATACCGTAAATATTCAAACACACACACACAGGTCAGTGCAGTTATCTGAAGCCTAGTATGACACAGTGGACTTGGAAGTTTAGGTACTTTCAGTATTAGAAGACTGACTTTTGTAAGCATAAAACCCCCCAAATAAAAGAGATAATAAGAAAAGGTAGGAAAAAAGTCACCTATTTACCTTGTCTGTTTGTCCACCTGAAACTACTCTGCTCCTGATAAAATGCTCACTCTATTTCTCTCTCTTTCTGTCTCATGCTCGCGCTGCTGATTATCTCGCCACATGACTTCCTGTTTCTAGTCTGTGATGGCAGTTGGGAGGTGTGTGGATGGGAGGGAGCAGCCTGGACCTAACCACTGACCTGCAGGCCATGGCAAGATGACTTTGCTCTGATCTAAAGAGAAGTCTAAGATGGTCTTAAGCTGTACCTGAGGGTAGGTTCAATACATATAGCAGCATCACTGATATACCTGTGTTTGTTTTATACAGGGAACTGGGAGTAATCACTAGGTCGATCTCTGGAGCAGTTATAAGTCAGTTTCAGCTCCCTCGAGAGATCCTGGTACTTTCTAGCTCACCCTACACCCTCTCCCTTTTCCTTCCTCTTACCCTCCTCACCTGTTCATCTCTTTGTGCTCTTACAGCCCTCTCAGATGCCGGTGTGGTTTGACTTGTTCTCCCAGTTTCACGAACAAAAGCCCTGCATGTGAATCATCTCAATCCAGACCCTGTATTGACATTCAAATCACTGGACAAATACCAACAATGCAATGTGTCTTGTTTGCTCACAGATAATAAGACAATATTGAAGGGTTGGACTTGCGTTAAGAGACACAAGACAGCAGAAACATACAGAAAGAGTGTCGGAAAAAATAAAAGAGCAAAGAGGAGGAAGGAATGGAAAATGAGAGCATGCGGGGGTTGTCTCAGCGTGGATTGTCTGGACTATAGTCTGAGTGTAGGTCCCCCTTACTAACGCTGGGTTACTGCATCGTATCAAGTTACACAACTCAGAAGACGGGAGACTGGAGACGCTCACAAAAGAGGGAGGAGACAAGAGGACATTGTTCACTGCTCCTTTACCAGGAGAGATCCACTCCTTTCTTCGCCATGCATGTTATGCAGGCCGCGGAGCTGAGAGGAGTGAAGGAGATATCTGAACTTCCTAAAGCTGGCACCAATAGGTGGGCACACAGGAATCCCAGCTAATAAAGCACCTTGCCAACCAGAGATGTACAATGTGGCAACTGGCGCGCTATTAAGGACATTCCAAAGCAAGAATGTGCTGTTTTGTGGTGCTCTTTGGCCTGCTAAATGCAATTTGAAGAAAATCTGCTAGAAAATGAAAGGAGGGGATAACCCCATCAAAGCTAGGTAGCCCAGGCTAACACTTGAGCAGGTGCCGCTGTCTTTACCCCTGTCATTACCTCTGGGCCCCACAGGCATATCCAGTCTCAGATTCCACAGATTCTCAGATGTAAGTCTGAGCTGGCCGGCAGAGCAACGCCAACAAGAATGATCTGGGAACCTTGAGGAGGTGTAGAGGTGGTGCATGCGTGTGTGTATGGATGGAAAAATGGCTGCAGCAGCAAAAGGGAAGGACAGAGCAAAAAGAGAATAGGAATGTGGAGGTCCATAAAAGGAAAGACAAGCAGAAACAACAAAGAAGGACGAGTCACGGCCTGCTTGCAATACTGTACCTGTCTGACCAGTCAACTAGACGAGACAACAACCCAAGCTAGACTCATTTCCTCTGCCTAAGCTCTCTGGACAATAACATTACTTGAATCACCTATGGGAGGCATGAGGGATGTCTGGATCTTGAGAAATAACATAATCCTTGATAAGACACGCCCCTGAGCTTGGTGTGTCTGTCATTTCTTTAAGAAAGACATGACATGACATTTTCAAATTCTATCAGTTGGGATTTCAAGAAGATAGTATCACAGAGACAGATTTCACATAAAATAAGAGACTTCCATTCTTAAAGGAATAGTTTGACATGTGGGGTAAGTTAGATGACTCTCATGTCTGTATGGTAAATCTTAAACTAGAACCAGCATACATGTAGCTTTTCATAGTTTAGTTTAGCACAAATACTGGAAAAATAATGAAACAGCTAACCAAGCTCCAAGGGCCCTGACACACCAACCCGGTAATCAGCCGTCAAACAGTCTGGCGAGGTTGGTGACTTGAGTCTGTTCCGTATGTTCCGTGACATTTTGGCTGACCTGACATGCTCAGGCAGAAGGTGGGCACTGCCGGCAGTCAAACTCAAATGACCAATCTGATTGGAGGGAGTACAAACCCGGAAACGAGGAGCGGGATGAGCGTCACTAGAGTCTCTAAAAATCCGGCACATTTTTTTAAAACTGAGCTTTGTCGATGTAAAATGAAGACTGCATGGCCTTTTTCTTGCTTAAATCCTTACAGAGACACGTTTTGGTGAGCAAAACATAATAAAATATGAGATTGTATTCTGAACAAGCCGTCTGGCTTTGAATTTCCAGAGAAACAAGACCCACGTGACATTTTTTGTCCAATCAGCTGCCGGTTTTCACTTGTGGTCTATAATCACTCCTAAAAGTTAGCTTTCATAAACTCTATAGCCACATTTTCTATCATGATATTTGCTTCATGATGGATTTTTAAAAATTTCCAAATATCATGAACTTAGTTTTGTTTAATATTATGTAGCTCAGCGTAAATTCTTTCAGGAAAACCTAACCTTTTAACCTTTTAATCAGTACACTCCTAAATCAATTCAGCTGTTATCCTAATAAATGTACTTTTCTGCTGATGTTTCTGTACAACTAGTCTCTCCTGATTTAAATATAGCTCAGTGTAAATTTTTTCAGGATGACCTAATTTAATCAATGCTCTCTTTCTAAATAGAATCAGCTGGTGGAGGCGTTCACCTTCCTGCTTAACCAATCAGAATCATGCACAAATGGCAAGGGCCAATCACAGAGTCACAACCCTGCTTTAAATATTCTGTTTCTCCCTGTGCTATTCAGCTGTCGTTGCAGGCAAAGAGTGCAAGCCCCCCCCTTCCACCTCCAGTATCCTACTCCAGCTAACCGGTCCGGAGCCTCCTTCGGTCTGGTCTTCCTTCTCCTTCGTCGCCACCATCGGTGTCTAGTTTCCATCTTGGGGTCTGATGGTTCTCTACCCCTATATAGATATACCAGATATTCGTATAGCAATGGAGTCTAATCGCCAAAGACTTCCAACTGAAATATTATTATTGATTATATGATCATATATATGATTATATTATATGATATTGATATCATGTAAAAGAATAGGATGTGACAGCAAACTGAAATGCTGTCGAAGAGAACAGAGCTGCGGCTGCCTTGACAACTGCTACTTACACGCAAATATAAATAAACAACAATGCCCACTCGCAAAGGAGGGCTTCGACTTTATGGCCTTTTGCTCTGCAACGCTACAACCCTTCAGACTAAATAAAAGAGATAAGGGACAATTACTCTGCATGCACACAATCCACACACACACACACACACACACAAACACTCACCATTTCTGCTGGTCTCTGTAGAAGGCAGGTGAGCGAGGGCGCTTCTCCTCACTGGGAGATAAGCCCGATCAATAAAAACACAAGAAAACGATAAAGCTGGCCTAACTCACAGGGAATATAGGCTACATTTGTTGACAAGACCATAGCTCCAGATTGAGATTCTGCCCCAGTTAGCGGCTATTTCCGTGTGCCCTCTGAGTTGGTGACATTTATAGACAAAGGCCACAGCATGGGGTCTGCCCACCCTCCTACACTCTCAGACCTCTCACCTCCAAAGGTCAGGGGGTGCCGCTTGTCCCATGAGAATTAAACTATTGTTCAGCAGTCAGGTGGCGGGTCAACCAACCACGCAGTCAGTAACAACCCAGGAAATACAGGACACAGAGTACTTTGCCATGCTTAAATTAAAAAATATGTATGCCAGGTTCATCTGGCAGCAGAAGAGCTTTTGATTGATAGAAATAAGCATGTGGGCCACCAAGCAAGCTCCTCATTATGCCAAATCCACCCATGCATACTCACACTTACACTTAATCTGTGATGTTCTGTACATTCTATAAGTGTTGTGTTTTGAAAAGTTTTCTGGCAGATAATGTGTCTTCATCTAAAAATGAATGTAAAAATCAAAGGTTTGGCTACACAACAACAATGCTTATCTAATTAATGTAGAAAGCAGAGATTTCATATTTAAAGTGTCTCTAAACGGTCTGACCTCTTTGGATTAGACAAAGAAAGCAGAGAAAATTTTCTTTTGCTAAGATGCATGCACGCTGTCCTATATCAGGGATCTGTGATGTTTGCCTTTCAGTTGTTATTTTATGATCAGAGTATTTTAATAGGCTTGGTTTTCCTGCCTTAACCTGCCGTATCTACTGCTTCTTTAGTCAGTGACACCCATAGATCTTGACAATATCTATATTTGACCCAAAAATATTAAAAATACCCCACCAACTGTATGCTTACTTGTTTAGAAATAGTATTTATTTTGGCCTCTTGGGGCAATCGGAACAAGCTGCAAACACTAAGATATTATCATAAAGTTGTTATGACTAAGGTGTTAGCAAACATTTCAGTATTCACTCTCCCTTTGGCTCTGGTTTGGTCTCCTCCAACTTCTGGGGGAACTAAATGCTAAATGCTGCACTAATGTGCTGGTTGTTAACTTTGTTTCTGGCAATGGTAGCTGGGCAGGTAGAATACCAGTGACGGTTTTGATGAAAACAGTGCTTGCCAAAACCAAAGCTGTAAAGTTGCAGACTGTAAAACCAAAACAATGAGCTGAAAGATGCTAAAAAGCTAGAGCTAAAAATAACTGCAGAGCTGGGTGATAATTCTCATTGGTTCATTGCTATAAGCAACTCTCTTCCAATTACACACAGTCAACTGAGCAACATAAAAATATTGATTAGTTTTCCAGTGTCTTTAAGAAAAGTAGTTTTTATATTATATTTTAATTTAAATCTGTCAAGAGGAAATGTCAGGAATGGAAACATACTTTCAAAGATCAATCTTCAGCTGAAAGGAAACACCTGTAACTTGGTTAATAATGATTAACTTGGGTGTGTGCTTTGTATTGGCACTTGGAAAATAATTTAATTAAAGCCTGCGGTCCCTGCAACTTGACCTATTAATGTTTTACTGAGGCTCACCCAAGACTGAGGATAACAGCATGTTTGTGTGGTTAATTTGGTTAAACAACTGATCATCTAGAGCAGGATTATATAAAAAATATTTTCTGGCACTTTTGATTATACTGAAATGAATGCCATGCAAACTAGTACAATTTACTGTGACAGCTTATACCTAAACAGCCTTATATCCAACAGTGGCAGAATCTAGACAGGCGGCCTCACACACCCAGGCCAAGCCCCCCAGTGATTTTCTTAACCGGACTAGGCTTTAATCGCGGCAACAGACGGCCCAGAGAGCGGATCAGGCTAGCCACAGGCAGAGGGATGACCATGGAGTGAAAGCTCTAAGTGTAACATCATGTCACTTTCTCTTCAGAGCGATCAGGCATGGCCTTGTCTATTAAGAGAGTCTATGAGATGAGGGCAGACAGGAGGGACGGAATAAGGTAATTGGATGAGCCCAAGATTAAGAGCAAACAATGAGAAAATGGGGAGCAAGGAGAGAAGAATCTGAGGAAAACTGAGCTGAGGAAGGGAGACAGACCGAACTCAAAGTGTAGGAGAAGGGCTGATTAGTGTTTGATTAGCAGGCTGGCCTGAGGGGAAATCTCTGTCAACCAACACAGTGCCATTATGGATAAGCTCTCCCCGCTACACTATCTGCTAGACTGCAGTATGCATGACTGACCTGCTATGCACTTACATGCTACACAGCGAGTAAAAGCCTAGCAGTGTATTGTGCTGTAGTTCACAGTGTAGATGTTGGGTTTATTGGGCTCTGACTTGACAAGAATTTAGCTGCACCCTTTATTTAAGCTTTACATCGGGACTTACATCATGCTGTGGGAAGACAGACGTACTGTGCTTGAGGGAGAGGAGTTTGCATCCTCCTCTCTTTAGGTCAGGCAACAAGAAGCAAATGGTCAGCAGACATCTTACCGATCAGCAGAATTAGTGTTTCATCAGCTGCCAGTACTTTAAGAAGACACATTTACGCACACACGCACGCGCACACACACACACACACACACACACACACACACACACACACACACACGCACACGCACACACACACACACACACACACGCACACGCGCGCACACACAGGGGAGTGTCAGCCCCGTGGGAGCTCAAACAGCTGAACGAAGACATCACATTGGCTGTTTGGCTGATTCTTCTGAGAGAAGAGCAGCAGAAAGACAGAATGTGCTAATGGGTTGTCGTCAAAAATCTCCCGATGAGCTGATGGGCTTTGCAATATTGATCAAATCAAGCATCATGCTACTTTTGATCTAATATCGAAACGATGATAACGTGGCAATAATCATTGTCACCTCTTTTTTAAGATTAAAAAAACTTTAGATTTTTTTCTTTTAAAGCTTAATTTGGTAACTTTCATAAAAAAATCATATTTGATGAAAGTGTCACTATATTCTGACAGTAGTCATCTGTAAAAAAAAATCACATTCCTCAGTCTTTTCTTGGTGCTCCTAATGGAATAATAAAATAACCAATCCGAGCCGAGGGGTCTCTATTGCAGTGCCAATGACAGTCTGCTCGTGAGCTCCGATCATGTTGTCATGCTATGCTGCGCTGTTCAAGTTTTCTGTAGATTCACTGATCGAGTAATCGGCTAAGCAAGTAGAGGCCAAATCTGCTGCAACACTTTATTTTACTGCACCCTTTAATGGCTGTGATACACCAACGAGATTGGTTGACCATTGGCAGAAACAGCAGTTGGACTGAGACTGCCTCCCTGAGTTGGCCAAAAAAAAGTGCCTCAGAACACACCGAAGCGAAGCCGACTTTTGACGGCAGCTGATTGGACAAACGTGTCACATGGGTCTGGTTTCTCCGGAAATTCAAAGCCAGACTGTCATGGCAACTTTTACTGAAACAGTTCACCAAAACGTTTCTGAAAACACTTTAAGGGAGAAATAGGCCATGCAGTTGCAGAATCTGTCTTCAATTGAGATCGACAAAGCTCAGTGTAGAGCCAATGAGGTGGGATCAGGGGGGAACTTGCTTGAACTCGTGATCTGCGTGCCAATAATCAATATCCACAATTTGTCTGCATTTCGGTGCTGTGACCAATTTATTTTCCTGCTCATCCATTGCATTTCATTTCTGGTTTAGTTCCATCCATTTAACTCACTAATAACTCAAAAAAACCAAAAGCTATCTGCGTGGATAGATACCACTGAGGTAAAAACAAACTATGTGGGATTTGGGAAAACTGACCCTCTAAACTGTAATCTCACAGTCAACCCTGACCTCACACAACTCCAGCTAACACTGCACTATTAGATCTGTTTTGGTTTGTTTTTGCAGTTGATGATAACGGAGAACTGATTGCAAAATCTCACCCCTCAGTCAGCTCTGTGTCACAAAGAAGTGGGCTGGCTGAGATGGAGAAATGCATTTTTGGGCGATGACTTGAACCCTAAACAATACTTAAGATGTCTCAGTGATTGCCATGCAGTGATCAGTCATATACACCAGCAGAGACCGCAGTTTATCACCCATTATCACCTCTTTGAATTCTCCAATAATCCATCCCTTAATGACAGGAATGGTTTCCACGTAGTCTCCAACAACAGATCACACATCCATTGTCTCTCTGTTGTCAGACCTGCTCCTTCACTTACGTCAGCACGCACCCTCAGCCACCACACTCAAAGGACTTTTCCTGCAAAGCTCCATGAGTCCTCAGGTCAGAGGTCACCTGTGGCCTCTGGTCTCCACGACAACAGCCTGGCAGTCCCTTAGACTAGGCCGGTGTCTCCCCCTCCACCCACACACAATCACTCAGTCACTCATGGTCTCTCACACACAGAAAACATCTTTTGTCCCCAAACTCCTGTGCATCAAAAGAGACTCTGGTACTGCGAGCTTCAACCCAAACATTTACAGTCGTGCAGGCCAAACACTATTCAATACCTTGCAGTGGAGACCACCATAACTGCAAAGTGACAGGACATAAATGGCACAACAACAATTAAAATCATTGTTAATACATCAGTCTCTTTTTTCTTCTCTTTTGTCTCTCACACACAGACACAAATATACTGCCAATCGCCAGTCAACAGTGAAAACAAACGGTAAGGATTAACCCTGATTTAGGGGCTAACAGTCTATGAGAGCAGCACTATGTCTATACTTTACAAGCTTTAATCTACAGTCAAGCATTTCTTAAAGTTGATTTATCCAGGTATGGTTAGAAGAAAGTTTTACACATAGCATCATAATGGACCATAACAAACCCTAATACTGACACATATTCGGGCTGCAGTGCTGCATGATGGGGGGGGGAGATTAGAAAAGATTAGAAAAATTGGCGCTCACCATAGTCTGCTTGCAGGACATCTCCTGGACCAGTACTGGAAATCTGATGCAGTCCTGTCTCTCACTGGTTATATAATGAAAGACCCGTTGTTTACGTGGCTCAGCAGGATATTTTCCAGGACTTAGTGCGGAGCAGCAGACAGCGATCAGCCTGCTGGCGGCGTGCAGAGAGGGCAGCGCACACTGGGACGGTCTCTTTTCCCTCTCGGAGGTTTGAACAGAGTGAGAGGAAACATGAAAGGCAGGGAAACATGTGCCTGGTGGCTGGACACAGACACACTTCAAGTTGTGAAGGAACGCGACGCCCTCTACCGACCAGGCAAGTAGGTGCATGTCATTTGTCACATAAACAACAAAAATGCCAAGAGTAAATGGTTGCAGCCTGGAGAGAAACACTCAGTTCATTTGTCTTTTGGTTTAGGTAATTCTATTAATCAGGAACAATAAGTTACAGAAAGGGCCACGTTAAAAATGCTGTTTGAGTTCTAAATTTAACTTCCGAATTCTGAGATTATTTCTACCAACCCTAAGAGAACTGCCTCAGGTCTGCCTTGCACCAGCTCCCTAGACTTAGACTGAGACTTCTCTTTATTGTTCCTTTTGGGAAGACTCCCGCGAGGAAATAGAAAATTCCAGCAGCAGTTTGAGCAAGAATTTTTTTTTTTATTAAAAAGACGGTATAAAGACAACAAAATAACAATAGCCTACTTATAATAAAAATAAGAACATTCGTCAAATAAAGACAAAAAGACCATCAATTATTATCAAAGTGTCAGTGTTAAATTTATAAAGTGACCAGGTATTAATGTAAGTCCAGGTGTGTACGTGTATGTGCTGTATGTATGTATGTATGTATGTATGACTGTATGTATGTTTGTATGTATGTTTGTATGTATGTATGTATGTATGTATGTATGTATGTATGTATGACTGTATGTATCTATGTAAGTATGTATGTATGTATTGTCCTCTCTGCCCTATTTCCTCCTCCCCCCAAGGGAGGAGTTGTAGAGTCTGATTGCATGAGGGACAAATGCTGTTGTAGTTTTTCAACTCCTCTCTCCTCTCTCCTTCCTTATGCGTGCATCCTTGTCCCAGAAATGCCTGTTACTAACCTAGCCCTGGGTAGTTATTCCAGGGAGTCCTTACGTTCTTTATCACACAGGAGTTTTCCATGGATTAGGGTGGCACCAAAATCATGGTTGCCGTGGTCCTGCTACACATCATGCTGTGCCCTGTTATATCCTGCTACGCTCTGCGGTGCCTGCTACGCTCTGCTTCGTCTTGTGGTGCCATCTAACGCCTTGAAGTTTCCTGCTATGCAATGAATTACTACAGCTACTGTTTCTAGTCACTGTCCCATTATCTTTTATTGGGATCCTCACACCCTCAACCAGCACCATCAGACAAGACCAAGAGCCTGGTAGTTTAAAAAAAAACGTTTGCTCTTGGGGGAATTACTAGACTTGTTGGGCCCTTGTAAATTATAGAATGTGGTCTAAACCTACTCTATCTGTGAAATGTCTTGAGACAACTCTTGTTATGAATTGATACTGTAAATAAAATTGAATTGAATTAACTTGTGTAAATAACTAACAAACTAACTAATTTACTAACTAACTAAGTAACTACTATTTTCAATGTTGATTCATAATTATTCTTTTCCAATCAATTCTTTAGTCACAAATTATTAAAAATGGTATGTTCTGCCTCTGTTTAGAAGTGGTGAATATGCAGCTCACAGTAACCTAAAACTATCTTCCACTTGTTGTCTGTAGCTTGTTGTGCTTTGCATGTGTGGGATTCTGCAACGTCCATAAATACCTCACTCAAAGAAGAAAAAAACTATTTTTCTCATAATAATAAACATTCACAACAGTTTATTTTATTTTATTTTCTATGCCCTCATGTTATGCGGGGGCATGCACAATAAGAATAAGTAGAAAAAGACGGGCAACAAGGCTTTGAATACACAAATCTAATGCACAACAATTCAAATACAGTCATCTAAACAACATCATCTCTGTTATCATTGTGATGCTGCAGTGTGTTTCCTTTACTCATAGCTACAGAAGAAGATATTTTGTTTTTTTTGTAAATTTATATGTGACTGGTAAATTATTGTTTAATACTGTAACGGAGCAGAAAGTTGCACCTGATTGCTGACCACTCCGCTGACATCCTCCAGTTTGGAGGATTCATGGTTTCTTAGGTTTGGCTTTGGGGACAACTTTAACAGTGGTGGACACAGATGAGGCTCCTAGCAGGTTGTGGGCGGTGCAGGTGTATGTTCCCTGGTCCACGTCCCTCACCTCATCCACCTGTAAGACAGACTGAGACTGCTGTCGAGCCGCTCCTCCCCCGACTGGAGTGATGCTGTCCTGTGTGTTCAGAGGCCTCCCGATCTGCAACCAGTACAGGCACTCAGTTCAGTTTGCATTAAAGACATACAGCATGGGGGAAAGGGACCCCATTAAAATACGTTAATAATATAATATGTTACTGAATCATTAATAGATGGTTATAGGCCTGGATGCTCTGCAGTCCATAGGTTAGCAAAAATGGTAATGACACAGATCCTCCTCTTACTTTGTCTCACATCCAACTTTGAATGTACGGTTTAATAAGACTTTAGGAAGTATGCCATATTGTCCTTGCGTGTCTGACCTGCTGTCCTGGGTATTCCCAGTTGAACTCTACGAGCACATCCTGCTCCCCCACCACAGAGCAGCTGACACGCAGATCCCCCCCCACAGTCAACGAGCCTGACGAGGCCTGGATCACTGGAGCAGGAGGAGCCATGGGGTCTGATGGCAAATGTTTCAGAATTTCAGTGACTGTTTAAGTGATAAGTAAGCAAAAAATAATTTAAAAGTGATTTGCATTAGTCAGCACAATGAAACTTTGTCTGTGACCTGCAATTTTTTGTGTGAAGTTTGCATCTTATGCATTTGTCCTGCAATCTTAAAAATGCACATAGATACGGAGGTCTACAATGCCCTCCTCCTCGAGCAGTAACAAGAGTACTAATACATGTATATTCACTTCTAGTGCTGAAATTAACAAGGATTTCTAAAGAACATTTCCTGCTGAAAGTTTGCTGTTGAACTGTTTAAGAAGTTCAAATAATGAAACAGCAAAGTTGAAGAAGTTGAATTATTCGTTTTAAATTCTAAATGCTGAATGGAATTTGGTAATTTGAAGTGTAAGCTCTGAGTGGAGTTGAATGCTGAAACAGAAAACCAGAAAAGAGTTGACATGGACGTCAGTGGACGTGTAAAAGAATTGGCCTGTAAGTGTCAGTTGAAGTGAAAGTCCTGAGATAAATTATTGCCCGTTCAAATGTATCAAAAGATGAAGTGAAGGGAAAACACTGAAAGCAGTTGAAGTAAATTGAGAATGGACAGTGGAAGTTGTGGGAGTCAAAGGAACTTTTTTGGTAGTTGTTCAAAATGTTAAGCTCTGAGACCTGAAAGAGTTTGTCAGTAGATGTGGAAGGTTTCAAAGGATTTAAAATGTCAGCTGGTTGTTTTGACCACTCAACAGTCAAAACCCCAAAGTACATTATGTACAGAAAACAAAAAAAGAACATTTGTCAGCCCTGTGCAAAATTGTCTTCTTGTACATAGTATTTCTCTGTCCTCCTGTCTGATGCATGCTGGGAGACGCTTTGTCCCTGATCAGTTATAGGCGACAAATTAATTTGTGATTAAAGGAAAGCGTGATTTAGTGGCAGCACTCACAGTTAACATAGATGAGCATGTACTTGGTGGAGCTCTGCCTCAGGTTGCCCAGGCTGGCGACACAGTACAAAGCTCCAGCATGATAAGGCCGGGGTCGATGAATGGTGAAGCCCCTCTTGACGTTAAAGGAGATCTCAGTCCCATCCACCCCCACCTCTGCTGGTGGAAACTCGCGGTGCAGAGTCACTTTAGCCTCAGGTGACGTCACCTGGCAGGGGAGGCGCGTCGGCCAGTTGGTTCTCAGCTGAATCACTTCGTAGTAGTCGGATGACGGAACAAATAGCTCCTGTGGGTCTGATTGGGACAGTGAGAAGATATGGTAAGACTAACGACAAGATAACGTGAGTATGAAAAAAGCTTCTGAGAATTGCACATGTAGCATCAATAAAGTTGATTCACTGCACCGGGAAAGAAGACGAAGACTTTTACAGCTTTGTCATAATCCTTCCTGCAGTCTGTGTCTTCACAGTACATAGGATAACAGCTGTATTCCCCTGTGTCTGCACCAGTAGTGTTGACTAATGTCAGAACGCCATAGCGCTCGTGTTGCACAGTCCTGCAGATCCAAAACAGGAAACACTCAAAGAACACACTGAGTCTTCAACTGATTGTAGAATTCTATATGTAGAAGAATAAATTGTACATCATGTATGATAAAGATGTATTGACAGCTTATAGTTTACCTGAGCCTTCCATCATCATCCTCCTCCAGGTACGTGGGGACGCTCCACTGCACGGGTTTGCCCCTGCACCTCAGCTCCAGAGTGTGTCCTGTCTGCACACTTAGAGTTTCTCCCACCGTCTTAAACTTCCCTTTGTTAAACACCTGTACGTGTGATACATGCGATAACACAGGTAATCCCTGGGGCTGTCATAGTTCTGTGCTTAATGAACGTTCCTTGAACAAACTTCTTGTGTCCTAGATGAAATACCTGAGTGAGGAAGGCCTGTGCAGATGTAGCTTTGATTTTGGGTTTGACTGTTACAGTTCTGGGCCCTTTATTTGTTGATTTCCCAAGTTTGGGTTTGTTTGGCCTGGGCTTCCTCCCTGGAGTAGTCCTCTGTTCTTGGGCATCTTTTTGACAATCAGCTACACACAACATAAAGAGCACATACTGCATTAATAGTTCATAAGATGCAGGCAAATATTTGATGATTTGAATTGACTAATAAGTAATTAAGAAAAGTTGGTAATGGTATCACGGTAAGCCTCATCCTGCTTTTAGCCAACAGAAATCTCCCTTCTTTATTGATTCTAAGAACACATATTCACAGAACTGCGCAGCGAGTAATGAAGTAACTTACCTATCTCGAAGATCACGGCACAAAAAAGGAGAGCGCTAAGCACAAGCCTCCCCTTTGATCCAGACAAGTTCACCAAAGGCATGATTGATCAGTGGAACAAAATGAAGGTCTGTGGATTGTTAGTTCATGCAGTTGAACACAGAGAACATACTGCAGAAACCAAAGAGAGGAGGAGGAAGGCAGAGCCTGCAGTCAGCTGTTTAACAGAATCACACAAATTCCTCCTCCTGAGAGTGGCATTAGTACCCCAAATTCCTTCCGACTGGCTCAATGGAGGCTTTCAAGCCTTTCCGGACCAATGAGGGTCCAGAGACAGAGGCCCCTCCGTGTGGAATCACACAGCTTGTTTGCTTAGCTGCTGGACTGGAAGTGTCTGGGCCTCCGAAACACACTACACAGCCCAGGCGAAGACTGTTTGGCAAAAGTATAAAAAGCATTTGGCACCCAATAAACCTTTTGACCTGCATTCATTGATTGTCTTTGCAGTGGTAAAACAAATCCCAGGCTTGGCTTGCTTTAGACCCATACACAATGTACAAAATCACACATGCATTTTTTTTTATCAACTTATTTTATATGTTGAGATTTATCATTTTTACATCTATTCATCTGTTGCTTTCAATGTGTTGTCATGTTTGGTGTAATGGATCATTTCAATTGGGAAAGAATTCTAATAAAACTATACTTTATTATGAAAATCCATCAACTTAAATCAATAACCTGCAGCACAGATTGCAATGCCCTCTGAGAAGAACTTGAGATGTTAGGCTAATAGGAAATAGAAATATTGATAATATTTATATATTCAATAATTCTCGTCTGTGAAAGTACATGTTTCTAAACAGAAAATAACTCCAGGTTTTGTATGTTTGATTAAATCCATAGCATGCTGAACCCAGTGAGAAGTACAATGTAAACCCTTCCTTTTTCAGTGACTAGCTAAGACACCATCTTGACCATGACACACAGTTAGGATTCTGTGAAAGGTCCTTTAGTTCTCAGTGAACTCTGGTTAGTGAGGGGGCTCTGTTGTTCTCTTAAAGATTACGAGAACTGAACTGGTCTTTTTATTAACGTACTGTACATACTGCGGAAAATAAACTCCAGATTGTAATCTTAAAAACTGGATACTTTCTTTTTAATTTAGGAATACGTTTTCAATATATAATTATACAACATGTACACTTTGCATATTTACACTTTAAAACAACAAACAATTAATAAAGTGAAGCTTGAAATAGGCTAGGAGAGAAAAAATGAGACATTTCACAAAGTTTTCTGTATCTACATTGTACTTACTTTTGTACAGTCTTACTCCATATTTTGATATGTAAAAAAGTTATTTTGTTATTCATAATCGTAATTAGAATTGTATAAAATTACAGGCAACAAGCACAGGTCCAAAAATACGTCAGGCATCAGTTTGAGGTTTGCATTGAGAATATTTAGATTAACTTCAAACTCCATCATAATGTCTCTCACTCTCAAATGTTAGATGGCGCAGGAACAGCGCAGTGGTTGCTGCATGTAAAACAGTAGTTACACACTTGCAGTTCCTCAGTGTAACATCTTAATTTAATTCGTTGGCTCCTGCAGAGCTCAGAACTTTTCTTCTTTAATGATGTCCTTGTCTGTTTTGTCGCTGACAGTTTCGATCTGTATCTGTTTGGCCATGAGACGCTTCCTCTGAACACTGTGACGGACGCCATAGCCAAAATAGATGAGTAAACCTGGAGAGAGAAGAGGTGGATCATGACAGTTCAGCAACTAACTCAATAAAACCCTGCAAACCTTTCAAGCAGAAATATGTTCTTACCCACTAGCATCCAAATAGCGTATCGCACCCATGTTTCCCCACTTAACTGGACCATTAGGTAGACGTTGATGAATGTACTCAGTAACGGCAGAGCAGGGAGTAAAGGCACCTGTGAATAGACAATAGAAGATGTGAAAATAATTTCTTGTTGATTTTTATGAGAACATACAAACAAAATGTGGCTCTACTTTCTCAAAAACACCATTAAAACACTATCACCATGAAAGATGCCTTTGTGCTGTTTTGCGGGTGCCTCCAGATGAGGAACGTGTTGAGCAGCACAATGAAGGCGAGGATGCAGACAACCGCCAGACTCCATGCTTCCATGCGGGACAGAGCATCTAAGGCTTGACTCAGTGTAACACACAGTGCGACTACAAATGCAACTGTTGAAAAGAAAAGATGTATGAGAGAAGCCAGTTTGTGGACCAGAGAAATAAAAATAAACAAAAAAAATAAGTTAGTGGTCAACAAATGGTACTAGAGTGCTTGAGAAATAAAAGCCACAAGTGCTTCAGTTGTGTTTGCCTCGCATACCAGTGATTACAGTCAAGATTGTGACTCTTCTTGAGGTGGATGAATTGGGAGATGACGGAGGCTTTAGGAAGCTAAATTTGGTGCTTTTTTGTGTGATCTGTAAGTCTGTGTCGTTAGATGGACCTTCTTGGTACCTTGATCGAAAAAAAAACATGTATCACACATTCAGTTTTGCACAGCATTCTAGGTAAAGCACAGTGGGAGAAGAAACAGTAAATAAATATACCTCAGTATTAAGATGCATATGGCCACGAGCGTGTAAGCAAACAGAGTGCCGATGGACATCATTTCCACCAAGGCTTCCAGGTCAAACAGTAGAGCCATGATGGCTAACGATGAAAACCAGGGAATACAGAGTTACTTTAAGTCCATAAATCTCACCACATACATACACAGAAGCTGACAGACAGCTGGAACATCTGTACCTGACACAGTTCCAGACGATATGGTTGCTACAGCAGGACTGCCCTTTGAGGTGACTTTGGTCAGGGGTTGGAAGAGCAGGCCGTCTCTTGCCATGGCAAAGAGCACACGGGGCATTGGGAACATTGAACCCAGCAGGCTGGAGAAACAAAACACAGACAGGGTCGGTCAACAACCAGCATACGTTCACTCTAATGAAGAATAACAGATTTTTCTCTTCAACATTTCTATGCAGGTTTGTTAATTTTTTTGTTGGCATTCTGTATCAATGACATGGCTAATGTAAGGTCACATGGCCCTCCTCTTCACTGATTAATGAATGATTCCTAGTAAAGAAAAGTCAGCTTGTTTGACCTAATACAGTGACCTTAATACCAAACTGATATTTGTGATAATTCACTCGTTTTTTTTATCACATATATTTCGTTTTGTTTCACCCTGTGTGATGACCCCTCCGCTCTAGGTGTGTCTGTGTGGCTGGCTGCTCCTTGTCTTGCAGGATCCGGCTCACGGCAGCGAGTCACTGTTAACTTTATGAGCCCCACCTGGGCCCAGTGTGGGTGGACATGAAAGCTTACCACCTTTCCACAGAGTGCGCTCTCTTCCCTCACCGCAGCTGTATTTCGGGGTTTACTTGTAACAGACATTTCCGCACACCATGTGAGTTTTGATTAACTACTGATTTTCACTTTTCTTCTTCTCAGTTTATTAGTATTTCTGTAATTTGTTACTTTGTGCTAATGCCTCGTCTGTCCCTCCCATCTTGTTGCAGCCAATGACCTGGGTTGCAACCATAGACTGTTGACATTAATGGACAAAGCATCCGGTTCGGTAAAGTGCTGCAAATGCGCAAGTCCCTTAAACCTGTATTCTATCTGAATTTCATCAGGGGATGACACGTGCGATTGAAAAAGAAGGTCAGTTTCTGTGGAAGTCTATGAGAAAGTGACCCACTTCTCACCTGATTTATTACCTCAGTCAACCTTTTTTTATAATTTCATGGTCTCAATTGCTAGTTTTAAGTCTTCTGCAATACTGAATGATTTTCATTTTTTGAATGGCTATGATGTAATTGCCAGTAAAAGTGTGTAACGTAACGTGGCTCCTCCCTCACTCCTCCCTCTTGTCTGAAAGCATCACATCCGCAATCAGGATGGCTGCGCCCGTAATGGAAAACTCAACAACTCATTGCAGATCTCCACAAACCAATTGGTGACGTCACACAGGCTCTGTCCATTAATATTAAGAGTCTATGGTTGTGACCCCTTTTCAGACAATGAAGCAAAACCTCTGGCAGCCACTCTGGTGCTAAAAGCTCCAGTTGTTGGAAACAAATGTTGTTGCCAGCAGAAACTTCCTTTGGTATCAGTTTAATCTGAGAAAACAGTGATAATCTCTGATCATGACAGAGTTATGACATGTTTTATAAGAATCATATTTGACCATATTAGTCTTGGGCTACGCTAAGTTAGCAATCAAGTGACCTTGTGGCTCTACACAACGTGTATCAGCCTTGAATGCTTTTTTAGATTATGTGTGAAGTTGATTTTCTGGGTAAATAGTGCTGCAGAGCACACTTTGTTATTTCAGTAGAGTACATTGTAATAGAGTGTAACAGTAAGATGCCTGATATACACATCACTGGCTTTGTAATAAATCCATGGCAGGCCTTCTTTTGATGTATGAGTAAAGCATTTATACAAACTGAGTTGGTAAGCATCAACAATTTAAAGCTACAGTTGGTCATAAATAAGTTTTTGTTATATTTTCTCAAACTATCATTTTGTCCAGACACCACTCATGAATCAGATCATCTGTGAAAAAAATCCCGTTCCTCTGCCTCTTCCTAGGATGCTAGGTTGCTCCAGATACATATGTCAACGTTAACACAGGCATATTGTGCAGGCGAACACTTGGGCTTCCCGTCGATCATTGCAGCCGGAGACTGCGACACATGTACAGTATCGGTTGCAATTTGGCATTTATCCTCTTGGTGCTGCTAATGACATAAAGAAAACAGAGCAGAGCAGAGGAGTCTCTAACACAGTATCAATAACTGTTTGTGAACTGTGAAACTATGCCCTGCTGATCAAAAATGAGCTTGATGGTGTTTTAAGCCCCCAATGTCAACTTCCGGGCAGCGCTGCAACCATTGACTAAAAGCCACCTAACCTTAACCCTAGCCTTTACCTAATCCTAGACGTGGGGGGCTTAAAACACCAAACACCCAAAAATGATGAGACTGTTCAGCTCGGCTTTGTATTGGTGGAAAGTTGCAAATGCCAGTAGGAGTACTAAGGGGATGCAAAGGAACATGATTTTATTAACAGATTATGGTCTCAACAGTGGAAGGAAATACTACCCACTGGAAAGTTTTCTGTGCTCATATAAACCAGAGAACGTTACAGTCACGTTTTTAATGTTGTGAATTGGCTGCACTAGGTTTAGGCACCAAAACAATTTAACAAACAGGACAGTAATCCCAGTCTCCTGGGTAAAAGTCCTGTGTTTAAATGCAAATATGAGTTGTAATGGCAGCTTGAACTAACAATTTATGGGAGTATTTATTGGTTGAGGATAGTTTCAGATTCAACAAATATGAAAGTAATTTTCAAAAAATATTATCTACTAAACCTTTAACACGGGCTACCAGTAGACAAACACTGATAACATTCAAAGATAATGAATCTGTAGATAACGCATGTTTAATGCAAAAATAATTTATAGATATAAAGAGTCCACAGCCATGCTAGCAGGTCTGTGAAGTTGTACTTAGACCCAGTGGTGCTTTGAGCTAAATGCTAACAGCATGCTAACATGCTCACAATGACAATGTTAATATGCAGACGTTTTACTTGGTTTAGTGTAAGCATACTAACATTGGCTAATTAGCACTAAACACAGTAGGCCTACAGCTGAGGCTGATTGGAAAGTCATTAGTTCTGAAGGTACTAAGGGCAGGGTTGGTCACTATTTTCAGTATAAACTTTAAAAATCTTGTTTGAATGGTCTTTACACTCCGACAGCAATAACTAATTTATGGGCTTTGAGAAAGGAGCGAAAAAGACATTTATATCTGCTCTAATCTTCTAAGAATGCCTACCAACCACTGCCTCGCGGTCCTGCTTGGAAAGAACCAATAGCATGCCTCCTTGCCACGTTGCGCATACTCAACCGCTTTCTCCGCTCTGCTCTGAAGCAGCAACGTGGCGGTGTCTGTGACGTCTGTGTGTGGGTCGGAGCCCCGAGGACAGGAAGCGGGATTAGACGGAGCCCCAAGGAGATGCTACTTTCAAATCTTGCTATCTTTTCAACATTACCAACCCTGGCTTTAAGTCTTAAATCAAAGTATTGGATTAATCGAAATTTTGATTAAACCACAATTCATCCTGAATGGAAAAGAATGTTTGTATTACATTTTATGGCAATCCATTCTATCTATAGTTCTAGAGACATTTGTCCAAAAGTGTCAGGGATTAACAAAGTCCTTACGATAAATCCTCTGTTGACCATAAATGTCTGTACTAAAGTTATTGGGGTCCGTGTACTTAGCGGCCAACGGATTTTCGTTTTGAAATGAAAAACGAAAATCGTTGGATCATCAAAAATGGATCATAACATCTAATGGCTATCCATCCAATAGTTAATAACATCGTTCAGTCTGTACCAAGGTGTAGAAATGACCAAATGACCGTGCTGCTAGCGTGGCTAAAAGTTAAATATTTTTAGCCCACATGTTTTCTCTAATCACAGTCACATCCCATGACCACTAGTGTACTACCAGTGTTTTCTTACCTGGTAGACAGGGCACACAGTGATCCCACAGCCACAACATACTTGGCAGGACCCCAGCCAATGTAATCAAAGGCCACTGGCAGAGGGCTTTTTTCATTGAGCAAGTAGTAGGGCATCATCAGGGTGAGAGCAGCAGAAACCGCAAAGTAGGCCAGGAAACAGATAAGTAGTGAAGCCACAATGCCCAGAGGAATGGACTTCTGGGGGTTCTTCACCTCCTCACCTATGATGAAGAAAAAAACAATGATTAAGGATTTCCTCTTTCAGCTGTTTGGGGTTACATAATATGAAAGAAGAATATCCCACAATTATGACAAAATCTGTAATGATGACCAGCTTTAAGACTGTCATGTAGACAGCGGTTTGGTTAACAAAATTCAAAGATCCACTTATTGGAAAATTACCAGTACCCAGCTGCATAAAACCACTTTGAATACGACTGTCCTTAAATTTTCATCTATGGATCCCTTAGAAATAAATAAATTGCATAAAATCAAAAAGGATTTCCTTATGATGTTGTAAGGGAAAAAATAACCTTTTGATCTTGAGTGATGGCCCCGATACTTAATTGTTCCTACATGCGTTGCTAGAAGGTCCTTAGTAACCACTTTCCAGAGATTTCTTTAAGGGACTCATACCAGTCTCAAAAGTGGAAAAGAATTGTGAAACATAAGACAATTGCTGAATTTATGGTTATTAAAGAGGAGGAGTAGATCAACACACATTTTACAGGTAAAACCCACTAGACACTGAACAACTGAATCTAGAGAATATCTTCAAAACCGCTACAATATTTGAACCCTATGTGCTTGTGCTTATCATATTTGAGTAGAACAACATTCTCATATTCAGTTCATTTATGGCTAGCCAACACTGGCAGTAATGCTGTCAAGTAACATAAAAGGATGATGATGTAATTGAAGCTAAACCATGGTAACGGAAGTGCCCATGTGCTGTATTATGACAGTAAAGCCTTTCTGCAATGCTAATAGATTAGCCACTGAGTTTAGGTAAATATTTAGGATAAGGGACAAACTCTTGGAAAAACTGGCCCTTTTAGCCACATCTCATTAAAAAAGGCTGATTGGGTAATATTTTACTGTCTTACTGTCAAATAAAAATGATTGATTGATTGATAGCCATCATCATATGGAATTTATCACATAGATGGTTCAGTTGTTATCAGGTCACATGATAACAGCTGTACCATCTCCAAGATAAGTGAGCAAACTCCATCAGATGATTGCCATGAGATATGGATCAAAGAAAAGGTTGTGTAAGTGCCAGTTTTTTTTTAGTCAAATCGAGATTTTTACATTTACATGATTGAGGTAAACATAATATTGCATTTCACTGGAGGAATTGTTAAATCTTTACAATTGTATCATATTTCAGAAGTAATATAGGAAACCTGTTGCTTCACTGCAACGATTTGCACCTATTTCTGCTTTGTCACTGTAGATACAGTATTACAATTTGAAATGTGTATTTGAGCCTGTATTCCTTTAGAACAAGATCTAATGATAAAATGTAACTAAATATAATCACAATGATACTGATGAAGGGAGCCCTTCTTACCTGTTGTAGCGATGCAGTCAAATCCAACAAAAGCGTAGAAACATGTTGCAGCTCCGGCCACTGTTCCACTTAAGCCATAAGGGAAAAATCCACCCACTCCATACACACTTGTCACATTGACAGTAGAGCTCAAGTTTCTGCAATGGGGCGAGAGCATTATGTTGTGTTTATTTACAGTGAGATAAAAATGCTACTGTATTTACAGGATCCTGCACACACCCAAACACAGACAGGCTTATATTGCTCTTTAACATTACTGGAGTTCTGCCGTGGCGTTTATCAGAGCCTCTTCACTGATTTTCCAGTTGGAAATGTCCCCCTTGATGAATCCAGAGATGGCCACAAACAGCAGCACCACGATGTTGACTGCTGTGAAGATCTTGTTGATTGTTGTTGACTCTTTTACTCCAAATGCCAGCACACCTTAATGGGAAACATGGTGAATGTTATTTTTGTTTGTATGCATTAATGCCGCCAGCAAAACAACACCAGTTTCATAATTTTACCTGACAGTATCATGACAAGACCAGCAGCAAAGACATCTGGGTAAGCTGCCAGGCCAGGGAGGCCCATGGCTGCGTGTTCTTCAAAGTATTTTGATATGTGACCCCCTATAAGGTCATCAAATGTCCCACTCCATGCCAGTGCAACACTAGAAGTCCCTGATTAGATAGTGGGAGAAAGATACAATAAATTAATTTAGCCACAATCTAACTGTAGTCATAAACAGGACATTACGGTCCAGTGATAGTTCCTCTCTGCGTCTTTTACACTTCATGACTCAGTTATTCCAAGCCATTACGCTGGTTTACGACCATATTGAAAAGCAAGCAATGAATTTCACAAGCGGTGTAAAACAATTTTTTGCGAAAACTTTTAATGTTCAAAGAGCCATTCAGAAATTGAAATTGAAATGGCCTATGGAGCATGAGAAAGGTCGCAGAATGTTTAAGAGTCTCATGATGATGGTTGATCATTTATGGGTTCTCAGTGAGCCAAACATGTTTCATAAGAGGGAAATATCAGTTTTGGAAGGAAAATCACAAATTTGAGCCAGAGATTAATAGAAAGACAGAGATTAAATTAAAAATGTCTGTACAGTTATTTTCTTTACATTGTTGGCAACCTTTTCAAAATATTATCATTGTTGTAAGAGGAGACAAAACCTACAGCACTAAATAATATACATGATAATTTATTGTAATTTATCATTTATTAAACAAATCCTGTGTATCCCACTTGCCTATGACGTAGGAGAGTAATAGATTCCACCCAGTGATAAAGGCCAGCAGCTCTCCAACAGTGACATAGCTGTAGAGGTATGCTGAGCCTGTCTTGGGAACCCGCGACCCAAACTCCGCATAGCACAGCCCGGCGAATATGGATGCCATGGCGGCGATGAAGAAGGAGATGATGATGCTGGGTCCTGCAGTGTCTCTGGCCACCTCTCCGGAGAGGACGTAGACGCCGGCCCCCAGGGTGCTGCCCACACCAAGGGCCACCAGGTCCAGAGTAGTCAGGCATCGGTTAAACGTGGACTGCTCCCCCTCTGGTTCCAGGGGCTTCCTCCGAGACAGGCTCACCAGAAAGGACTTCACCACACCGCACGGCATGCTTCTATGGCTTTGGATCAAGATGGAAAGATGTGGGAATGATAAAGGAAGAGATAGGTGGGAGTGCAGTTTGATATTGTGGAAAAAGAGGGAGGGAAGAGGAGAGGGGGAGAGAGGGTGAACTTGTCAGTAAATAATTGTCAGATAGATCAGCCTCACAGTAAAACATTTCCTCTTCAAAGAATCATTATTCTCTTATCTATTGTTTATGTAACAGTGGCAAAAGGGTTAATTTATTAAGGCAACATGTTCTTTTTTTTAAAATTAAAACTTAACTGCGATTACATGATAAAATGTCGTTCAAATGCTCAATCCATATTTTACTGAATTCATATTAAGGACAAAAAAAGATTAACTCACCTCTCCTGTGTAATCCCTTGCCTCACAGGTGTGCTTATGAGAGTCAATTACATTAATATGATCTGTCATTCCTCTAAATGCCATTATTCTTTTATACATGCCCTTTTTTATCACTACCCTGATATGATAGTGCTGATGTCTGGAGTTTTCAGTGCCTCCAACCCTACAAAAGCAACGCCCTTTTACTCAACCTTCAATTACTTGCACAATAACTTCCTTGAATATTTCTCAGGGATCCAGGCGATTGATTTATAATAGGTTCTTCCCCTGGTAGTAAAAAAATGTATATATTCTAATTTGTAAAGTGTGTTCTCACCTCACCAGAGTGGGATCATTGATCCTCAGAGATAATCCCTCCTCTCGGTCTTTATATTACCTGTGTTGACATGCTTGTTCTGCATTTTTTCTTTTCTTTTCTTATTATATATGATTACATCTGCTGGACAGTTTTTAAAAAAAACTTTTTATTACTGTTTTTAAACATCTGAACCAGAAGTACTTTGGTTATTTAATCCATATTTACCATATCAGATGCAAAATAAATGATAAGAAGGAAAAGAACAGTCCTCTAAGAGAACCAAACAGGGACAGTGTTACATTTGCCTGTTTTGTTTCTTGTTGTTTGTCTTTGTCTTTTTTTTTTTTTTTATTAGTATGTCTTTTTTTTGCGTATTCATTTTGCTTCTCGTGCTTGTAATGAGAGCTGCGGCTTTGTTAATCTTTTCATGATTATGCTTTCAAGATAACTTAAGGTACACATTCTTCTATGACTTTGGATTTTGTCCTTCGCAAAGAAGAACCAATAAAAAAAAAAGAAACGTTTCAATGTGACCACAGTAAAAACTGAGTAAAAACATGTTCTAAATTTCCACTTTCTGGCACTCATCAACAAAACATGGTTATTTATTGTAGATGTACGCGGTGTTGTTGCTTTTCGTAAGGTAGGTTAAGTCATTGCCCCCAAAAAACTACACTGTGGGATAGGATGGGATAGGATAGACTCTATTAATCTGGGTATTTTCCTGTGCTACAGTAGTTTAAAAGAAAAATTGTTTACACATTAGAATAACAAAAATACGCGTTAAGTAGACGTAGATGAAATAAGTATACATGCATGTCTGTATGTATGCATGTATGTATGTATGTTCTCAAAGTGTGTTTATATGCATGTGTTGTTTAGAAAAAGCCTGTGACCGTATCACTGCAGCTATGTTGGAGATTTACTGCCTGTTAGAGCCGTGTCCAGATCTCTACCTGGAGGTGTGAGCCGGCCCTGAGAGTTAATGAAACAGAGGAGGACAAAGCAGCTTTCATGGCTTATGCATGCAACAGTCAGGCTACACACTTACTCTTTGAAAGGTAGATTTTGCCTTCTCATCTCCCATCAGGGGATTTCAGATCACCTAATCCCTCCTGGCATCCACTTCAGCAGGCAGGAAGTGAGTAGGAAAGCAGCCTGTGTGGACGGTCAAAGTACCTTATGATCAAACTTAAAGCTCAGGCTTCCTATCTTCAGATCTCACAGGTTGAGATACTGTCTCCAGAAGGACATGGTAATACTTAACTGAACAACAGTTACTATGCACGTGATGTGCAGCTTTATGATCAGAAGGTTGTATTGGACTACAGTGAAGCTCAGTTAATGACCATTACTGTGTTATTTATGGCTGTCTACTGTGCATTTAAAAAAATTATGAGATGCAGGGTTACAGACAAGTACTGCAGTCCTGCATTACAATTCACAGAGGTTAAAGCAGAGGTCAGGGATTTAAATCTGACTGGTCACTTTATTCAGTAGATACACAAGTTGTTTACCTTGTCTTCAGTCCCACGCGGAGTGACTGGTGACTGTGTGGTGAAAACAGCGGCGCGGTGATGCAAAAATATCCCTGCTGTTGACTTGGATGAAGGAAACATGATTTTTTACTGCGATATATACAAGACTGGCCTGCGTGACCCTCCCACTCTATGGAATTACTTACAAAGTAGCCTTTCTCACTCCCGTCCAGTTTGGATCATAATGTGCTCATTATTGCATGGAAGGCACGGGGTGAGAATTGTGAACAGCAAATCCCATTCAGAATGTCAAAAATGCTTTTGTGCTCACTTCATTTGTTGTTTTGTTTTCACACGTTTTTATTCCATTTTTTCTTTTAAATTCATGCATTTGGAGGTTATGGATAAATAGATTTTGTTATTGACATAATTAACAACCGGTA
Organism: Etheostoma cragini; assembly: GCF_013103735.1. Taxonomy (NCBI): domain Eukaryota; kingdom Metazoa; phylum Chordata; class Actinopteri; order Perciformes; family Percidae; genus Etheostoma; species Etheostoma cragini. The sequence goes on along the minus strand of NC_048416.1, from coordinate 11,675,266 downwards.
GTTTGGGTAAACATATCTAAAAGGGAAGAAAAGACAACATAGATTGAGAAATTATTAGTGCAATGAATCATAAAATATTTTAAAAGTTTAAATACATAATTAAATACATTTGTTTGTACATTATAACAACCTCATGAACCTTATTTAGTGTCCTGATGTTATTTAGTCCAATTGTCTGTACTAGATTGCATTTGGGCTGTCAAGTTCTTCCAGCTCGGTTTGAGTTAAGGTCAGGTTCTCATGTAATGCATTTTCAAAACAGAAGAGGTCAGTAAACTAAATTACCTTTCATCACTGGTGCCTTCTAACGGCCTGTGTTACCTTACAGGGGCCCTCTCTCTCTGAAAACTGGCAGAGACAAATTTAAAGAAGCTCCAGGATAATGTGATATGAAATAAGCGAAAGCGAGTCAGACACAACCACAGGTTTTCCTGATAGGCTGTGTTCAACAGGACCTGTTCAAGTAAAGGCATGAATGAAAAAGTGTCCTTCATGTTTATACAGTAAGCTGAGGTCAGGTGGTGTCAGGGAAAAAAAAATATAGTAACCACAAAGCCAATGACTCTGAGATTGACTTCCAGGATGAAACATGCTGAGTCATGCTTCTGCTAGTGTGCCACTGGACTGTCTGTCTGCAAGTCCTGGGAGTCAGCTCTTCTCTCAACATCTCTTTTGCCAAACTTCATATAATTCTCACCAATAATTAACGCAGTAGATACAAAACTCTTTGTATAAAACCTAACATAAGCTACACAAACATATAGGACATACACTGCCTGGGTCTCTTACATATCTTTTTAACGCCAGATCATTTTTACTGCACCAGGTCCTAAAACTATGTGTTCCTTAAAAATCATTATGTTCATACTGAGATTTAGAAATTGGCCCCTATTATAACTAATACAAAAAATAAACACTACACTGTTCTGCAGATTGTTCAACTTGTGTGTGTGCTACTATTGTTTTGTAGGCTTCAGGCCCCTCAGTTTGCTCATAATGGCTTTTTCTTTTTAAATGTATGTTTTAATTAAATCTGGTGGCTGTAAATAAACATAATTTCTGATGACATATTACAGGCTACATTAACAAGTTTGTATCAACGTATGTGCCCCATAATCACTGATAGGTTATGGGAAACTGTACTATTTGTTCTACGTTATCATTTTCTGTAACATGGCCTCTCTCCCTTGATTCCCCCCCCCCCACCGGTGTCTCACACCACTTACTGGAACAGACGCCTGACGGGACAGAAATAGAGCAGGCAGGCTCCCCGCTCCCCCTCTGTTAAAATCACATTTGAACTCTGAAGTCATGAGACAAAGTTCAGAAATTCCGACAACCTAGCAAAACCGGAAGATTTGCGTGTTACCGACGCTTCACGTATTTAGATAGCTTTTAAGTGTTTTTAAAAAAGAGGTACACGTTTTACTGCTAAATAAATACGGGGAAAGATTTGCGTAAAAGTGCGCAGCCTCCGCGCGTTGGGTCTCAGTTAGGTCTCAATGTAACCCCTTCGCATGTGTTTTAAATTATAGGCTAATTTTGGGCTGTAAAACATTGCCCCCCTACATTCCCATTCACACACACACACACACACATACACACACACACACACACACAAACACACACATACACACTCACACACACTTCTAATATAAGAAGCTGCGCGAGAAAGCGACGCAGTCGTTGCATCACAGAGGACACGTAACGGGACTGCCTGACCGGAGGAGACAGACAGTTGGCAGAGAGCAGAGACAGCAGGACCAGGACCACTGGATACTTTATGCAGAAGGTAAGACATAATCATTGTTATATGTGAAACCTTTAAGTCTTAAGCCCAACTGTTTTCTGGAAAGATTTGCTGTCATTATTTCATATGTCCGAATTGCAGTAGACAGCAAGGTTTCCCTGGAATAATGTTATTTAGTGAATTAATGGATATAATAACGATATAATATACAATTACAACGTCTTTGTGTTGTTGCAGAGAAAAGTTTTAAGTATGAGAGACTCAAAGCCTCCAAAGTTGATTTAATAGTGGGGTACAAAGAAGGGTGTGGCTCTGTATAGAGGCCCACTCTCATACTCCCCAGACCTTCATCCTGACGTTAATTTAAACTGTGCTTGCTATTTTGGGAGAGCTTCACTTCTGTCTTAAACAAAAAGCAGCATTTAAATCACTTTTTCTCAGTAGAGAAGCTAAACTGTATTAGTTTACATTTGTTATTACCTTAGTTTGAGTCTATCTGAATTTTAGCACATGTACTCAGTCAAGAAAAGTTAGCAAGTACTTTTTTTTATAGCAGCTGCCTCCATACGCTATACTGAATGGCTGCATTATTTGTAGTATGGCAGTACGGAGAATGTGACTAAATAATGTCCCTGCCAATTAGTTAAAGCAAATTCCATCCACCAATGTGTCATTGAGTTGAATGTGAGGTCTTATAGAAACATGATGGAAACTCTCCCTGTTTGGCTGTGCTCTTGCTCTGAATGACTGCATGTGGTGATCACTTGTTACCAGGCAGCACACTGAACAGACCCCCTCATTAGATGTACTCAGGAAAAACAGGAATCATCTTCACGCACAACATGTTGTTGCAACACCATTTCTTGCAAATTGGAGGGTAATAACTCCAAGGACATTTTTTTTTGCAATGCTGCTATATAACCCTACATCAGCATTTCTCTCTCTCTCTCTCTCTCTCTCTCTCTCTCTCTCTCTCTAGCCTGAAACAATTGATTACTGCACAGTGTTGACACAGACGACCAAATATAGAGATGGTAAGTGGACCGCATCTTTCTCATCTTGCATTATGTACGTATGATGTGCATTGTATCATACTGCTGAACAGATCTTGTGTCAGTGGAAGATGGAGGGTTTTGTCTACCATTGAATGAGGTGTGAGCAAAGTGAGGTCCTTTTTCTGCCATTATGCAAGTCCTCCCCATCAGAAAGGCAGCAGTGTTGGGTGTCAGGGCTTCCTTTGGTGCCTGCACATCTAAGTTGCCAGCATCTCTTCAACGGCTTTGTCGTCCAACGTCATTGTCCGAGCTGTAAGTCAGTATCCTGTCATTCTGACCTTACTTGAGGTGAAACACACACTTCCTCTTAGTTATACTCAGCACAGTTGGGGTCTTGGCAACCCAACACCCAGTGAGGAAGGAAGGGGAATGAATTTAGATCTTAACATTTAATCCACATTTGCAGTTTTTCCACATAAGATCCATCATAAGAAATGCGATTAGTTTAGTTAAAGGCGTGTTGCTAGGGGCTGATATTTGTGGACGTGTTTCTATGTGGGTAAAGCTCTCCAGCTGTCGTGAAGAGTGATGGTCGCCATAGTGAAGCAGATGAACAGAGCATGTGCAGTGGCCCCTCAGCAGTGTGGATAGCATATTTTGGCTGACTGCCTCAATGCAGCAGTAATTCAACAGCAGCAGCTGCAGTTTGAGCTTTCAAAATGCAGGCCAAGCTTGCTTATTTCCCACAGTGAATGAACATCAGAACTTCATCATTTTCAAGTGTTCATTGTAGTTTTCATTTATAAACAATGTCCCAGATCTTTATATTTGCCCTTGCATGGCCAGTGGAGTTTCTTTGCATACTCTGACATTTTGAGCTGCTGTATGACAGACCCCTTCAAAGAGCGCTACTTTGCATGCAACCTGACACCCTGCTGCTGCTACAAGGCCACTGTCCCACCCCCACACGCATGCACCGGACCCCACACACACACACATACACACACACACACACACACAAACAGCAGGTATTCCTCTGTTCAGCTGGGCGTGAGACAGGTGCAAGCAGTCAGCTGCTCTAATGGCAGACTTGGCTTCACCTCCTGTCCCAGTGTCCCGCCACTACACTCCGCAAGTATGTTTTGGTCAAGCCAGTGTACTGTTAAAAGAGATGTGACAAGAGATATGCAGAGCAAACCTGTGACCCTAAAAAAGCATATTGTGAGTCCTGACGCTTAGTTGGGAAGGTTCGCGTCTAACTTCTTTCTCAACTTCAATAAACTGTCTGGGTTGAGAGGAGAGCATAGTAAATATTGGAGGAACTAACACTGAACACAACCAGTCTGTAATAGAACAATACTGCTGCCATGCAATGCATTGAGTCACAACCCGGCTGGCTGCTGTCAACTCCAATATGACATACCCACAGTTAAGACTCATTCCCAAACATCATTACATATCCTGCTGTTACAGAAACATAGTAGTATTTACACTTTGGTTTTGAATCATCGCAAATACTAATATCTCACTTCTGAAATCAAGTTGAACTTTTTTTTCCCCCAAGGTGTTCAGAGGCACAATAACAGATGCTCCGGACTTTGATCCGACCAGTGATGCTGAAGTTCTTTACAATGCTATGAAAGGCATCGGTGAGTGCCTCACTCCTCTGTGATTTTTTGTTCGAAGAGGGGAAAAGGTCATCTTTCATCTTCATCACTTGTAGGAATAATCTCCCAGAGAATTTCACAAAGCAGTCATGACAATGATGCAGTCAAAAAGAAAATGTTTCCTTGTGTTCCTCAGGTAGTGATAAAGAGGCCATATTGGACCTGGTCACCTCAAGAAGCAATGCACAGAGGCAGGAAGTCATTGCAGCATACAAATGCAGCTTTGGACAGGTCATCTTTTCTCAGATTTTTGTTTGCTGACATAAAAACATTTTTTTCAGAAATAAACAAGTACATATTGTACATGATTTAGACATTTGCTAAAACTCCATTATGTTTTTATTGTTTTGACAGGATCTGATTGAGGATCTGAAGTATGAGCTGACGGGCAAATTTGAGCGTCTCATTGTCAGTCTAATGAGAACCTCAGCCTACCACGACGCCAAAGAAATCCATGATGCACTCAAAGTAAGACATTTATCTCATAGTTCTTCATAATACTTCAGTCACATCTAACTAGCAGAAGCTACTTCATACTTAACTTAATGCTCTTTTTCAAGGGAGTAGGAACAAACGAGAAATGCCTCATTGAAATCCTAGCATCTAGAAACAACAGACAGATTCTTGAGATGGTTGCAGCATACAAGGACGGTGAGGCCTGTTAAAAAAATGTCACTTTAAATCAACATATTATTTGCTTAGCATCTCTCAACATTTGACATTGATGTCTGTGCCTCCAGCCTATGGCAGAGACATGGAGGAGGATGTGATCGCAGACACATCAGGTCACTTTAAGAAGATGCTGGTTGTCTTACTTCAGGTCAGTTTACTGAGGAGGTGATGTAATCACCAGGGAAGTATCCAGTCAACCATACACTTGCCGTCTTAACCAAAGTAGCTTTAACCGCTGACAGATTGTTTTGGTGTGATGGTTCCAGGGGACCAGAGATGAGTCAGGAGTGGTGGACGCAGACCTGGTGGAGCAGGATGCGCAAGTGAGAATTTGAAGACTTTATCTTTAGGATGCAGTAATGAACTGTGTTATTTTACTTTATTCAAAAAATTGAATTTCGGACCTTTTTACCTTTGCGTGTATAATTGTCTTAAAAATATTTTAAAGTTGCATGACAGTTGAATGGCCTCATTATAACACATTGTCACTTTGTACCAAAAAACAATTCACAATTATTCAACACATTGTTGAAAATATATCAACTAGACTAAGAGTCTACAGCCTACTGGATGCCAATTGTAGTATTTGACTAAGACCCTGCAGCCATGCAACTGTAGCCACTCTGTAATGCTGTTCTTCAACACGGGTGCTGCTGGTTGCTTTGAGCTAAATGCTAACCGAAACATGCTGACATGATGACAATGAAAATGCTAGCAGTTTTTATGTTTATTTTAGTTTAGCATGTTAACATGCTAACATTTGTTAATTAGCACAAAACCCAAAAGTACAGTTGGGGAATAGCATTGATTTTGCAAAGAGACATTTTGACCTGATGATGATGCTAAATGAAAAGTCAGGGGATTGTGAGAGTTGATGTCATCCTCTAGGGACCATGCCTGTCTGTATCCATCCAGCAGTGGGTGAGATATTTTAGTTCAGACCCAGGTTGTGGGCCGACCAACCAAACTGACCAACGTTCCATTGCCGAAAGCCTATGTTGTTGCATAGCTAAAAAACAGTCTCACCAAATTAACCAAATTAGTACCCATTTATGATATTAATTTGCTGTGTACAATTAGGTTACTATTTTGTTTCTTTCTTTTTTCTTTTACATTATCATCTGTTGCTTTCTTACCTCTGTGTAGGATCTGTATGCGGCAGGAGAAGAGCAGTGGGGGACTGACGAGGCCAAATTCATCATGATCCTGGGAAGCCGCAGTGTGACTCACCTCCGAATGGGTAAGCCCAGCTCTCGGGATAACTTACACCACAGTGAGGCATCCACACATTCCCACTGTGACCACAAACCTCTCAGGAGTTAATGGCACTTAACGCTGTTGTCCTCTACCACTGTCTAATGCAAAGACAACTGTCTGATTCCTTCTGTTCAGAACTAAAATTAAAACATGTGCATCACAGAGATGAGGTCATAGAAGATAAAGAAGAAAAATGGCAGGAGTGGAAACCAATGATAGCATCAGTTTATAGCAAAGAGGCTGAACTAGGCACGGTGGTGCTCTAAGCTCACATCAGCCTGCTAATATGCCCACGATGATGATGCCAACATGATGATGTTTAGAAGAAAATATTATCCAGGCTCACATTGGAACCTTGGTATTATTATTAGAACATTAAGATAACTCAATTAGCATGAAATAAATACCGTTATAAAATGTTATCTTCTGTTTGTTTAGTTTTTGATGCATATGAGAAGATTGCAGAGTTATCCATTGAGGACAGCATAAAGCATGAGTTGTCTGGGGACTTTGAGAGGCTGATGCTGGCTGTTGGTAAGAATTACTGGAAGTTACACTTTTTGACATGTGGTGTGTCAAGATGTCAATTTAACACATTGTTCTCTCTCTCTCTCTCTCTTTCTCTCTCTCTCTATCTCTCTCTCTTTCTCTCTCTCTCTCCTGGGTTTTTCTCACAGTCCAGTGCATAAGGAATGTCCCCATGTTCTTTGCAAAGCGCCTTTACAAGTCAATGAAGGTAAACAAAAAGTGAAGAAGCCATTTAGTCTACTCTAAACTATTTGTAGACAGATATGCCATTCTCATTCATCTCATTCATCAGTATGCAATTAAAAGACTATCTAATTAATAAAAATATTCTGAATGAATTTCAATCCGGTTTCAGGAAA
>NC_048416.1:11641119-11667938 GCF_013103735.1 Etheostoma cragini | reverse complement strand
TGCCAGGACACTCTTGTAAAAGAGATTTTTAATCTCAAGGAGTTTTTTATCCTGGTTAAATAAAGGTTTGAATGAATGCCTTGATAACACAGTCAGACACATTTTTCTTCTCAGTGGCAGATATTTTGATAGGATATTAACATTGATCAGGACTACTTGTAGTTGTAGTTGCCTTAGTGTTCTGACCCTGAACACTTGTCCTCCCCTTCATTTACAGGGTCTCGGTACAGCTGACAACACCCTGATCAGGATCATGATTTCTCGCTCTGAAATAGACATGTTGGACATTCGAGAGTGTTTCCGTTTAGCATATGAGAAGTCACTTTATAACATGATTAAGGTCGGTTAAACATTAACACTATTTTTTAATTGAATGAAATAGCATTAGAAGATTGTACACCTATATCCTGATTCTGTGTATGTTTAAACCTCTCAGGATGACACATCAGGGGATTACAAGAGGACTCTTCTTAATCTGTGTGGAGGAGATGATGAGTGAGTTACATAATGACTGCAAGCAACAGCAGCCAGCAACCAGATGGGGGTGATAGAGCATCACTTTTCAGGAATTATTGTTTTCTGAAGGGAGTATAACTATGTTTATTGACATATGGGAGAAGATTGGAACAGTGTAGAGAAATGTGAGAACTACATGCTGCAGCCTGAAAGGAAAGCAGCAGTGTATTTAATGATAGATCCCTGTCCCCAAAAATGCACCCACTCTGTACCAATTGAAGTTTTGGCTTTGCTGACCGTGTTGTCTTGTGCAAACTGATCATTGCAGTTTAGCTGGAGAGTTCTTCCCTGAAGCTGCTCAGATAGCCTACAAGATGTGGGAAACAAGTGCCATGACCAAAGTCCAGGTTTGGGCCCCATCTGCTCCCACTTTAGATGTGTTGTGCATGTTTAGCTTGGCAGTGGCATGCATCCTAATTACTTGCTGGCCCTGCAAGGCCCTGCTTTTTGCAGTGCAGTTTTGAAAGTTGTGTAGTTCCGCGCAAACTTTCTGCCATGTCTACACAGTGAAGGCTTTGTGTAACTGTGGATAAGATCAGAATGCTGTTCACTCAAATACAAATTGTTTTGTTGTATTGCGCTCTCAGAACCACGGTTTGCATTGCTTTGTCCTTGGAGTGAATGTCAACTAGAGCTCGGCATTTTGCAACAAAAGCTTGTTTCACTAACGCTCTATAAAATGTAGATATTTTTCAGCCTACCCACCTTTCATTGTTGGTGGTGTAATGGCTTCTAACCTCGAGGGGGCGCATTCTCCCTTAACAAACTCTTTTCTCTTATGCACATATTGCAGAGTTTTGCAAGTGCTTTAAACGTACACAGCTGGTGTTTATCATATTTAATTGAAAATGAATGTGACAAGTGAAACTGTCTCACTTAGCCACTCCACATCATGTGTGTATGTAATGATTGAATCTCACACTTCTAATTGTGCCATCCCACTACCTTAGCTGAGGCCAACAGTCCGCCCTGCACCCAGTTTTGACCCTGCAGCTGACGCTCAAGCTCTGAGGAAAGCTATGAAGGGATTCGGTATGCAACCCTGAAAGGCACATTTACACTGCTACAACTTTTACAAAACAAGTTTTACAATTGTTACTGCCTATGACTTTCTACAGGAACAGATGAAGATGCGATCATTGACATTGTTGCACAGAGAAACAATGCCCAGAGGCAAGAGATCAGACAGGCCTTCAAATCCCTACTGGGAAGGGTGAGAGAAATAAACTGTTGAAAATCAAAATCTGAACTAAAATAACATGATCAAGCTGGATCATATGTCTTATCCCTTCATATTACATGGATCACTGGATGTTTTGAACTCAACATCTCAAACTCAACCCAATCTCAATGGTTATTTGCTTTAAGCTATTTCCTGCACATGTAACTTAGTGTGTTTTGTCTTTAGGATCTGATGAAGGACCTGAAGTCTGAGCTGTCAAAGAACTTAGAGAGGCTGATCATTGGGCTCATGTTGACACCTGCAGAGTTTGATGCCAAAATGATGAGGAAGGCAATGGAGGTACAATGGACCCAAGTGACCTAATCATTTTTCTGGTTGATTTACAGTACAGTAAAAAGAGAAGCTTGTGGGTGGAATTTACACCTTCATAAATACACTGTTAATTATTTTCCAAGTCTGTGAAGGTTGATGTTAGGCCCAGGGAGGTATAGTTGATGCTTGGATAAGATGACATTTACACAGAATGTATTTGGAAGTCGAATAACTTTGCACGTTAGGTATTTAAAACTTGACACTGACTGAATTGCTTTGTGTAGAAACCTGGCTCATCCTTTACTCTGAACATGTAGGAAAATATGAATCAATATGTGTAGACTGCCTATCTATCTGTATCAAGTGGCAATATATATACAGTTTGCTGCATTTCTAAGTCTTGAATTGTCACAAACACTGAATTTTCCATCAAAACAGTTTTGTCATTAAAGTACAAATGGAGATTATTAAATGGAACAAAAATAGCTAAACTTGGATTTGGTCAGTAGATACGAAGAGGCACAGTTCACAGGCACTCTCTTCCTCAGCAGTGTGGTGTGCTTCTTCTTCTTTATGTGGTTAGGGTTTCAATACTTTTTTATTGCATTTGTGAAACTCCCCTGCCTTTTTTTTGTTTGTAATACTCCTAATATTTTGAACAGGGGGCTGGGACAGATGAACATTCTCTAATTGAGATCCTGGTCACCAGGAGCAATGAGCAAATACTTAACATGAATGCTGCGTATAAGAATGGTGAGTTTGATACAAAAAACAGGCATTCACATCACTTTATTGTTATGGAAACTTTTTACATGCAAACCTTTTACATCACAGCCTATAAGAAGTCTTTGGAGGAAGCCCTTCATTCGGACACATCAGGCCTCTTCTGCCGCATCCTTGTTTCTCTCGTGCAGGTAATGTTCATCACCATGAGAACTCAGACTGTGTTATGTTTCCACACCCACTCACTGCTTGCAGTCAGTCTGCTGCTGACTGTAGCAAGAGAACAATTTAAACACAGTTTTCTTTCACACGTTCTTCTAGTACATAGTAAAACCAAATGTTCTCAGTGAACCACTGATATTTAATAGATCAAAGTTCAGCATGTAACTGTCTTTAATCTGTTCAGGGTGCAAGAGAGGAGGGCCCTGCAGATGAGGAAAGAGCTACTGCAGATGCTCAGGTGATTTAGTGTATGCATTTCTAACATTTCGCTTTACTAAAACGTGAGATTAAAGAAAGGGTTTCAATGTTTGTTCTTCCTGAACTCATCAGGACCTTGCCGATGCATGCAATGCTGAATCTGATGAAATGGAGATGAAGTTCATGAGTATTCTGTGCATCAGAAGCTTCCCCCATCTTAGGAAAGGTAAAGGTCAAGACAGATAGATCCCAGTGGTCAATTACAAATCTAAATGTGTGAGTGTTTCTTTAAACAAAAAATATAATTGATCCAGCTCATGATAACTGATCATACTCCTTGCTTTTCACAGTATTCCAGGAGTTTGTCAGATCCTCCAACAAGGACATTGAACAGGTTATCAGGAAGGAGATGTCTGGAGATGTCAAAAATGCCTTTTGTGCCATAGGTAATCTTTGACTTAATTTTACTTGTGAGTGTGTCTCAGTGTGTGCGGCTGACAACTGTCACTGCTGACAAGTCTGTGACTCCTTCTCAGCCCTTTTCTGCTCTCTCTCTTTTCTTTTCTTTACAGTTCGCAGTGTAAAGAACCAGCCTTCCTACTTTGCAGACCGTCTGTACAAAGCCATGAAGGTATTTATTCAAAATAATATGGCAGGTTAATATGCAGTTGTATAATTCTAACTGCAGGTTTGCAGCACACCATAAGGGCCTTGGATGCAAGCTAGTGATAAGGTCATATTTGTTAATGATTGTAATATATTTAAGTATTGTTTTTTTTTCTTCATACTTTCTCGGTAATAATGCTGCTGAATGCTCCCAGACAGTAGCACTTACTGTAAATCCGAATAAACTGTAATTAGAACACAGATACATAAGTATTAATTGGTATCCGTTGCAGGGCCTTGGAACAGACGACAGAGCGCTGATCCGCATCATGGTGTCCCGTAGCGAGGTCGACCTTTTCAACATTCGCAAAGAATTCAAGGATACACATGATGTCTCCCTCCATGAATTCATCCAGGTAGAAACTATGATCGTAAGTCGGAGTCTTTGTCAACTAACACTCCTGTTTGGTTCATTGTGTTCTCATCCCATCTCTGTGAGTGTGTGTTGCACATCCTTCTTCTGCTGTGGTGAGGTGGGGGGATGGGGTGGGGGGAAGGGGGGGTATGGTAATCTATAGCTTCCTGTGGTAGACTATGGGTCTGTGGCTATTGCACAGCTGTTTAGGAATTTCCCTTGTATGCTTAACTTCCTCTATATCCGCTGTGTGATTGGCTGACAGACGCAAAGACAGGAAGTACCCAGACGCAGTTCTATAATAATTTACAGATGAAATCTGCGTGACACCAATAAGCAAGTAGAGTGCCCTGGATTGGCTTGTTCAGAAATATTATCACATTATGCAACATCAAGTGTTGCTATATATTGTTTACTCTAAAGTGTGTATTTAGTGGACAAAAATGACAATCTTTTGTAAAGGATTTTTTTTAGAGATGTGCAAAACAGAAGGTCTGTGTCACTGAGAACCAAGTGCAAGCAGGTGCATTTGAAAAGAAAAATCATTGGAATAGATTCACATTTTGGTATATTTTATGCTTACTTGCTTTCTTGCTGAGACTGAGATGGAGATATCCATACAAATTAGTCCAGTAAAGCTATCTACCAGCAGCTCTAAAGCTACCAGCTCCTACTTTAGAAGTGCTGGTAGGTGGATTTTGTTTGTATAGAGCCGGGCTAGCAGTTTATCTTTGTCTCCAGTCATTGTGCTAAGCTAAGCTAACTGGCTGCTGACTGTAGCTTTACAATTGCCATACAGACTTAAGAGTGGTATCAAACTTTCCATTTAACTCTTTGCAAAAAATCCAATGACCGTAGTTCCCAAAATGAGGAGCTAGTCCTTTAAAAAGATGTAGTTTTAATAATTGTGAGGATTAGTAAAAAGATATAAATCTGTATATATGAGTGTCAACTGATATAAAGGGTAATTCCACTTTTAATTCCCTTGTCGATTGAGTTGATTTCTTGTGACTTGTGGCTTGTTAGTTCTGTTTGTCCCCATGACTCACATTCATTCAACATGACCAAATGTCAGCAAAGATAAAAAAGTATTCCCCATTAATTCAAGCTCCTTTTCTGTGTGTTCTCCATCATTGTTCAGGGAGATACCTCTGGAGACTACCGTAAAACCCTGCTGTTGCTCTGTGGAGGGGAAGATTAAACTTGTCGAGTCTCTGCAGCTCCGTTCACAGACAAACAATCATGAGAAACCACGAGACACAGCCTGATTGCACAGTGAAACTGCGGTGGTTAATGTCAGTATCTGTTGTCACTGTCCCTAAACTGCTGCCACTCCTCAGCCAAACCAAGTGACCTATGACCTCCCAGCCTTCCAAGCCAGTTCTCTGCTCTCATGTCTGATCGCCCTGTCCATCAGGATGATGTCTTTCTTTTCTTTTTTTTACACAGTCATATGTAACTTGAAGATGTTCACGTCCATGTAGTAAGGTGCTTCACATTAACATTTTATTGGAAATTAGCCAGTTGAATAGTGCCTTCAGATTGCAGGCCGTCCAATGATTACTGTGATTTTAAGGTATCATGTAAAATAAAATTATAAAAAATACAAAGAAATGTGTTTTATTGCTCTTCTTCTTTGAATACATTTAAATACATTTGATTGTATAAATTGTATGCATAAATGTATATCATGCTAACTCAAACTCACTGCCCTTTTTTACGGTATGTGTTCAGGGTGGGGTGCTCTGGTTTGTGTTCGGCAGGGCAGTTCAATGATTAGCTGTGTTGATACTGGCAACAGCAATGGGCTGAGCAGAATGACAACTAGAATATTTAACATCAGGAAACTCCCTCTCTAATTCAATGTCTCTTCTGCTTAACAACAAAAATACCCATATGTTATTGTTGTTCATAAAGGTTAACTACGTGAAATACAGGGTGGCATTTACAGAATAATAATTCATTGTAACTGATATTTTGATAGCAGCTAAAGTTGTTCAATCAGGCTCTTGTTAGCCTTTTCAAACACAAGGTAGAAGTAAAGTGTGACTTCCTTGGCTACCTGACTACTATAACTACAGTTATCTACACCCCTACACATTTAAATGAGAAAAAGAAAAAAAGTTGTTTAGACTCAACACTTCATTAAATGTGTCTCAGTTGGACTTGTTTATTTGAAAGTGAAGTAAACTAAAAGTACAAGACAGCTGTCTCCATTCTTGTCAATGTCTCAGTTCATTGCGTATGTGTGAGCGCAGCTGCTGTCAGGCCATCTTTGAGTTAAAGAGGAAAGAAGAAAAAAGATATATGTGGCGAGGAAATCCCCTGCAGTATGCCAAAAAAAACAAGGCAACAAATAGAGTCTTCATCAGTCATTCACACTCTGGTTTTAATGGCACACCCAACCTGAAATTGCTCCATTTGGTGATAATTAAGAGAGATTAAAAGATCACTTCAATGGCACATTGTTAAATGCAGTCCATGTCAAAACATACAATTTAGAATTTCCCTTTTTACAACTGGGGGAAGTTTGTACTCTGGTGTTGTTCAGAGCAGCTTGCACAGCAGGTTGATTGAAATTTACACTCAAAGCTGTTTTGTCCTCTGAACGAGTTTTGGTGTGTTGCTTTGGCCTTGGACAGTTTTATCGTACAGTGGCATCTGGATGTGATATTTTTGTTGGACTTGTCTGTTCATTCAGTTTGGTTGACATGCATTAATGAATGCATGCAGCACGGCGTACATGCAGCAAGCACCTATACAAAGATTTATTAAATGCCTTCAAGTTTTGTTGTTTGTGTTACTGAATGCAGGCGGGCCACACAGTTGGACAAACACAAGGTTGTGTTCAGGCTTTTAGCTACAGCATCAGGCCATTTTACTGGGTTATGGGAATTCCCCAAGTCTCACTGAAATTGCTTCCCCCCCATTCACCAGTTTCCTTAAAAAGTGCCTCTCTCCGACACAAGCTGAATGTGTGGGTGAGTTGTTGTTAATTTGTTTTATCATTTTAGGTGCAGTAACGGAGCATATTAGATGTATGATCATTTTTGTCACATTGTTTATTCAGGGAAGGTTGGATAACTTTATATTGTCACTAAAACAAGTGATGTTGTTCTATGATAGAACATTGTAGTCAAACGTAACATAATGAAAAGATTGATTTCTGCCCTGTACGCCAAAAAAATGCCGTAAGCTATATTTGTATGGTATTTTCTGTCTTAGGGGGTACTGTATTGCTTGCCTAAGCAAATACTCTTTGGTAAATGTGATTTTGAAAGGTAATTTACATTTTAGCTTAAAAATAATAATGATATTGAATACATGTTATTTGTATTCACACATTAGCCTGACAGAAATGTATCTTGCAATCTGTCACACTGTTTTTTTTTTTTTGTTAAACTCGAACTTAAAACTAGAGTTACTTTAAATTAAAAAGTAATATAAAGAGCCTGTTAGAGTTAACATTGAGGGATATCTGTTGCCAGCGCACATGTTGTTCACTTTTTTGGCTTAGAGACTCAGCAAGGATGTCCCTGGTTTAAGGCCTTGAGAGGACAGCGTAAGTCACTAGTAGCCTAACAAAAGGACATTTTGTATTGAGCAGCACAGATCTAATGACTATCAGCTGCTGATTTCGGCTGTAAGGAGATGGGAGACTGGACTGTCCTTGTGTCTCAGCAGGGTGGGGTGCACACTCTGTACTTGTGACACTAGGGATGTCAATCTGATGATTACCCCTACTTACATATAATCTGCGCACTCTTCTGTCCATGTGCACTACAGAAAATGCTTTAAAATATTTTGGGAAAAAACAGTTGGGAGGAGGAAACAAAGTATGTTAACCAGGAGGACTAAATGATGTGTGAGATTGATTTTCTTTTGTTTTTGTGCTGGCAGGCCTGTTTATTGTTTCAGCAGCCTGAGATGGGAACATTGTGCGCCTATAAACAAGGATAAGGTGTTTGGCTTGGTGGCACGCTGTGTGAACTGAATGTTTGCTTTTCCTGTTGCAAGCTGATAACTCTTTTGGGAACACATTATCACATTATCATGCTGTTCCACATACCATATGGTCTAAAATGTTATTGTCGGTTGTTTTAGTCAAATGTGGTTTTAATTGCAAGCAGGGGAATCTTTGATTGAATATAAAGAAGTTTAAGCTGCAGTGTTATTTATAAAATTGAAACGGAATTCATAAATATTATTAAAGCACACACATTACAGCACACACATATTACAGGCTGTCGACCCACTTTCTTGTGTTCTAACTAGTTCACTTATACTCTATCTTAAACTTTTAGTGAGTACAGTAGTAGTATGTCAAATCCTATTTTAAATTATTAGCTGTGGAATGTAATATAAGCTATTTAATTTAATTATATAAGCTATTTCTCTATCACGATAGTTTTATCTGTACTTCCGTATTAGTACTTTTTGACCAACAGAAAGTAATGGTGGGCACATAAAGAGAAAAACGAGGGCGTGATTCAGATTAGTTTAGATTTATTTATCATAAATCATTTCATTTTTAGTATAACATAATTTGCAAACTTCCCAATAAGAGCTTCAAGGCAGATGCTTTGAAATCATTATGGAGGGTGTTTCTCCTAATTGTCTTTGTGGACATGTAGCAGTTAGTTTTTACTTATAATTCACATAAGACTCTTCGGTAGTTGAATAAATAAATTTGACCCATTAGATAGCTTTAAAAACATGAACTACTGAGTTGGGATTACTAAATACCCTTGTATGGATTAATCTAATTGTGTGCAGTCATTAGATTAAATGCATCAGAAATAGTTTGTGCTTCCAGTTAACTGAGCATTATGATCTTCATAAATTTGGCCGCAGATTACCTGTTTGTTTATTCCCACAAGATGTCACTATTGCTCTAACTCGTTCATGTTTGGCCAATCCGGAGCCTGAAACTAAGTTCTGACAACTGTGGCATAGGGCTCCTCAACGAACCTGTCCTAACCTAAGACTAACCTGTGACTCACCAAAAATCTTACATTTGATTTACCAAATATTTCTTGTTAACATACAGTGTGGATTTAAAAATCTAAGTGTAACTTGAAGTGGGCCTCCTAGTTCAGAGGAAATGTGTGATGCAATCACAGAAACCCCCACCAGCCCCTTCTCTAAATTTATCAATGAAGAAAAAAGCTATTCTGTGAAAATGGTCGGGTTTGTCCCTGCACTATGGGGGTGTAGGGGTGAGTTTCCAGAGGTAAAAAGAAGAATAAGAAGTTGTTTTGTTAAAATCATTATGACTGAAGAGAAACATCAGGCTGGTTTTGATTCTTGCTATGTGTGAATACTCATTTACATATTTATATGTAATTATTAGCATTCATATTATACATAAATTAATCCTGTGTTATTATAGTAAAATCTCTACAGGGAAATATAATTATGTGAAGCATTTTGCTCCAGTGTTTACATTACGATCAGTGGTTCCTGTTGGTGCCCCGCTGACAGAGAACTGTGCCCTGATTGGTCCGCCGGGTTGTCACTCAATCGCTGTTTACATCAAACGAGGTGGAAATTCCCGGGTTACAGCATAGACCAGTAGACCACTTCCGCAATAGATGTCTGGGCAGAGAGACGAGGCCACTGCGAGCTGAAAGGTATCCAGACAAAAGACACCTCTTTGTTCTTTTGTTTGTCATTAAACTGCGCTTTCCGACTGACTTAGTGCATCGATAAAAGTATCTGTAGTGGGTAAATAAAGAAGAGCTAGCGGCTTCCTGTCCCGCACTGTCATCTAGTGTTACCTAGCCGAGAGCTAACGAGGATGTTGCTAGCGATTTGCATGACAACAGCGAAAACTAATATTAGCCTTCTTCAGCCAATCAAGGTAGCTATCATTTGCTAGATTGTGCTGTATTTCACTCTCGTCTATTGTGTATATGTTTGTTAGCGGAGTTAACGTAACATTTATTATTTTTTCTTTTGCTTTTGTCCTTTATCACTCTCAGATATGAAGGTTGTAGTAGTCATATTTAGCTATTACACACACTAGCACATTCTTGCCATATGTTTCACTCTGGCAGGGTTAGATCTAACGTTACGGGTGTATTGTTGCTGCTTTTGTTCTCTCTGCTGTCGGTTGGCTTTTTATAGCTTCACCAGGCTTCCCCAATAGTTCACTCCTGCTATAACGTTAAATTATAAACAGACAGAAGGGCATCAAAGGTTGTTTTTTTTCCCCCCTAGCTGGGTAACTAATGTTAACATTAGCTACGTTACATACAGTAGCATATCTGAGCTGGTGGCATTTATTTAATCTGCTATCAAAAGTAAAGGGAATACAATTTGTTATATCTCTGATTGGTTGTAATGATGCAACACCATACATTCTCGTTTAAGGGTATTTTTATCGTAACGTTAGGAATATGAGAACCAAGAGGTTACGCTCTATTCTTTCATACTGTAACGTTACAGCTAATGTTTTTGTTCAACTGTTTCCTTCCTCTGCTTAAACAGTTGGGTGTCGACATGGGATGCCATTTGCTCTCATGCTGTATCTACTATACTTTCAAATTGCCTCTATAAGCAGTTCACGTTTAACTTTGGACTCAAATGTGATTTGTTTTCAATGCTAACGTTGCTTCTCTTATTACAAAGGGTGGAGGACCACAAGTCCTCAGTCCTCCTATGTTTAAAGTGTTCCTGTCCTCACGTTTTTCACTCATTTTTTTGTCAGCTACCCCTGCATTTTAACATAATCTCTTATCTTTCGTGGAGTAGTTTGTTTTTAATTAAGCTGTAAATGACAAGTTGTTCTCTTCTCTCCACAGTTCAGAGGACCATGTCTAGGAAGTGAGCAACGGCTATGGAAGGGAAAGGCCCGTATCGCATCTATGATCCAGGTGGGAGTGAGGTCAGGGCCAGGGAGGAGGCCGGAGGGGGAAGCAGCTATCGACAGCTACTGGAGGAGAACAGCATACTGCGGGAGCGAATGAAGGGACTCAAGAGTTTAGGTAGGTTCCTAAAGCCATTATGGTTACTTCAATGCTGTGGATGGAGGACTGCTCGGGGAACTGTCCATGGGCAGCCCCCTTGCTCTGATATCTTTTCATTAAATGCATGTTGCTCTGTGCAGGTGTTTTTTTTAATTATTGAAAACCACATTGGCATATAGCCAACTGTAGTGTTTAATTTCACAAGTAACATTCTCAATTGGAGCAAATAATCTCTCACACCATGTAACACTGTCCATCAATAAAGGGTGGAAACGTACTTTGATGGGAGGGGAGAATTTGCATCAGCTGTGTGATTGGCCAGCAAATGGTATTTTAGACTTGACGTGCTGCGACGATAGCTTAGTTCACAACAACAACAAAAAAAACACATCACTTTGGTCGTGTCACCATTTGGTAACTTGGGACCATTTGGCAACTTTAAAAAAGGTCAACTTTCCATTCAGAATTTTATTGGCATCCATTTCGGCGTCTCGCGCTTCCCATCCACCCCCAAACGTAACGTTACTACTCTTTGGTGTGATGTGCCTGTTTTTCCAACGTTACTATTTTTTACAGCATGTGAAAAAATACAAAGTTTGCTAGGCCAAAAAGAACTTCAATCTTGCAATAAAACAATTGACGCCGTTATTAATGCGCTTAACTGACAGTATATATATATATATATATATATATATATATATATATGCATAGTGTATTAACAAACGGTGTCCAGCTTGCATTATGTCGCAGCTCTAAAGTAATCGTTTTGATTTTAAGTTGATGCACCCAGAAAGACGCCTTCCATAACAGATTAAGTGACTGAGTTACCAGTCAAAATATGCAGATGGGAAAATGTAGTTCAACCGGATTATCTTCATTGGTAGTATGTTGAAAGCTTGTATTCAAGGTATGCCTATTGTGACTCACCAAAGGAGTGCTACTGCACTCAATTTCTCACTATACTTCTATCATATCACATTTGGTGACTGCTCATGCTGTTAGATCTAGTCTTAGCTAGTGTTTGTTGAAAGAATTAAGTTCAATCAAGTGACATTCAAATTAAGGGCTGCTGATACAAGATCTGTCTGAAACTTTCAGGTGATTTGCTGGAAGAATCTCAGTCAGAGGCATCAAGACTTCGGCAGCGAGTGGAGGAACTTGTGAGAGACAACGAGGCCCTGAAGTCCTCCAGCTTTGCCGCCAGTCTGTGTATGGGAGGGCACATTCATGCTGAAACACAAAGTAGGTCACGCATAATCAATGGTAATTGTGAATTAAACTTGTAGACATATTTTCATATTTGGGGATTATTACTCTGGACAGTATTATAATCAAACAACATGCTGTTGTACCTTACTGGAACTTACATTAACCTTGGTTTTGCTATGACTTATTTCAGGTAGACCCTGTTTACACCCCCCTGCGGAGCAGAAGGAGGAGCAAACAAGCTGTTTAGGAAAGACCCTTCAGCCTGAGAAGCCCAATGTAAGTCAATTGTACTGCGAGGGAGAGCTTTTGGTACAGGCAGGAACAACTTTATTATTACAGAATTGTTAATAATATTAGCTGCAGACGTTAGAATAGACTATGTCACCTGGCAGTTTACTTTTATTCTTACAAGTTCATCGATGCCATTATAGTCGCTGTGAGTACGTTGATGCGACTTTTTGGTCTCGACAGGAGGCGTCAGCAGAGTTTGAGGTCGTGAATGTAGATGGGAAGACTTCAGAAGCCTTGACTGTACGTACCAGTCTTTTTGTGACACAAATGAATATGATATTATAACTAGCACAGTAACTACATTTTTTTTTTGTAGTTCCAAATAATCTTTAACTGGACAAATTTCTGAAATGTTATGTTGAGATATCGCAATCCTCTATATGCTGACTCCCAAAAGTAATTTATTTTTTTAGGATAAAGTCAACCTTGCCTTTTTATAGCCATTTTCTTAATATTAGGAACATATCCTTGGGGTGGTGACTCACTAACAAACTCAATACTGGTAGCTCCAGTCTGAGTCAGCCAGGGGAAAGTCCGGCACTATTACTGACTTGAATTACACTGCTGATTCATTCACATACTACATCCTTGAGGATGTGTTAATAGGACACTATGCGGTATATTTGAAGCACACGTTGCCTAAACTAATGTTATTGGCTAGCGTGTGATAGTGTAAAATTCTAAAGCTTTACTTTGGCATACTATGACACCTGAATAGAATATCTTTGGTCAAAGTGTTACCACAGGCAACAATATTCTGTGAGATCTAAATTTAGATCCAACAGGATAAACTGGTATGACTTTAGATAAATCAGCTGCTGCACTTTATAGAAATAGTAGCATGATGACTCTTACAGCCTTTTGAACTTTCAGTCTTGGGCTGGTTGAAATACACCTGTAATTGTTAGCTTTCATACTGCGTTGGCTGGAGAGGGAGGACTGACTGACTGGTTACCTGTGTGGTTATCTCCAGGCCGGGTCGGTGGCAGCCATAATCCCTGTCCTGCCTCAGGAGAACATCGAGCTGACCAGCCAGCTGAAGAGACTAGAGAGCTCCTTCAGCATATTCGCAGAGGAGTCCAACCCGAACCAGCTGTTGGCTCACCTCGGTCGCATGGCTGTGGAGTTTCACCATCTTTCCTCTAAAGTCCAAAAGAATGAGCAGAGGACTTCCCTCCTACAGGTACCCAACGACACACGACGACTGTATGACATAAATAAATACCATACCAAAGCAACCATCATGCTCCTTAGAGTTAATCTACTTCTCCGATATGGCATTATAGGTACTTAAGAGTTGTTCTTTTTTGAATTAGCATTATATGTTGGGAAAACGTGTATACAGAATGATTTATCATGTTTAATTGAATTTCATAAAATGTAATGTATGAACTGTAAACTATTTACATGAAATACTACACATTGACTTTAATGACATTTCAGATTCTTAGATATGCTCATTTTAAGGGCCTCATTTTATAGTAAAATTAACAATCTCTGCAAACGGAAAATGATGTGAGCTGTGTTTCATGAAAGCAGACTTTTGGTGGTAGATTTTATTTGTTGATAGAGAACAGAATTATTTAATTTTAATGTAATGACATACGTTATTATGTTTTCCCACTGCAAACTTAATTTTGGTGTCTTACAGTCTGTGTAGGCTTTGCATAATTTGTTACAAAAACTACTACTGGCACACAACCCAAGCTTTCTTTATTTTAACAACTTGTTTTAACTTTAATAACTTAATTGCTAAGCACATTTCTAAACAATGTTACAAAGGGCTTTACAACATAAGCAGCGTAACAGTTTAATGTGGAAAAAAACAAGAGGAGATTGTGGCTTTGTAGCCAGTACTAGTGGAAGTGCATCACCACTTGGAGCTTCTGAAACATATTATGGCCTATTTTAAATATACAAAACTAAAGCAGTATTTGCAGGGAATTTGGTCTGTATAGAAAAGTCATGGTTTTCAATATGTGGACTTAAGTATAGGACCATATGTCTGGGGGGGAGAAAAAGTATCTTGTTCCTTTAGAGGTGGGAGGTATTTCCTCACGAATCTGCTCATACACATGCACAGTATCCAACATAATTTTAGTCAAGTAACCTTTTCATTATGTTAAAGGTAACTGATTCTGTATGAGCATACAGTTGTAAAAGAGAAATCTATTTTCTTTTTGGTTTTGTAGACTCTATGTGAGCAACTCAGGCAGGAGAACAACGAGCTTCGAAAGAAAATGGAAGAGGATCATCATATCAGGAATCGAGATTTGGAACAGCTGAGGTAATGTTTCCTTCTCTTTTACATTTGACTGGGCTTTGTTGCTTCTGCTGGAGTAGAAACGGTATTGTTAGTAAGGGCAGAGAAAACATTGTGAGACCTGCAGATAATACAAACTCCTCATTCTCATTTCTCTGGTCTATTTTACTTTTTAACTGTGAGACTATTTAGTTTCTCATGACCTTTTGAATGCAACGTTAATCAACCCGCTATTAATGTTTTGGATGACCAAACCCTACACGACTTTTACTTTGTCTTGGATGTTGACCAGCGACCATGCTTTCACTTTTGATGGAGTTATTCCACTGCTTTCTGTTAGCGTCATCGTGCCCAGTGGGTATCGTAGGTTCTTCCCAAAAGTGTGTGAAAACTTCAACAAACTCTGGGAAGGGACATTGCTCACAAACACTATCATTTTCATTTTCTTGCCAATTCAGGCAGGAGAATCAGAAACTGAAGGAGTTGGTCACGGGAGCCGCCGCCGCCGCAGCAGCAGCAGCAGCAGCAGCATCGTCTGCAGCTCCTTCTGACACCGACGCTCCAGAGGCCAAAGAGGAGCCTGTGAAGGAGGAATCAGCCGCTGTGAGACCCAAGATGGAGGCCACCACACCGCAGAAGGTAGTTTCAATTCAGTTACATAGTAAATCATTTTTTTAATGTACAGACACACTTTGCCTCCATATTAATACAACTGTGACATTTAAATAACAAATACATTTTTATTTAGAACCTTTTTTTCTCTTTTTAGCAATACAAGGTTCTTCTGAATGAACTTATTTAAAACTCCTCCGCTCATTAACTAATACCATGTGGGATTAGAGTGACAGAGGAATGTTGTGGATAAGGAAATGTGTTGTGTGCCCCCAGAGTGGAAAAGCTGCAGAGAAAACCCCAACTAAACCTTGTGATGTAGAGGTGTATGAAAAGAAAATCAAGCTTTTGGAGAAGCAGAGAAAGGATGTGAGTCTTTTTTGCTCTTACTGCTCATCCTCTTTTGCCATAGAGGAAAGTCTGTGTGCATTTAGTTTCCTATATGTTCAGTGTCATTTTTTTTTCACTTTCTGTTGCTGCATACAGGTACTGGAGGTGAACAAGCAGTGGGACATTCAGTGGAACTCCATGAAGTCACAGTTTGAACAGAAGGTACAGTAATGACTCTACAACTGTTGTGAAGGATGTGGGAAGACATTACTGTGTCCTCGACTGATATAGAGCTGCTGAAGGAGATCTAATACCTAATTTTCTCCAATTTCTTCTGAAAAACATTTACATGTTTGTCATTTCAAAATCTGACCTCAAACATTTAGTTTACTTTTGTGAAATCACATCATTTGAATTTTACAATTTTTAGGTTCTCTTTGGCGTGCCACAGTTGTTATTGGATTTAAAGCACTTATAAATTATACAGAAATAGTTCCACATGTACTGTACAAAACGTACATTGGAGGATTTATTCTGCGTTTTCCATGAAACTGTCTTGACACACTTTAGAAAGACAACTCTATCTGTTGCCATAGGATGATAAAAAAAAAATGTTGCGGTGCACTGTATGCTATTTTATTATTATTAGTATCAGTTGTAATGATCCTGAAGGAATTAAAACAGGGCTTTGTGGCATTTTTGCAATACCTGTAGATAAGCAAATGGACATGGTACACTGTGAAACCGGTGTACTGTTGCAACCCTTGTTAAACATGAACTCTTTAACACATTTTGCATTATACCAGTGGTATAAAAAAAGATAATCTTTTACCATGGTTTTTTTATTTTATAGTTTTTTAAAGAAGTGAAATGGCAGATGGCAGGGATTTTGTAATTCGGGAATATCTTCAGAGGACTGATGTTAGTGTGCAACAGTTGGCAGCGAAGCAGCTGCGTGTGTGTGTGTTCTATATGCTTGTCCAGTGGAAAGGTGCAATCTTGCAATAGCTTGCTATCTGACTATACTTACCACAAGCCTGTCACACCTCAGTAAGAATTCCCCTCACCTCTCTGGTACCCGCTGACTTCCTCCTGTGGTGCAGTCAGAGGGCAGCAGAGACACACACATGTACACACTCTCACACACGTACTCACACAGCTGCGTGTGCACACCCGCAATCATGAACAGACCGACATTCACACTTTGTTGAGACGGGGACACCATGCAGCCTTGGGTTTAGACCACAGAACCCTAGATATATCCATTTGCGTCATTAGGTTTGTTCATATTTTATACAAAAACAGAATTGCGTGTGTTTGCAAATGTGTCCTTGTTGCTGTGGTTTAGTTTATAATTTCACAACACTCCTATCTAAGGCCGTATCCTAACACATGCAACAGCTGATGTTTATCTTAACCAGAGAGTTGTTATCACTGAATCTTTCTTTTTTTTGGTTTGTGTTTATGAGAATTGTCTCACAGAAGTGGGATTAGTGGACTCAATGAATGCTCTCCTATAACTAAATGGTTTACATTGTCCCTCAGATCACAGACCTCAGACAACGGCTGGCTGAGTCCCAGAAAACTGTGCTTGAGCTGGAGGCCGAGCGAGAGCAGAGGCAGCGCGACTACGACAAAAAGCTGTTGCTGGCCAAGTCCAAGATTGAAAATGTACAGGTGAGAGTGCAGGGACACAAATCTCAGGTGAAATTGGTCTAACATTTTAAAGGTGACCTATTACACAGCATTTTCAAGTTCATACTTGTATTTTGTGTTTGTACTAGAACACTTTATTTTCTCATACTGACCATGGCTGGTGCTCCTGTATTCACCCTCTGTCTGAGAGCTGAGAGCTCTGTTGGCGCATCTCTCTTTAAGCCACCCCCGTGAAAAAACGGTCTGCTCTGATTGGTCAGCGGGTTTACACATCTGAGTTTCCTGGAATCTCCACTGTGTTTGCACTTGTTGCAGCTGGAAACTGACTGCAGCAGAGTATATAGCAGGACTTTGTACAGTGAGAAATCTCCAATAAAGGCTTCTAAACAAAATACTACACAATTGGACATGTACTAGCAGACAAATTAGCGAGAAATGACCAACATTGGCCACAAAGATTATTGCTATCTGCCGTCAGCATGCAGCTACTTAATAGTTAGCAGTGGGTTAATGTTAGTTTGTAATGACAGTGTTTGAGCAGCACTTTCTACCATCAAAAATCATTCTTCTTCTGAACCAAATACTACCCAACCAGACCTGTTTAAAAAGTAATGCGACCTGCAATCGGGTAGAATTTAACAACATTGGTAGCCAAGGTTACAGGTTTCCCTGGTGTTAGCACACGGCTACTATAGTTAGTAGCAGTAATGGAATATAACAGCACTATCTACAGTTTAAAAAAAATGTCTTCTGAACCAAATACTACATAATGGGAAATGTTTCCAGAGTAATGTGATCCGGAATTGGGGAGAATTTAAAATTGGCAGCCAAGATTACATATAGCGTGTATACATGCAACAATGTTAACACTGCACTAGCTTTTAAAAAAATGAGCACTCCAGTAGTTTGTGCCTGGAGCAGATGACCAATCATAGAAGGCCAGGTATAGGCCACGTTTATGAAATCTGACATTATACCGTTATAGATATGACGGAAAATGCGGAAAGCATAATAGGTTGCCTTTAAATCCCAGGACAAAGAATCATGGGGGAAAAGGACAGCTTCAGGATACTTTTAATGACAACTGTTTTCAATGTTTTGGGTGTGTATACATCAGGGGGAGAAGGAGTGCCTCAACTCTGAGACCACTGAACTGAAGCAGAAGATTCGCTACCTGCAAGATCAGCTGCTGCCCCTCAGCAAACAGAGGGAGTACCAGGAGAAGGAGATCCAACGCCTCAACAGAGTGAGTTCTCTCTCTCTCTCTCTCTCTCTCTGCGCAGCTCTTCCACCGATACATTTCCTTCTGTGTAACACTGTTTTTTGTCTTACTTCAGGCTTTAGAGGAAGCCTTAAACCTGCACACCCCTTCATCGTCCCAACAACCACCTGGTCAGGGTAACTTTGCCGATGCAGCCAATAACCTGAAGAAACAGGAACTGCTCACTCAAATTGCTGTACTAAAGGAACAGGTCAGACAAGCAACAAAGCATAATCAAATGCATGCATTCTTTTTCAATTATACAAATATTCTCTCAACTAATTTTCAATTGTTTTGTACTTCAGGTAAAGATCTTTGAAGAGGACTTTAGAAAAGAGAGGAGTGACAGGGAGCGAATGAATGAGGAAAAAGAAGACTTGAGGCGGCAAGTTGAGAGACTCCAGGGTCAGATTACAAATTTGACCAATCAGGTAAACTATGTTTCCAGCATACTCTCCTATATGTGTGGCATGGTTTACGCTTTAGATTTTGTTTCTTGCATTGGATTACAAATATAACTTAAGTGCTGTCTAATGTGGAATTTGTTTTTTTGTTATTGTGTGTTTGTTATTCAGCTTCATCAGGCACAGAACGAGTGTCAGAGAGAGCGTACGGAAAGATGTAAACTGGAGAGACTGCAGATGCAGCCTCACAAACAGGTACTGGCTGCAGCTCAGGTCTGAGCCTGGTAGTGTTGCAGACAAATCTTAAATGAAATGGTGCCGTAAGCCTGCATAGGTGATACGGCCATTCTGGCCATGCTTTCAAGTAATTAATTAGGGCCAAGACATTCACTGAAAGTTGATCTACAAGGCTTCGGGATGCATCTGGCAGTAGGAGAAGTTATTGTAAATCTTGCAGACTAGTGCCCCCTAGTGATAGAGTGCAGTCACATAGATGTTGACTGTTCACACTGAACAAATAATACTCCAGCACAAGAGCCTCACTCCGGCTAGGTTGTTTGTCAGTGCATTCAGGATCAGCAGGTGGAAGAGTCCCACTCCTCAGTGGGAGGCAGCTGCAGTAGCGTTGAAGGTTAGCAGTGGCCCATGCCATGACGAGGCCACTGCGCTCGCTGAGAGTAGCAGCCGTGCACTGATTGGGGATCACGTGTGTACTTGTGATCCCTCGTAGGGGCAGCAGCAGGAAAGACGTACGTCAGACCCCACGTCAGGCTCAGTGAACGGCCCGCTGAGCCCTCCCTACTGTGGTCCCTTTGTGCAGGTGGGACCGCAGGGCCTTGAGGGCTGGCCCATACACTTCCCTCCCCGGATGCCCAATGCAGCAGGCGCCACAGCCGCAGCCGCCGCAGCACCACCCCCTGTACGAGACTTCCAGCCTGTTACCCCGGTAAGGGTCCTCTAAGGCCCCTCTGTCTCTGTCTCTGGAGTGACTCTGGTTCACTGAGGAAACAAGGCTACTTTCTCTCTTACCTCTACTCCCCTTAACAAGCAGATGTAATCAGGTCTACCTGTAGCTCAACCTAGCCACGCTTAAATTCAATAACCATTGCTTGGTTAAGGCAAAGACTTTGAGGGCTGCTGGTTGTGATGAATGGGTGTATTTAGTGATTTCAACTAATGTGGTGCTTACTCTTGGGTCAGGGTTTTCCTTGGCAGTCGTCATTCCCGCAGCCAAGGGGGGCCAGAGCAGTAGGAGAGAGTTCAAGACCACCGCCAGAGAATGCAGGTATGGTACAGCCAGCAAAGTACAACATTTTGTTCCTAATGTTTGTCATAAATCACTTTTTTTTTTTTCCTTATTGTAAAAGGACCAGTACCAACAGTGTCTTTTGTAGTATTAATCCATCCCTCAGTACATTGAGTTCCCTGTCTGTGACTACAAATTTAAATGTAATAGTGCTGTCAGTTAATTGCGTTAAGGCATACCCATTTAACGGCGTCAATGTTTTTATCGCGAGATTAGCGTCGTTTTTGGCCTAGCAAACTTTGTAGTTTTTTTCACATGCTGTGGCAACAACTAGTAACGTTAGAAAAACTACAACGCCACACCGGATCTATGTAGACCGGAAACAACAACAGACACGTCACACACACTTGTTTAGGCTAGCGAGCCGGCCAAAGAGTATGAAAGTTACGTTGTGAGTGGATGGCGAACGCGAGACACTGAAATGGATGCCAATACGATTCTGAATGGAAAGTTTAATTTTTAAAAGTGATCTTTGGGGTTTTGACGTTGTGAACTGAGCTATCATTGCAGCACGTCCGGTCTGAAATACCACTTGATGGCCAAGCACACAGCTGATGCAAAGTACTTTTCCATCCTTTTATTGATAGACAGTGTTACATTGTGTGAGATTATTTGCTCCAAGTGAGAATGTTACGTGTGAAATTGAAAACTAGTCTGCTAGATGCCAATGTTGTTTTCAATTAAAAAAATTGCAAGCCGATCCACTCTTCCATGTTGATAAGAACATTAAAATGAGACAAAAATGGAACAAAAACAGACCAAGGGACATTAAGAATACATGTGATAAATTGCAAGTTAACTATGACATTAATACAATAAATCGTGATAAAATATTTAATGGTTTGACAGCACTAATTTATAGATAAGGAAAATGTAATCATTTCACATGAGAAGTGTGTAGCAGCAAAGTTTGTGACTGTGAAGATAATGCAGTCTTGTTCCTTGTGTGTCTGCAGATCAGGCGGCGGCGGCGGCGGCGGCAGCTGCTGCAGCAGCAGGAGGATTTGGAAAAAGGGACAGACAGAATATTGACCCTGGAAAGCACTAACGCATCACCGTACCCACCAAATGGAGTCTGAGTAGTAGCATGAAATCAGTTTGTTTTTGAGTTGACAAGGTGTGATTTGATCTATAATTTTCCTACTGAACTGTAGATATCCTATTGTAATGTTGTTTATACTTGCGTTTTATAAGGCTATTTGTGAAACACTTCGCTATTCTGAATATATGTACATGGAATATTATTTAGATTTTTTTAACAGGAACTGAAGTCATTTGTTAAATAGGTTGGAATAATTAACATTGTTCATTTTTTTTCAGGAACTATACCTATGTGCTTGTATCTCTGCAAGTGTGTCACAACTTGACACATAGTTTGTTACTTGTAGGGTTACAGGAAGCCATTCCCCAATATGACTAAGACAACATATACTCATTCCAACAATGAATGAACATATAGGTACATTGAATCATAGAATTTACAATGTGAATGTTGATTGATTTATGAAGATTTCTTCCGTACCATCGATGTTATAGAAATGTCCCATACGTGTAACTGTTTAAAAGTGGTTGTTGAAAAACAAAAATTTTGGGAAATGAATTTTGATGGTTTCATACCAAAAACATGATTGTGATTATTGATAATTTATTTATAACCTGCTGTTTTGATAGTTGCATTGACTAAGTGTAAATCATTGTCTTTAGTAATGCTGTTCTTTCTATGTTGTTAGTGTAATCCCAATATATTGGCGCTATTGACATTGTATGTTTGTATCAGACACAATACACAATGCACAGTACATACACAACCTTTTTTTTCCCCCATGATGATGGACCTAATCTCATTAAACACAACACTTCTACTTGACCACAATTGATTTGATGATTTGACCACTCATTCATACTCATCTTACTGCATCCTGTACTATTGCCCACAGTTTAGCCCCAACATAGAGTATCCAGAAGTTACAGCACCAAAACCTGTAGGCCACAGCGATGAAGGTCTTCCTCTTCATACATTCCATGTTTACTTATTGAGTTGTAATCAGCGCAATAGTACACCTAGTACTGATTAAGCAACAGAAAGGGGAAGATATTAACAGATCTGGTGTTGCAGTAATACTGCCGCTCCTTAGAGGAAAACCTCTGCCAGTATATCTGGCGTTGCGCCACATCAACAACCAGCAATCCATGCTGCGCCGACTGTCCTGTGTACTGATGTAACATTAAGTCAAGAGCCCTGATAACAGATATAGGATCTATACCTCCAGTTGTTTCCATTTTGAAAAGGAAGATCCGATCTCAAATCGAGCCTTTGTTTTAACTGAATACCCATTAAATTTCCTTTAGTGTATGTCAGGTAGTCAGATGAAGGGCTTCAAAACATGTGCAGATGATTTAGAAAAGGCTCCAGTTTATCAAACATGTTACAGGGAAGAAATTCCTGATGGGTGAGAGCTGAAACTAGAAGAATTGCACTTTGAAAGGTATGCTGTAATAACTGGCAGTTGTATTTTCTTGGTTTGTAGCCCTTTTTCTTTTTTGCTGTAGGCAAAAGCACATGTGAGACTTTTTGTATTTGACTGGCTTAATAAATCTATTCTAAATGTCAAAACATCTTACCCTGCTTATTAATGTTCAGTTTTTTCCCCATTTTTATTGCACAATAGATAGGTCACACCACAAATTTGCTACATCATGTTCACTTTTCCATGACGTGACACCCAGATTATCAGTTTCTCATAAAAAAAAGAAGAAACAAAGGTCAGGTCGTGAGTGTGTTCTCTATGATTTATTAGAAGTACATAACATTTAGGCTGTAATGACTAACAGGTCCCGGGATGAGAAGATGACATGTTACTGTGGGATTTCAGAATAGCTCGAATGCACTAAAGAGCTGGCCTGAACCCCAGACTCAGAAGAGGCACCACAGACTTCCTGTTTTCAAGCCTCCTCTTCATTCAACATGCCATCTTCGTGTATTAGAATCTGTTAACATTTACTGCTTTACATTTTACACTAGCTCTACTTATCCTGTGTTAATCAGAGCTCTAATTAAACACCTCCTGTGTGTATAGTTGGAGCAGGTATTTGCGAATGTCAGCTTGGACCTCAGAAATGTTGACACTTGGATGCCACCTCATTACTGGCTTTCCGTCTGGTCCCACCAGAAACTTTTCAAAGTTCCACTTGATGTCGCTGAGCTTCACAGGCTCCCAGAACATTCTGCTGGGGTTACCCAAGATGTCTCCAACTGGAGGGCAGGAGTTCTGCATGGCACAAAGCACAAGATTAGAATAAAAGAGCAGCCAAGTCTGTGCACTGTCAAGTGACCAACCACCTCACAGAGCTGTATGGGCCCAGAAATGACTTGGATTGGATCATGACGCTATAATAACTCCTTGCTTTTCATGCATTACAGGAAACCTAGAGGGAATGTTTTCCAGTGGATCATGCATCAAAATCAGAGACCCATTCATATCTGTTAATAGCTAGTTGTAGATATAGATAGATGTTTGTCTGAAGAGTTTGTGCATATCTGGAGTACTATATAGCATAAGCAGTGGTAGAAGAAGTAGTCAGATCTTTTAATTCAGTAAAAGTACTAAACACAACTTTTGACTGCAGGTTACAAGTCCTGCAGTCAAAATTATAAACAAGAAAAAGTACAAAAGTTTTACACAATATGCAGAATGGATCATTTCAAAATAATATATCATATTACTGGATTGTAATTAGTGATGAATCTATGAGTATACATTGCTAATGTTGAAGCTGGTAAAGGCAAGATTCATTTTGACTACTTTATATACTGACGGGTAGCTTAAAAATACTACACTACATTTTATTAAGTGTATTTATATTTTGACTATGTAAAGTATCGAGTAACTTATGTCAAACACATGTAGTGGAGTAAAGAGTACAACATTGGCCTTCAAAATGGAGTAAAAGTATAAAGTAGCAAGTAAAGTACAAGTAGCTCATAACTGTACTAAAGTACGGTACTTAGTAAATGTACTTAGTTACATTCCACATCTGAGCATCTATAAACTAGTACCCACACACACGCTAACGTACCTTAAGGAAAGTGAAAACCGCTTGCTCGTCTTTTCCATTTACATCCCCCTTCTCGAACAGCAGGAAGTTGGGAACAAATCCATTGCCCGGTCTAACATGCCTGGAATCCAGAAAGAAAGGCAGCTTATCAGTAGATGTGCCTCTGAGCACTTTGTGGCTTGGCAGCAGCCCTAGATTCACTACAAGCTGAGAAGACGCCACACAAGTCTGTTGCCATGGCTTTGCTATGGAAAGAAGATGACTGATGGAACCTGAGACGTACATCCTGAGCGTGTTAGAGAGGCCTCGAACAGAAACTGAGCTTATTGCCAAAGAAGGTTTTATCTGATGAAGCTTTGCTGATTGACAGAGGATTTACGAATATTGCAAATTCCTCTCTACATCCAGCTTTGAAGGTTTTATGTTACAGAACATTACAATATATACACTGTTGTGAAAAGCTTACGATTCAAATTTAGGAGGTTCTCATGTTTTCACATTTTTTACTTCTACAGGCTGAAAAACATTCCAGTATTAAAAAGGACTTAAGTTTCCAAAAAGCTGATATTTTCTTTCATTCATTTGCATTTAAAGAGAAACATTTCTCACTTTAAACCTGGCAGAATTTCCTGGTTTGTCCCTGGTTCCTGTTTCCCAAATTGGTTGCAAGGGAAGCCAAGAATGGTGAGTCCAAGAGGTTTCAGCTCCTCGTGTAGTGCATTCAGTTCTGATAATAGAAAGTTGAATATATTCAGGTAAGAAAGCTTGTTTTTTTTATACTGCAAAAGAAAATAATGATGCCGGTTGGGCCGTTTCTTACCCACATACTGGAAGGTGTAGCCTCAGTATGTGGCCACGTTGATGAAGAGGACACTCTTGCCCGTGTAGTCACTGAAGTTCACAGTGCGACTCTGGTCTAGAATCTTTGCCTGGTATTTGTAAATGGTGTCATGTGTGTATTCACACCGCTAAAAGTGCATACACAGGTCAAAGCAGGTTATGTATTTGTTTCAACAGACAACACAATCATCCATCATTTCTTTAGTGCAGAAGGTTTGTTTATGAAAGATGCTTTCTGTATGCATGCATTTCTTACATGTTATGGACTGGATATGTCCATTATTTTCCTTAGTTTATCATTCTCTACAACGCCCATTTTCTAGCCAATAGTAGGCCTTGACCTCTCTTACTTCATACAAATGTTTGATTATGGGTGGTGCGCTGTTGTAACATTTCAATCACCTACTACTTTTAAATGATTTTTTTTTCCAACTGAGTCATTTTCATTGAACTTTAGAAACAAAACAAAAACATTAACATTAATATATAGATAGTTGCAGCCCTACATGTGTCCCAAATGTATGTATACATCTTATATTAAAAACATATACTTTTGCAACCAGGGGCCTATTTACCAAATGGACCCCAAAGCCTTGAACAAAAACATCAGTAACAGCTGCAACACACAACCTTTCTTCCACCTACTACCTCGGTTGTTACGTGGGCTAGGCTACAGACAACTGTCCAACTCCAAAACAAGCCTAGTGTCAACAGAGCCGCAGGACGTTGTTATTAAAGAACCAGAGGCACATCACAGTGGTGTGAGGCACTCACAGATCTCCCTTTATTTATACCCATTGGGAAATAATGTCCTCTATGTCTTGCAATAAACCATAAAATACATAAATATATACATTATAAGAGGTGGGAAAGAGAGGCTGGGACTGTCTGTAACATGGCTGTCCTTGTCATATTTGTGTTATATGTAATTTGTACAAGCATGTAAACCACTGAGGCCAACATTTGCCATTATTTAAAACAGTACTTGTACTTGATACACTTAAAAACAAGCTGCAGAAAACGGTTGTAATCAACTTTTTGTTGTGGCTGATTGCCTCATTTGTTGAGAGAATGCCTGGCAAGCCCAGATGTCCCACTAATGTCAACACTACATGGAACATGAAAATTGAAATGACAGATTCTGTTAAATACCAAGCGAAATAGGCTACTATGTAGAAGTTGGATTGTACATTCACTACCATCTTGTTTACCAACATTTAGGTCCTAAATCAAATTATGACACAACTCGCATGCAAGTTACTTTGTAGGTCATGTCATACATTTATGATGTATTGTATGACATTAAATGTATTGTAATGAAATGTAATGAAAAATTATTCTTTGTTTAAAAACAAAGAATATTTTTTCCTGCTTCAGTTTAACACAGCGCAGGTGCATTGTTAGAAAACAGATGATGTCATCCGGTCTTTACATTGCCTATATAT
>NC_048416.1:11626981-11641039 GCF_013103735.1 Etheostoma cragini | reverse complement strand
ATAAATATATATGTCTGGATTGATAATATGAAATTTGCTGTGCGTGTGTGTGCATATCAACAGGTCCCCTAGGCTTACCTGTTTCAATGCTGCTTCGGCGTCGCAGGGTCGCAGCAGACCGAGCAACAGCAGCGGTAAGATGTGTCGCATCATGCCCTCCTTCCCTCGACACTTGACTGGTCACTGTCAGCTTCTCCCTGCGTCTCCCCCAGGATTAATGACCTCCTCTGGAAGGGGGCGAAGTTGGAGCACAGCTGACTCAGATGACGCCCCCTGCTGACGTAACGGTGTACCATTCAGTGATAGGCCGCTTATTAGAGCTCAACAGTCATGTTGGGTAGGCTACTTAGCCATTTGCCCTGTGAGTGGCTGACAGGCCCTTTACACAGGATTCAGTTTAGATAAGGCCACATGCATTCAATTTACAGCAGGGCAACAAAAAGCCATAATACATTTGTGAATTTGCCGAGTCTCTTCGAGGAAAAATATTTATTTCACATGTGCCTGTTATGATCCCAGAGCGACAGACCCTGGATATTGGAAAAAACAACTCATAGGCTATAAGACTCTTAACAGTAATGATTCTTTTTTTAATGAAATGTAGGCCTTACAGCATTTTTAGATTGTAGGCTATGACTCAGAACAGTACAAGACCTAGCTAGAACGGGTGGGGGGGAAATCAATACAGCATAGTATCGTAATATTTTAAGTGGCAATACTGTATCGATACACAGGCTCCAAGTATTGATCTTTTATTACATGTCTTGGTCAGTTTGTCTGCTTGACAATCCCATTTAGCAGCAATAAAATTGAAGTGATATGAACAAACAGAGAAATGTAACTTTTTAGATTAAACAGATGTTGACAAAGTTTGGGGATATTTGAAATTGGGAAAATTACAAGTTGTAGAAGTTGGAAAAAAGGTTATAAATTGCAATACATCTCAGAATGTTGCAATACGTTTAAAATCGCATTGATATCGTATCGTGGCATAAGTATTATTGATGATATCATATCAGGAGGCGTCTGGTAATTCCCACCCCTACCAGCTGGCCTATCTCCAAATTTGACTAGCCTATCTTTTACAGTTACAATTTTATTTAAATGGAACGGCAAAATGATGAAATCAAAAAATATGTTTAAGTTTTCATGCAAAATTAGCCTGGTGTGAGCAGCTGCTGCTGTTGGTTACAAGCTAAAAACCATAACGTTATGCTTGGTCACCTGCCAAGCATTTATTTTGGTAGTTTTCCGTCTTCCTGGATGTGGGGCTGGAAGTTTTATTATTGTCCACAAGAGGTCAACATTGAGCACATTGTTTCTGTTTCCTCAAAGGCCGGACAACTAGCTGTGACATCCATACTAGCTAGCTAGCTAGCTAGCTAGCAGTTCATACAGTGTGCCGACTGACTAGGCTGCGCTGCTCAGAGATGGCGTCCCTTCTGCAGCCAGATAGAGTTGTCTATCTGGTTCGTGGAGAAAAAAGGATTAGAGCCCCTTTATCTCAACTTTATTTCTGTCGCTACTGTAGTGAGCTACGGTCTCTGGAATGTGTGTCTCACGAGGTACGTTAACGTTTTTCAATCACTATGCTCAAGCTAGCCGTTAGCTTAATTTAGTCCGCAGCTACTTTGTTGTTAGCCGGCTTGCTAGTAGCTTTGACAGGTAGGTGGGATTAGTCCAACCAACTCGCGTATTGTATGGCTAAGCCGCATGTCAATCAATTTTTTTTTCAACAGTCTACTCATCTCACTGGCTGCAAGCGACGGTTTAACTTCCGTGGGTCTTGGCGTTATGTTGAGCCCAGCATAAATGAGCGAACAACTTGCCATTTTTTATCTTAACGTTCAAGTGTTTGCTTAGCTCATACACAAAGAATATGTCTGACAAGTAAATCTATTTGTTAACCACAGTAGTCCACCCTGTCTACCGTCCTGGCCATCAAAATCCATCTTGTTAACGTGGCTCACAGTTACGGACACCACACCCAGAGTAATTTAGATGTTGCACCTATTACAACTTCAGGTCACATCAGTGACTTTTCTTTGTCAACATGGGGTTGCTTAACGTAACAGAGAATACAAAAAACATCAAGCTTGCCTCCTGAAAATAATATTCAGCTCCCATCATCGTCATTGTACTACACTGCCCAAATACATGCTAACGATGTTTGATGCTAGTCTTTGATTTTCCTAGATAGGAAGCTACTGTGTAACAATAACTGTAATATGTGGCTGCACAGTTTGACTGACTGTTATTTTGTACCCGTGTTTTGGTGATCAGGTGGACTCCCACTATTGTCCAAGCTGTCTGGAGAACATGCCATCTGCAGAGGCTAAGCTTAAAAAGAACAGGTGAGACTGACATGCAAACACATAAAAAAGAAAAAGATAAATACATACAGCACTGGTGCAGGTCACTGTTGAGATGTCGGGTGTCCATACTTAATCATATTCATGTTGTTAATGCCCTTTCACTCATTCCTGATTATCTGTGGTCTGCTGTAGGTGTGCAAACTGTTTTGACTGCCCAAGTTGCATGCACACGCTGTCTACGCGAGCCACAAACATCCCAGCTCCTCTGCCTGATGATCCTACCAAGACGGCCATGAAAAAGGCCTACTACCTGGCCTGTGGCTTCTGTCGCTGGACCTCCAGGGACGTGGGAATGGCTGACAAATCAGTTGGTGGGTGGCGATACAGTGTAGACGCATGCATGTCGTCATGTGTGCCAGTAAAAAGCATTACCATTACAATATTACCACAGTGTGTCCAAGTCCTGCTATACATAGTCTCATGCTTGGGTTAATTTTGTTTATTGCAGCCAGTGGTGGATGGCAGGAGCCAGAGAACCCTCATACTCAACGGGTAAGTTTTTGCCTGTAGCCATTTCAATTCTCACAAGTTTCTCACATGCTTCCTGATCATGCATTACTAGTTTTTGAATAGATATGTCTCTGAATAAGTGAAAAAAGTCAGCCAGAAGCAAAAGCAAACTAAGCGGTTGCTTAGTTGCTGATGTCGCAAATGTGCCACAAATAACAAACTATAAATGCCCCATTCTCAATTTCAATACTTCAAGTGGTTATCTAAAAAAGCAAATGATCTCGTAATTTTGTGCTGTAGTGGAAGTTTCTTGTACAGCGGGAGAGGAATTTGTTGGAGGTGAGACTCTGTTAAAATAGAATAAAGACAGGCTGCAAACTGAATCAAGGTTTAGTCATCGGTGAAGGTTTAATTCTGCAGAGAACAATCGAAATGACAAGAACAGTTTTCACAATTCACAAAGTTACAGAGTGACAAGTGTTCTGTGTGAATACAATCAGTAATACACTTCTTTATATCCCGTGCCCCCAGAGAAAAGAATACCTTGTTATGAAAACAGTCTAATCTTAAACAAAACAATTAATGGATCTCAGGCAGACAGTTGAATCTATTATGTCCTTCATCTGTCCCTTGTGGGTCAAGTTTTATTTACCGCTCATTTTATCTTAGCTGAGAAAGGAACATTTTGTCTTTAGGTAGGTCCATGGCTCTGACCTAGGACCTGGTAACAAAGATATCTCCCAAGACACCTGTTTTTCTGTGGAAATTGTCCTTAGGGGAGAAATTCAGTCATAACAAATGTAGTTGTCTCTTACAAGGAAAACACACTGAGGACATAAACAGAAGTCAAATACTCTGAGTGGCATTGGAGATCTTATTATGAGTAATTAATATGAAAAGCATTGCTTAAATGTAAAAATCACTGCTCACATGTAATTTTCCCATAACATTGTGTTTTTTTTTTTTTTTTTACAGCTTTAATTGTACAAAATCATTGTTGGTGTTTAAGTGATTGTAATAGAAGTTGATCTTTATTCTGCACCACATTTTACAAGTTAGTCTGTCAACCAATTACACGATGCCTCCTGGGTAATTGTGCCATAAAAGTACATCACACATGTAAAATCCTGGTGTGCTGTATTTTACAGTAAAAATAGAAAACACTTTATTGTCCCTGAGGGGGAAATCAGTATTGGTTATAGTGCTACAATCTGTTGCTTCACAATACAAACATGTCACAGAGATGTCTACTGCACAGGTGGGCAACGTGTGTTCCCTTTTAAATCATATCTACATACCTCAAACCCTGCAAACTGTAACCGGACAATATGTAGTGCCAGGACATTGGGTAAAAAGAAATACATTGATACATTGATGCATGACCAGTCTCTGAATAAAAATATTTGTTTCCAACAGATCAACAAACTGATCGAGTATTACCAGCAGCTGGCCCACAGAGAGAAGCAGGAGAGAGACAGGAAGAAGCTGGCCAGGAGACGACAGTGCATGCCTCTGGCGTTCTCGGTACTCTACTCCTGGACCCGGTTCAGCCTTTTACAAAATTCCATACCTTCCTCTTAACCTTTTTTAAATGTCAAACAGCTGTTATCTCACTGTAATCGCTTACAATGTGTACAGGTACTGTTGTAGCAGAATGTATATCAACAATTATATGCATTTGAGATATTTATTTGATACAGAAAGTTATACTCAAAGTAAGTGCCATTGAGAATATTATAGGAGTAGCTCACCTTTAATCACAGCAGGATCTAGAGTAGCTGCTGCAGTGCTTGGTTGGAGTGCAAGATTTACACCATGTCTATAGTAAGGCGGATAAGTATGAAATTGCTGTTTACTTGTGGCAACAACATCAACAGTTTCGGGTTGTATTCAAAATGTTCTCCAGCCACATTGAAATTCTAAAACAACAGCAAAAAGTCAGCTTAGTCCGTCTACAGGGCAACAGAATTTAGTTGCCCCGGTGTGGACATGGTCTTCATGCTTCTTGAGCTTGTCGGGTCGTGGTTTTACACCTCCTGCTTTTCTGCTTCTACAAAGATTCACATTCAATAATGCAAACCCGTCTTTCTAACTGTAATGGAACCATTTGAAACACTCGCGCTGTTATGTCCTGCAGTTGTTTTCCATCCTTGATGCATTTCTGTTGCTTTTGCATGTCACTAAATGCCACTAATGGTTCCTAAAGTGCTTTGGTTTCACCTTGTTGTTTATTCTCTCTTTTTTTTTTTTTTTTGCTTATGCACTCTGACATTTTGATTTTTGCTCCCCAGCAACACACTATACATGTGGTGGTGAGTTGTATTTTTCACAACTTGGATAGTCTTCTTTAGAGTAGCACTGTCTTCTCTTTTACCTCTATCTGTGTCTAATCCCTTACTGAGTAACCTCACAGATCACATGCATGTCTCCTTGGGTAAATGAGACTGAGAGCCACACAATGGGAGTCTTTCTGGTGGTTAGAGGGAGAGAAGAAATAGAAGACTTTGTTGAAGTCTGTGCAACCAGATCAAAATATTTGCTATACCAATTAAGTCCTGCACCCTCAGTCTGTCACAGTTGGCACAGTGTCTCTCCCACCATCCTGGGCAGAAAGGCTCTTGGTTGGTCTCTTACCACAAGAGAAATGGAATTCTTTTTGGCTTATTTATTTAAATGACAAATACAATTCTTAAAAAAAATAAATACAATAAATAAAAAATACCCCTTTTGGGGTCAAGACTTTGTGTTAAAAGTAGTCATGTAGGAAAATGGTTTTGTAATTTCATAAATTGTCTTGAGTTCTGCTTTTATTTTGACGGGGAAATGCCTGATCTTCTTGCCCCCCCTCCCCCTTTAATTCAATCAGGAAAAATATGGCCTTGGAACCAGACTGCAGAGGCAGAGGCCTGGAGCTCCCATATCAAGCCTGTCTGGCCTTTCGTGAGTTGTCTTTTGTCATATACGGGGAATTACTGCTGCTTTTGACTCAACACATGAAACATTTATGTTCACGGTATAGTACATGAAAACTATTGGTGACTTAGATGAATTGATTTCTTACCATCCAGCAGCCATTGTTTTATTAATTTCATTTGTAGAGCCTTGAAAGAAACTTGGCTTGAGATTTGTTTGTGACCCTTATTTTTTGTCAAAGTTACGTCATCACTAATACAGTTGGGAGTGATCACCATCTTCATATTCAACCACCGAGATGCATTCTAAAGACCCTGGTTAACATCTGGAAATTAATAATTGGCTGACAAAAGGCACTTTTATTGACGAGGTTTGCCGTCAGATCCAAGAGACGCGTAAAACATGAAAGTATTCTGTGAAGTTGGTCTCTTGTCTGTCGTTCAGCAGCCAAGTCTAAAATCTCACATCTCAAAGTGCCCTAGCAGGCACCAACGCTGAGTTCTCAAAGGTCTCTTCTTTTTAACTGCATAACCATGCAGTTTTAATTTAAACTTTTCCCAAAAAAATAGCTGCTGGTCTGGACTGCTAACTGCATTACCGTTTAGCTCACATATCGTGTCAACTCTTTGCAAGTTGTTAAACCGGTGGCTACCAAGAAAGTACAAAAGAAGTCGTGTATGTGGTCTGATTGGTATAAACATTATAAAATCTCACTATGCTTACATGCTTAAACTATGCTTATACAGAATGTTGATAGCAGTATTTGTGTAACTCCACCAGCCTTAAAGAGGGCGAGGACCAGAAGGAGATCTCCATCGAACCTGCCCAGGCCCTTGATGAAGTGGAACCCCTGCCTGAAGACTGTTATACCAGGCCCATCAGCCTACCGGAGGGTGAGAGTTAGTTGGGGGCTCATTAAACAATACTGATAGTTTGTGTCTCTCTAATTGCGGTAGCGTTGAATCTGAGTTGTGTTGTGTCCTCCCAGTGACTACGCTGCGCCAGCGGCTTCTGCAGCCAGACTTCCAGCCAGCAGTGGCGTCTCAGCTCCACCCCAGACACAAACACCTCCTGATGAAGCGCTCTCTGCGCTGCAGGGTCAGTACCGTTTCAGTGTTTTACTCTCCTGTAACCAATCAGTGGCTGTTATGTAGATTACATTTCGTTAAGATTTTGTTTTCTTAATCTCCTCCTCCAGAAATGTGAGCACAACTTGAGCAAGCCAGAGTTTAATCCTACTTCAATCAAGTTTAAAATCCAGCTGGTGGCTGTGTGAGTACTGGTCATCAGATTCTGTCCTAAACATGTCTTCGTGATGATGCT
This sequence comes from Etheostoma cragini, assembly GCF_013103735.1. Classification (NCBI taxonomy): domain Eukaryota; kingdom Metazoa; phylum Chordata; class Actinopteri; order Perciformes; family Percidae; genus Etheostoma; species Etheostoma cragini. Next base: position 11,633,978 of record NC_048416.1, on the reverse strand, counting down.
GATCTTTTTTTATTTTTTTTATTTAAATAAATAAATCAGTCTGAAGCCTGATGTAGTTTAATTAGATTCAGGTCCTAAAGTGACATTGTTGCCAAGATCAACTGGAATCACCTGTTTAGGGAATTATCCATGCAAAAGTACACCCATCTTAAAACACATTTTGTTGTCGTTAAAGGGAAAATTTCCAAAAATGATACATGATCCAAAATGGTGTCCTGGAAAATAAATCTAAATGACTGATTTGGCGTAATCCATACAGCCCAAATAGCATGTTGTCGTTCTCAGGTTCCCATTGTTTGTGAATGGCTGTGTTTTAGCTGGTAGCACCAACAATCAATTCTCAGCGTTTACTGAGTGTGGCTGAATGCTTTGTTGAACAAGGTCAGTGTGTTTTGAGTGTAGCGGTGATTCATTGGCTATTGATTGGCCTTGTGTTGTTCTTCCCACAGGAGCTACATCCCTGAAGTGAGAATAATGTCCATTCCAAATCTCCGGAACCTGAAGGTCAGTGTGTGTGTACTGGTTCTGACACGTTGGGGGGAAAAAAAAATAAATAAATACATATATATATATATATATATATATATATATATATATATATATATATATATAAAAACAAACACACACTTTGTGTATGCCACATTCATTCTGTTTATAATCTTGAATGTGTATTTCTGTATTTTTTAACCTAGACCTTAAGTGACTAATGGGAACAACAATTAGTTTTTTGTAATTGATCCAGTATTGGAGAGCCATGCAGCCAACAGCTGCAAAACTGGTTGCAATGTAATTCTATGGGGCAATTGCAACCTGTCAATGTACTGTACAGAGGCCTGGGCGATATGGAGACAATCAGATATCATGATATTTTTGACCAAATACATCAATGTTGATATTGCAACGATATTGTGTGGTTGACACAACATATTATTTACAATTCGTTTTTAGATATACAGTCATCAATGTAGTGTGTATGTAATGACTAAGTGGGTAAAGGCAAGTAAAAGAACAGCCAAAACAGTCAAGTAAGTTCAGAAAATAACATAACTTTACTGTAATGCAAATATCCGCATTCTAAGGCTATATCTAGTCTCATATTTTGATATTGCTATAATATCAATCTATTGTCCAGCTCTAACTGTACCTCCACCCACAGTTGCTTGTTTTGCCACTAACAGGCTCAGATTGTTATTATGAGTGTCTGAAAACATGGAATGATGGTAAAAGGCTTGATCGGAAATCTGGCGAGATGACTTGTTGCAGAAAGACAGCGGTGTGGATTGTGAGGGAAAGGGCAGTGCTGGGTAGAGTGTTGTGTTGTTTGCTTACAGAAAGCAGAGCTTTTTGTTATTTAACATTTTTCAATTTCACAATTTCCAAAACGTGCCGACAAATTCTCGAGCTACACTTTGTGCAGCTTTTATAGACGGTACCTTTGGATACGGACAGTTGAGGCTAGTTGTGCTACAGCTACAAATGGATCTTAACTCTCCAGTTCGTACATTGCCCAGACCGTCGGGTCTGAAGTGACCATTTTTAGAGGGGATGACTACTGGCAGCCAATTCCATATCCTATATCCTTAAGAGAAATGTTGCAAGGGTGGAGAGCTGCAGACAGAGCGGAGGTAACTAATGCTATTGGCTAGTCTTTGTGTCGACCTGGCAACAGTAAGTTACGCATGGCAGTATAATAGAATCTTCACCATCTTTCCATAATGTAGTCGGACACTTACAGCAGCAATCAGAGCCTGTCGGTGGCAAAACAAGCACTTTCAGTGGAGGTACAATAACGCTGGCCGTTGCCACATAGGATTACATTGCAGCCCGGTTCACGGCTGCTGGCTGCAGTGTTGTTCCCATTAGTCAAAAAAAATTGGGAAAATAGGTTGCAGGTTGAAAAATACCAAAAATTCCCCTTTTAACCTCAAGAAGTTGATTCTGTAATATGCTCTACACTTCACAGGCACCATGCCTGAGCAGTTTTATATAATATTTAATGTAATACATTGTTCACATTTCCTACAGGGCAGTATTTGGGCCTTTCAAATAGTTTCTTGCTTTGCCCCCTGCACTCACCACTAACTAAACTTCAAGCTCAAGTTCGTCTCTATTTTTATTTTCCTAAATTTTCTTTGCAGTTCAGGCATAAAAACTGTCACTCAGATCCACGAAAATGAAAAATGCATACGCTGTTAACGGATAAAATAAATGTAACAAATTACTTTTTTTTTTTTTTTAAGTCAGTGAGAAAAGGCCGGAAAGGCACCTCGGTTCCCTAAGAACCTGCTAGCTACAAGTATACCTGATCAGGACAAAACTGGTCTCTTCAACAAGAATTCCTAGTTCTACATTTACTGAGTTAGATGGTCTACTCTATTGATCAAAAGAAGACCCAGCCTTATGAGTCAACTTAGCTTTGAAAGTTAATTTGGGTTAAACATGTGTCTTTTAACTTATCCTGTCTATTTAGGAGAGCCAAGTGCTGCTGACCCTGACCAACCCCGTGGAGAACATCACCCACGTCACATTGGCTGCCTGTGAGGACGAAGATCCTGATGATATCAATAGCACTGCGAAGGTACAGAACTCTATGTTGTTCTTTTTATTTGTTGAAACCAATTGTAGTCACAGTAAGTTTCAAGTAGTGAGAATTACTGTGAATACTAATTACTATCCCAACTACTACTTTAGGGCAGCGCTCACTACTACTACTAAACAATATGATTTAAACATTAATGGTGTGACTCCCTACTGAATCTAAAGAACGCTACATCTGAAAATTGTCTCATGACAAATCTAAATAACCCAGCGCTGCATATGTTGAGACTGAACCTAAAGGCCAGTGAACATTTGTCATATAATCAGAAACATTTCAATGGGATGATAACTGTTCTAGCTTCTCTGCTGGGTACGCGGATCTTTATACCAAACCACTTTATGAGGCAGTAATAGGTGGGTTTATGAGCTTGTTTGGGAGTACTTCTGCCCTTCATGGTGGCCAAACATCAATAAACAGAGCTGGAAAGAGCGTCATGGCTCAAATACAGAGTATTAGAAAAGTTTGTGCCAGTTATTTACCACCTGCCTACTCTTAAATATTGCATATTCTGTCAAGCACCATTCCTGCAATCTTACCAGCCAGCTCCAGAAAGCGTGGGGTGGTCTGCTCCTTCACACAGCCCGTTCCTTATGGAGTAGGTAGCCTTGCCATCATCTTAAATGCAGAGCAGTTGGGTCCCATTTTTACCTCCATCTGTCAGCTGTCACACACGGCTAAGTGTGCCGTGTTCCTGTGCTAAACGGTCTGCTGGGCGGCCAGCAGCTGCTGCGAGGCTCTCGGAGACTACAGGCTGTTTGTCTTGGCCACTTTAGCGATGAAGTCATTGGCCAGACTGGGTAAGGAAGAGCTCCCGGCGAAACAGAGCTTCTCCATGACCCATTTCCATTCGCATAGTGGCCAAATGGAGTGCGGTCCTGTCATTCTGCTTGATCTGATATTCAAACACCTGGAGGGCAGCATGAACCACAGCGGGCCATGCTTGGTTGATTTTATCGACCAGCTTTTTCCCTGGCTGACTGCGCTCACCTCTTTTATTTATAAATATTATGTGTGAAATTATAGTATGTTTAAGTTTGCTGATGACTATAAGGGTACAGTATATTTGTTTTACAGGTAAATGTGATCCAAAGTCCCACACAGCACTAAGACTACTGACTTGTTTTCTGTGCAATGCAAACATGAATCACTTGTATTCAAATCACGTTTTGGGACTGCACCACTTTAAGAGAAAGTGGTCATCCACGGAGCTCAAGCTGTTGTCATAGGGACTCAAAGATCGGACCAGAGCCAACATTTTAGAGTGATTATTTGGGTCGGTATTATGACCATAACCTGATTGGTTATTTCATGTTTGGGCAATTTCCCGAACATCTGCCCATTCTTGGATCCATCCATCTTCGTCCGCTTATCCGGGGTCGGCCATTCCTGAATAATTTCTTCAAATTGATGCAACCATTATAGTCTAATCTTTCATCTTTTTAGCAACCAGTTTTCTGTCCAGAAGTGTAAAATAGATAGATTATGGACTAGTTTTTCGGAAGTATATTATATGAAAAACTAGTCCATAATCTATGAATGTGCAAATATAGTTTGCTTCAAAAGTTTGACTACTGGGTTTTGATTGTACAAACAGTACACGTCTTAAACTCAGTTATTAGGTGAGAAAAACTTTCCTCCTTCAGTAGATGAATTGTAAAACAACCTTCTAGTGACAGTCTGCACATCCATCTTTCTGCACCGTGAAGGTGAAACTTCCAAGTGATGCAACAATAAGCAAAACACATTTTTTGAGTGGGGGGGGGGGAGATTTGTTTTTTATTTTTCCAAAATGCATTAAATTGACATTGGCTTGCTTTAAAGCAGAGAAGCTATATGATGTTTAAAAATCTAGGTTGACTCATCCAATAGTCTGAAAGTCACTGACCGTTGGAACTGTCGTTTCTAGGTTATGGTACCCAGCAAAGAACTGGTCTTGGCAGGAAAGGATGCTGCTGCTGAGTACGATGAACTGGCTGAACCTCAGGACTTCCAGGATGACCCTGAGTAAGTTAACACACACACACACGAACACACTCACACAAAGAATGACTAGCGCAAGGTAACTCTTAACCTGACCCCTTTGTTCTTTCCACAGTGTTGTTGCCTTCAGGAAATCCAACAAGATTGGTTTCTTTATCAAAGTGATCCCTCAGAAAGAAGAGGATGCGGACGTCACCGTTTCATTTAAGATCCGACACGACTTCCGCAACCTCGCAGCTCCCGTCAGGCAGAGCGAGGAGGGAGCCGAAACCCCCGCCGAGGCCGTTTGGCTCACGCACCACGTAGAGCTGAGGCTGGGACCACTCGCTCCCTGAACATGAATACTTAGTTTACTATCAAACAATCCTATTGTTAAGTTCTTTTAACTAATTTCAGTAAACCTGTGGGAAGTATTTAATTTAAAAAGATGATTGCTGATTCTGCTCATTGATATGTAAGAACTGTTTATGCTCTGCCTGACATACAGTTGTTTTAGCTCAAGCTGCGTCACCAGATGCTTTGTAGAACATGCCGTGATTGCATGATAGCCCAGTTTTTAAAACTACATAAAACCATGACTGACTGCAGACTAAGTGCATCCCGTCTAACTTGACTTACTGATTTTTTGTTTTGTTTTTGCCAAAAACATGGCAATGTAGTGTTTCACATCACTTCATCATTCTTTTCTACTTGAACCCTATAGCAACTATTGGTTAAAGTACTTTTAGTGTGCGTTACCTACAGAAACAGAACTTTACATATACATAAAATGACTTGTTAAAACATGTTAGGTTTTCCACTGATGTGCTTACTTGCTTGTTGTGCTACATACAGTATTTTCTTAAATGGCAAAGCAACTACAAAGTATGTTTGTCTTTTTCAAAGTATTAGCTGTGGATTTTTGGAGTGAAATATTAGTCTTTTTAGAAAGTATTTGTAGAAAATAGCAGTTTATGTTCAAAGATGAGATATGTTAATATAACAGCATTAAGGTTATAGAAATGGTAGAAAATAGATGAGCAGAATCAGAAATCATACTTGAGAACAATCCAAACAATCCCCGACCGTGCAGCACACGATTTCAGCTTATGTATCCTTGGCAACATCCTTTTTATGCGGACAGTAATATCGTATTAACTCGCATGCTTCAACTATAGTAAATATCGCACTCGTTAGACAAGTTATCACAGTTACTGATCCTGAACAGAAAGGTTCTTTGGTTGAAGGTGAGACCTGCCCGTACTTCAAAGTCAAACGGTAACCATCACTAGCACTACGGAGAGGAGGAATACAAAGCACTGTTAAATACATGAAGTACAAGTTGTTCATTATTTAAATGTATTGAGACACTATCATTTTTTTTCTTCTTTTTTTTCCTGATTTTAAAAATGTATCCTCCTGGTTTGTAGAACTCTCTGACCTCTGTGGCAGTGTATATCCTAACCTGCTGTTATTTTGGGTCTCAAATGTGTTAGCAAAGCATAGCCTCACAACACCGTCAATCTTAATTCTGTACCGGCTAATAAAATAATGTGATACTGTAAAAGACCTCTAGACTTTTGTTTTTTTGAAGGCTTTTTTTGGGGGGGGGTCATGAATTGTGGCTCTTTTTCTCACAATCAATTTCTCACTTTTCTCTCTCAATGCTTTGTGATTTGGTTTTTTAATTGTTTACCACAAGATGGCACTGCAGGCAAACAGATGGCAGCATGTCACAGGGCTTCGGAAAGACTCAAGAGCATACAGGGACGTGTGTTCTTGAGTATGATCTTGAATTTTCCTACAAAATTAAACAGTATGTCGAATTATAATTATGATTTGGCTGAGAAGGTACAAGACACTGATCCAAACAGTATAATAATATACTGTATATGTATAATAATCCAAAGCAAAGCTGGGTGTTGTTTCTTTTCTGGATGTGACTCATGAGGATGAAATGTCTACTTGTCAACATTAGGGAGTAGATAATAATGGAATGTATGTTCCAACAGATAACATTTTCTATTTAACACGTATCAGTCTCGTTCAGTAATGCTTTGCACAGTTTATTGCCTGTGAAAAGGCAGACCAGATATGTGCATGCAGGCCTGTTCTCCAATTGTGGCCTGTCTGCTGTGTAAACAGACCCACTCCGTCTGGGTAATAAAGCCATGATTTTCTTTTATCTTCGACTCATCTAAACAGCTCAGAAGAGTGGCCTTTGTGAGAGCCGTAAATCACCACTGAAGATGAGGTAATAAAGCAGACATGGGGCGAGACCGTACCACTGAAGCAGCCCAGACTCCCACTTCAAACACAGCTGATGATAGCAGTAGCTGCTTTCAGTGCACACAGCAGTGTAGCTGTACTACATGCTGGGAGGTCGCCTCCCTACTAGAAATACATTTTATTGAAAAAGATGAATGCTTGCTTTGCTAC
>NC_048416.1:11623790-11626881 GCF_013103735.1 Etheostoma cragini | reverse complement strand
CATAATTCAATTCAGATCAACAAAGTGACTGACATTGGAGATTTATGTGTTATGAACAGACCTGAACAATCCCCCAAAACTGTCTGGAAGACAAATTTTGGATTTCTCTGGTCAGGATAATAATTTCCTGGATCAAGACTGGAGAATTATTTCATGCTCAGCATCAGCGTGTTCTTATTTGTAGAACCTCATACTGTAAACAGCACAGAAATCTGACCTGTGACCTTGTTATGGGGATTAGAAATGAATATCCTAGTTCTCCAGCAGTGTTGAGTATGTAAGCGGTTTAGTAAAGGGCTTTCATGTCTCTCCTTTGCTCTCCTCTAACTCGACTTTTTCGACTTTTGAAGACTTAACATCTTTATTTATAAAGACAGACCCGGCCAGCCTTGACCAGATGAGAAATTCCTCACTGAATTACAAGTTTGACTGCACCCAGGACCTTTCCACAATTGCGTCATCGCCCAAACCGCAAGTAACTCACCCGCAGTAGAAGCATGACACATATGAGCAGAAGATGAGACATACTACACTTCAACAGAGGCAGTAAATTCCCTCCATCTAATAAAAGATGGCATATAGAAGCCTGCACAACTATCATTTCTCTTTGTATTACCCCTCTCACGGATCAACTGCACAGTGTGTACAATATGTATGAGTGTATGATGTGCTTTCTTCATTAGATTTGTCAGGTGCATGGCTATTGCTAATCTTCAAAAGATTCTCTATTTTCCACAATAATTTGGACATATCCTGTTTCTGGGCATGAGGAAGAGAAGGACAAAAAGCCCAAGAGCTTTTTTTCTGATCATTTCCCCCTTTTTGTTAGGGTGGGCAGTAGGCCTAGAGGTGCTGTGAGTGATTAATCGCCTCCTTCATTTTTTGCTCACCAGACCATCATCTGGTTAATTAGAGGTAATGGATGATGTCTACCCAGATGAATAACTGTAGGCATGTGGGCTTCTAAAGCTGGGAAAGCCAAACCTGTGAAACATTAGCTTTTCAGGAGGAAAAAAACCCTCCATGATCCTCTTTTTGTCATTTTCTTCCTGTCTCCCTCCATTTCCTCCCGCTTTCATTCAGTCTGCATACTGATGTCTGTAGGTTAGTTGGAATGTTGACGTTGGACGCCTGGTTGAAAAAGATCGCTCTGAGAAAGCAGCTGACCTTTGACACCCCCTCTGAGCCCCTTTCAAACTGCAGGCTCGATCTTTGCTTTCATTTATTAAATGCTATTATTAACTGTTCATCGGGTGCATTGCGTGTGTTAGGGCACAAGTGTGTCAGCATCCTGAGCTAAGGCCGGTGCCACAGATTGGCGCCCCAGGGGGAATTACCAAAGCAACGAGAAAGCTGAAAGTCTGCTGTTAGCTCCACATTTTCTCCTCAATGGAGACAATCAGACAATCAGGATTGGTCTAATTTAGTAAAGGAAATTAGATAGCTCCATTTGTTGGTTACACAGTGTTCTCTTTGGAAAGGTTATGAGCAAATGAGAATTCTAAACACTATCTTCTTCTATCTTCAAAGGTATTTTTGTGATCCCACAGATGTCTTCTGTTTGCCCGAAAAGATTTTTCCCAGTTTTAAGCAAAACATTTAAGCACAATATTTCTACAGACAACAGCAGATTTAACATAGCCTTTGTTCCAGCTAAGAGTATAGAACTGAGCAAAGCGGTGCAGTTTGTGGAAATGTTGAATTTATCATTTTGGGTAAAAAAGTCTTCAGATCACAAAATAATCCTGGAACATCTGAATAATCTGCTGCTGGATAAAAAAAAATTACATTTTGACTTATCCCCTTCGTCTGCTAGATGTAGCTTCATACTCTGCATGCAGAACTTTACGATGGTGGTATCAATCTTCTCATGTAAGTCTCTGTATGAAAGCAACAAAAAAAGTGATTTTCCCAAATTGAATAAGAGTTGATTTCCACTATAGTATGTTGCCTACACTCATGTAGTACTCATGTGTTGACACCATAATCCTAGGACTACATTTTCCTAGAGAATTTGGGTCTCTTTGCATGTCATTCTGGTCACATATTTCACCTTGAAACACCAATGACTTATTGACACTTATTTATTTGCCTATATTAAAACAGAGCAGAGATGTGATCCTCTGACATTTATAGAAAAGAATAATGGATTTGCACCTGCCACACTAAGATCGTAATTCAATGATGCCCGGCACAAGATAATAATCTGTGGTCCACCAGTATCCACTCAAATAAGGTTCAATAATTGCCAAAACTGAACTACATGCCCCAAAGAAATCCAGCCAAACGCTAGCAATAATGCAAATTCAATAAATAGAGGATTTCAATTAGGGAATAACTTGTAAGAAGTACTATTGTCTCATTGTGAAAGCTATGACCGGAGGCTTCTCGGGCAGCTTAGCCCCATTAGGTCTGGCTGAGAGTGTGTTGGCAGCTGAGAACTTGTGGAGAGATGCTGAAGACAAAGACGGCTGGTTTTGGCTGTGCAGCCGTCCCAGTGACGGGCAGCCAAACCCACAGAAGCCCAGCCCATGAGTGACTCACCACCACACCACAATTATTGTATATCCACAACCAGTATATATACACACACAAGTTCTCATCACTGAGCAGTGCTGTATTTCACCCAAGAGAGGCTAAGTTAAATCAATGCAGGGAATCAATGTGAGCTTTATTGGATTTACTGTGCAGGAATATGAAATGTCAAAGTGGATGTGGATGTGTTATAGTGGTGGGTTGTAGTGTGTCAGTGGCATATTTCGCAGGCTGAAGAGACCCTAAAAATCCACTGCAGTTGGACCTGAGGAGTAAACATCAACAGATTTTAAAGCTTTTGTATCCACATATTGAATAAAGGTCATGTCCCGTTTTGCGCTAAATTTATGTTTTCATTGGTTCTTGTCATTTATTCTGTTTCCTGTTTTACTTTGAAATACTCACCTCCGTCCCATTTCAGATAGCTTGCTTCCTATCTGTCCTCATCAACCATGCTGTCACCTGTCCCTCGTTATCACCTTTTATTAAGTCCTTGTGCTCCCCTTCTTTTGTCAGTTCTTGTGTTCTCGCTGGTGTGCCTTGGGGGGGGGGGGGG
>NC_048416.1:11572456-11623780 GCF_013103735.1 Etheostoma cragini | reverse complement strand
TGACTGGGTAGGGAAAGTGACCTGAGTACCCAGGGCCAACGTGTGAGGAGGGCCCAAACGCATGCTAAAGTGAGGAGGAGAGGGGAGATGCGGAGAGGGGACCATAGAGAATGCCTTTCTACAGGGCCCAAAAGTTTGTCCTACGCCCTTGGTTCTTTGTTGGATTTCCTCCCTGAGTTAATTGTGTAAGGTTTGTTCTCAGTTTAGTTTTGATGTCTGAGAAGTTCCTAACCATTGGCTCGGGACCCCTTAAAGTATCCCAAGATAAAACTTCTGGAATATTGGATACTTTAGGCTTCTCAAGCCTTTGAACAATATATCAAATGAGACAAATCCAGGATGGAAGAAAATCACTACACCAATCCCAGGACTACATGCCATAACGTGTGATGACAGGTCACAAGTAGTACACAGACTAAAAGGTTGAGAACCACTAATTAGAACCGTAAAACAGTCTTTTAGTGACATACACACTGTATACTGTCACCAGCAGCTGGATGGAGGACCAGTTGAATACCTTGCAGTCACTGGGGGTAGCTGCAGCTTATTCTACCAGGCAAGATGAAGACATGGATGAAAAAATTGCTACTGTCCAGTTCTCCATTGTATACAGATCACCAGAAACTATAGAAACAGAGCCATCCTGCAAATGCCAACGTTCTTAAGCGGGACCGATCGGTGGGGATTGCTACGAACATATGGCAATACACTGGTAAGTAAGAGCAAATTAAGTTTAACTATGTATCCGACTAGTTTATATGGCTAACATTACTGTGCTGTGTGAACTGTAACTTCAGTTAATATTGTATGTGGTGTTTTCTACAGAGAATTAGCCATAACAGAGCTCACCTACATGCAATTGTGCCTTCTCGAGAGGCACCTTAGTTGCTTCTGGAGCTTAGAGCCACCTAAGTTGATTGTGATTGGTTTAAAGAAATGCTAACAAGCCAAAAGGTTTTCTCCGATTCCCAAAATTTGTGTCTGGAGTAGCCTGACCTTAATCCGCGGTGCTGTGGAGAGAGGCCTGGCAATGCTAGCTTACAGTTAAGCTAACCTATTGATATATCCACCATGTGGTCAGCAAGCAAATATTGACAGAAATCTTTTATCTCTTCCTCAAATGCCCCATAGGAGTATAATCTGAGGGTACTCTTTATTATTGTAGCCACTTTGTGATTGATTTCTTTTGGGTAATTAACTGAGCTTAGTTTACTGCCAACCAAGCTAGCTAATATGCTAGCTGTCCAAAGTTTTGCTAATACAACAGTATAAATAACTGCACATCTTTTTTATTTTACTCCTGTGGACGTTATATACATCATAGATTAGTTACTGTGTTTTTCTTCCTGTGAAAACTTAATATTTGTTACTTCTTGGCATGAGGGACAGTCCAACTAATGTTATACGCATGACACCCTTTTGTCATTTTTTTCATGGCAGGCTCATCTTTCTCTGACTTGTAATCGTGAAAGCGTGTTTACATGTGCAACTATACACATAGTGAGTGACTACTATATATAAAACTACATGATATAATTGTAATACTGTAACATGGCCATAACCATGCAAGACAAAACCTACAAGTACTGCACGTTCATCCATGAAGCATTTAATTGCACATTTACATGCGGACATATACGGTATTTTTATTTGGCCAAACTCATTTGGAATTTAAGATTTCATAAAAATGTCATGCACAAGGAATAATTTAGCAGATGATGAAGTCACAGATGTAGGAGGATGCATTTTAAATCAGTATTCTTTATCTTTAAGTCCAATGTGATCTTTTTTTTCCACCAGCACACACTACAAAGTCTAAACCTGCACCCACTGAATTAATGAGAGCATCATCTGTAAAAGAGTTGTATACTCAAGCTCAGCTGTGGAAACAAAGTCAAAGTAAAAATCCCACAGGGACTATCGGCAGAGAACAGAAGGAATTTAAGACTAGAAACTGAAAAGACTGAAATAATAACACAGGGAACATGCATTGCGATCGTCATGACACAGTTCAGTGAGGGAAAGCTAATTGTAGTCAGAGAGGGTGTTTGAAAAGTGGAAAAAATAAATCTCAAAGGCCCTATTAACCTTTTTAAAAAGCAGAAACAGAGATATACATGAAATGTGCCCAGATAAGCCTGACAAGAGGACGTAGACTGCATTCACTAGTGTTTGAGGTAGGAACGTCCAAACATTTATTATTTACATAAGGATATCTGCTGTCTGAGTACTGCTGAGTACGGCTGCTGTTTATCTACAGATTGGACTGAGGAGTGTTTCGTTGTCAGGACGTCCTCAAGCATTGCCAGGCATAGTCAGTGGTTGAAGTGGCTGCTGAGAGGATCTGGGTAGACCGGGGTTGGTTTGCTCTTGTCTAAACCATGTTGTTTTCTTTAATTTCCTGTTGATGGGGCTCACAGATCTGATTTCCTGCCTACGCAGGAACGATAATCTTGCTGCCAATCTGCTGACTTTGGTGAGGGAGAATTTCACTTCAGTGAGCCACAGCGACTTTATCTAAGACCAGCCCCCCCACTACCTTCACTGTTGGAAGATAGGCCTCGCTGTTATGTGTATTTACTTTTTTTTTTTCTATAAGACTTGGTGGGAGAGTGTGTATTGGAGAAAATGAGAGAGAGCCAGTGTAGATACATCATACTAGGGCTGACAATTATTTTCAATGTCAATTAATCTGTCAATTATGTACTTGAGTAATCAATTAGTTGCATGGTCTGTAAAATGTCAGTGATCAGTGATGTCCACAAATGTCTTTTGTCCACAAATGTCTTTGTCCACATCTGAAAGATATTCAGTTTAGTTTTAGAAACTAGAAAATGTTCACATTTAAGAACCTGGAATCAGAGGATCTTCACTACTTTTAAATTAAAAAAATTACTCTCAATGAGACACCTAATAAAAATTGAGGACAGGGAGGGAGCGAGGAGTCCTGAGGGAAGAAAATAGGTCTTCAGCGGAGGGGAATATTTTGGTCTGAGACCAATCTGAAGCATCTGTCACTCCTTTCCTGTGCAACATCCTCCATGATAATGGTTGAGACCTAGCAACAGTGACTCCTCATAGGATCTCACTTCTTCAGCAGCTCATTTGAATTCACATGGGTCTTGTTGCACATGTGTTTCTGTAAACTATTATTTTTCTTTTGAAACAAGATCATTAGCAGGGCTGCGAAAAAGAAAGTGTGTGCACAGCAGCTCACCCACAGCTACAGGTAAATGGGACTGCAGTGCGGGGCGTGCAGTAGTAATACATACCTGACATCTTTTCATTTGCCAGAGAATGGATGAGCTTGACCCCTGAGTACTTGACCCTGTTCCCCCTGAAGCAAGAGCAACGCATTCCCCTCTGTATCAACATCACTCTGTTCAGCATTAAAAAGCTTTCCGTTCGCTGAATGTTGAAAGAAGGACCACCTCTGAGGTATAGTTTCATACAGATTAGAGTCACATGGAGACTTTTGTGTTGCTGCTGAGATATTCCTTTTAAATGAGTAAAACAACATGTGGGTGTAAGCCTTAGGACTGCAATGACTTCATGTTGATGGTGTAGCTTGCACACCATTGTTAGCAGGACCTTATGTCCAACATGATCTGTTATTTTCTTCCCCTTTACTTTACAGAGCTCATAACTGTTTTCTTGCTGAAGGATATCATAACATGACCTCGTGAAAAGTGAAACAAAGCATTCCTTCTCCTTCTGCGCACAATGGAAATCATCGACCTCTTTCCCATCCATTTTCCTTCTCTCCCTTATTATTCATAGCTTTTATAGAGGCCTTTACTTTCTTCTCCTTTTCTTTGTTTCTCTGGCCATTTTACCATTTGTCCATCCCTCCTTCTTTCTGTCCTCCTGGGTCCACCCAGCCCCTAATTAGAGGGGAGTCAAAATAAGAGTGGCGTTGCTAAGCTCGAGTCAAGCAAAGCTGGTTTGCTGCCAGGCGAGAAACCTTTTGGGCGCGCTTGCCAGCACATAGCATTTAAGTGGGTCACGAAACTGGAACCCAGGCATGCATTTTTAGTGGTTATAACAGCCTTCTGGAGAGAATGAGCTCCAACCAGAAGGTCAAACAGTCCCTCAATCAAGACCCCCAAATCCCAGACACCTCGGGGACCGTGGTGCGGAATTTATTAGTGAGCTTTTACATTGGCTTGATCACCTTTGGGCTGGAACAGGAGAAGGTGGTTTTCTTGAGTCAGCCCGAACAGGAACTTAGGACTGCTGGCTATTTATTTTCTCACTTTCTTATTCAGCACTGTAACCGGATAGGCCCAGATGACTGCCGCTGGCTGGATTGGCAGGCGTGTATTTCAGGCTGGCTATATTTGGGTGTGTGTCTCCAGGGATGCTCTCAGAACATATGGCTGGTATATCAATACCCAATGAGTTTACAAACAACACTGCATTGCATTGCAAGATTTTACTTGATGTTTCTCATTTTTTTTATGGATTTATTTTACACATTTATGGACTGAGGACTTTCTCAGATTTTGAGTTTACGCTGTTTATGTTTTCTTTTGTTCCTGAATGCTCTGTTAAACATTGTACCCCTGGCATTAGTCCCTTGCTAGTGAGAAAGCAAACACAGTATTATCTTCAGCTGCATGTGACAATAGGATTTTAGTTTTGCAGTCAAATAACCTGAGCTGAACCCATTTCTTTCATGTGTTCTTCAACCTCTCCAACCTATGCGTGTGCAGTTTCTGCAAATAGAGGTATTTGTCACATACTTGTTTTTAATTGGTAGTGTGGTGTTGCCTCATGTTACTAAAGGTTTATGAGGGGAAATATGGTAGAACCCAAACTGTCAGTTAACCTCGGCTGCAGCCAGTAATTAGGGCATGCCGTTGGAAAGCACACACGATGGTACTGACTCTGATTTAGGAAGCAGAATGCTGGTTTGGATTTAATCCCGGAAGAAATGGTTCTTTCTTTGATTATATACAGACAATAATAACATTGCGATACACTGGTGTGGGCTTTTAGTCTTTGTCGACTTGATTGCTCACATTGACTGCATTTAGTACATATTTTTTTTGTCACGTGATGCACTCAAGCTCCTTGCACAAAGAAATAGCCAAAATCTTTTAAAGATACAGTATATAACTCAACAATTCTTGTCAAGACTCAACTGGGATGATCGAGTGGTATTGATCTTCTCATCGAGTAAAGCGAGTAGGCTTATTTCCCAAATGTCAAACTATTCCTGTATGTATTTATTTAATTTTTTTAAACACAATTGATTTACATTTTGCTTTTAAGCAAACAGCTGTGACATGTTTATCCACTCCTAACCTTCTGATAAACTCCCACTCCTCTTCTGGTAAATTCCTCAACATTCTTTCCCCAACTATTTGGTCTGCTTGAAATTTTAGGTTCAAGACGTGCCGGTCTCAGCCGAAAATCTGAAAAAGATACAACCCACACAACATTTAAACCTTGCTCCATTTCTCAGGAAATGTTTGGCAGAATGAATAGTTTATTACTCTTTCTCAAAGGGAGTCTGACCTAACTTGTGCTCTACGGAGGAGGAGGAGGAGGAGGAGGAGGAAGAGGAGGAGGAGGAGGAAGAACTTGGGGAAGCACAATACTGTCTTACTCATGCTCGCTGGCAAACAGGTGGCCAGGAAATGAAACATGGAAAGTGCTTCTAACACACCTAACAAGCCTATTTTATTTCAGTCAACCACCACATCCTCATGCACTGCATGTCTCAACACCCACACACCCACAGTCTATCATCCTGCTCAAACTCTGTCTATCCTGTCCAAATCGTCATATGCTGTCACACATAACCTTCCATTGTAGTAGGTGTGTATCTTGGCTCATGGGTACAGCCTTTAGTGAAATAATGATTTGCTACTCTAGCTCATGTATCTCTGATCAGCATTATTGCACCTTAGTACACTGGAAGATGCTGTTTTCATTCCTTCACCCATTTAATAGTTTCATGATGTGCCTTGTCTTTCTAAGTTTGCGTTTTAGCCTTGATCAAAGCAAGACAAAATTGATTCAATTCAGTGTTTTTGGGAGGGCAAAGAGAAGCTGGATTTCACCATGATGGTAACTCACTTTCCTTAGTGGGAAATGAAACAAAGGGGCATTCACATGGCACACCGCTGACATCTGTTTCAGCATCATGTTACATAAATCTTTTTGTGCTCAGATGCCATGGCCTAATCTAGATGTTCTGCCTGTCATTAAAGTCAACTTAGCCTATCTGCTTTGATGTCCTCCATATCACTTTTGGCATACAGTAATACCTGGCATGGCTAGTCTGATCATAGAGATGTCACAGAGTTTTCAGTGGTTTGTTTGATGGCAACAGTGTGACAATCGCTCATGAGTGATCTGAAGGGAAATATGAGTCAAAGAGCGTAGCCTGCGGAGAACATTGAGACAGAAACCAAGAAAGACAATAGCAGGGCTGATAAGATGCTTGGCTGCCTGTCCTGTTCACAACAACAAAAAGCCAAATTCTGCCATATCAGTTCTGGAAATAAACGTGTCTCATGTACGTTGGTTAGCTCTGCGCTGGCTCTGCAGATGCAAATGATTCATCAGGCTGTTGTTGAAAGGCAGATTTAGCACCCTGCATCCAGTTAGTCAGCCAACCAAGCCTGGACCTGCTCCATGCCCACTTTCTCCACACATCTGTAAAAGCTTAAAATTCAGTGGGCTGGATCACAGAGACAGAGCTGGGCTTTGTTAAACCTCAGATTCTCTGCCAGGACTCAACCTAAATGGATTAGACTCTGTCACAGAGGGCCGAGTTCACTGCCCCCGACCTGCAGCCCCACTCATATTAGTTCATCAGAGCACTGGTCTGCACAGTGCCAGCTAATGGGCGACTGCTCTCCATCCCACTGAAGGGGTTTTCTTTGAGGGCACTGGAGAGTACAGGCAAACAGCCAGCAGAGTCATGGGTATGAAAACACTACAAAAGACTAAACAAAGACGGAGAGGGTGGTCTAAATAGACTACACAAATGCCTCTCTTCATTTGATGACTTTGGCTTTTCAGCAGTAAGAGCTTACCCTGGTATTTCTGTCAAAATACCTCCTCCTCCTCTGTTTTCTCTTTCTGTCACCTTCCCTTTCCTTTCTTGTTTTTTCGTCTCCAGGCCTCTCACTCGGCAGCCATATAATGGCATGTGTTTTGATTGGTGCAGCACGGGGAAGCCGGGTATTGTCTGGACAGGATCTAGGCTGAGATCAGCAGATAGATCGGATGGTGGTTTAGGGCAGTGCTCGAGCTACCAGCGTCATCTTTGTTTTAGTTGGACCTTGCGAACGTTTGGCTAATCCTAGAAAAGAGCCAGGCATGCAAGACATAGGGACTTATGTTGAACTTATTCATTAAAAATGTTACTGTTGATTACGTGTCCAGATGTTATCGGACATCTTGTTTTCATTGTGAGCACACTAAGATAAAAGAAACAAAAAGATTGATACAGTAACTCGGATAATAATTTTAAACTATGAGCACTTTTTCCTGCTATTTTCCTTCTATACATATTTTATTTCAAGGGCTTTGAACTCAACCTTTACATCCCTAAATGTTGTCTTGGCATCCTGAATGGCTGATGTCATGGTTGGTTATGGCCATCCCCATTGTTTGTCAGAAGTGCACAGGCCTGGCTGCTTCTCGCTGTGCTAAAGGGAGCTGACACTGAAAGGATGCAGACAACTGATTTATGTTTTCTGGCAAAAAAGTAGATAATTAATTCCTGGCTAGAGGCTCAAATTACAACATGCCTGGGCTGTTGTGGCAGGGGTGCCTGACCTGAAATAGCTGGTCTGTCAGTGCCATGAATCCGCTATGATATAGAGGGGTTGGTAGCCAATATGGAACAGAGTGTGAACGGTAATATATTCCATATGTTGATCCACGCTTCAATCGGCACTGTGAGAAGTCAAAATGTTTCAAGACTTCTGTTTAGATTGATTAAATAGGCGTGTGTGATGGACGAGTGCGCATGCTGTATAAATAGTTATTCTGATTTTTTATATATTTTATTATATTATATTTTTCAGTCAACTAATGACTAGTAGTTTCTGTAATTTCTATGGTATTTCACAATCTTTACCACAAGGAAAATGCTTTTCTTTTTTTCTTTTTTCTTTTAAGTTTACTGTGTATAAAAATACTGGAATCAGCTGGTAAAATACATTTACAAGTTTCAAGTGTAGAGTGTTGTTTATTCGGTTGCACAGTGGTGCATGAAATGCTAACATCAGAAGATGAGCTTCAGCTGCAATGTTTACAATGTTCACCATCTTAGTTTAGAGTGTTAGCATGCTAACATTGGTCATTAGCACTAAACACAAAGTACACCTGAGGCTAATGGAAATGCCATTAGTTTTGCATATATTTGTTCATAAACCAAACTATTGGACAAACTGAAATGTTAACCTAATGATGGTGCTGGATAAAAAGGGAAGCAATCACAAAAGTTATTAGAATTAATCTTAAGGAGAACATGAATGTGACAGGGATCACCAAAGCCAGTAGGATCCATATCTGGGAACCGTGATTGTATGCACAAAATTGCACAGCAATCCATTCAGTGGTTGTTGAGATATGTCAGTTTGAGACCAAGTGGTGGACTGACTGACCAACAGATAGGATAGAGGTTAAGACACACATACATTAATGGTTTACAGTGAACTCATAGAGCAGGGGTGTGCAGAGCTCTGGACTGGAAGACATGAAGACAACACATCATGATGACTCAATTGACATAAGTCACTCCTTGTATTACACATTGTACTGCTGTCAGAGTGACAAGCTGGCCAGAGGTACAGTAACACAGGAATTATAATGCGTGACCAGCTTGTTGAGATAACTTCCTCTCCTTCAGGGGTGGACTCCACCTTGCCTGATGTTCTGTGGGATTCAAGGCCTCTGAGGACTTTCCACTGTGTGCCGTTTCCTCCCCGGAATCCGTGGATTAGTCATATCACTTCCTAATGTCCTTGCCAGGCAGTGGCCCACTTGGCTGCGGCTTTTCTTTGGCCATGGCATGCTTTCATGGCCTTATGGTTGTGCCACGGTCAGCACATGTCCACTACTGTCAAAAACAATATTTCCTTTGCTTTGGATTTTCCTCTTCCGTTTAACTGTTAGGAAAGTGCAACTGTCATCCATTTTATTATAATTCCCAGGCTTTGAATGGCATTTGGCGAAGGACTTTATTGTGTGGCCAAAGGCAGACAGCACTTATCCAACAATCTTTCCAAACCATACCCGTATATGGTGTTGGTTAAACCATTAAAGAAACATGTAGCTGCTCATTTGATGGTAGTTCAGCTTTAAGTGATATAAGCCAGGACTGTATTGCAAAAATTTGAAAGTGGTTAATTAGAAAACAGTAGATTTAACACTTCATTCCCTTAACTTAAATGCTTACTGTGAGGCACACTGCTCTCTTTCCTGAATGCTCGAGTTGGCCACTTGTTGGATGAAAAAAAAAGGTGGAGAAAAAAATCGTTTTTCCATCCAGCTCCAAGGTAGCCCCTGGATATGCATGTGGAAGTTTTAATGGGAGTCAGATGTGCTTTTAATCAAAGGAATATGGCGGTAAATGTTAGTGAGCCCGAGCAAGTAGAAATGGGACTACAGGAACTGTGATAAGACTCAAACGACAGTAACAAATCACACTTCTTGACTTCAGAGCCAACAAACAAAGTCACTGTAGGCCTTGAGTTGTTATTTTCTCTGCTGGGAAAATGGGGATAGGATTGAGTTAAATGCCGTTTTATAGCGTGCTGTACACAATGGGACTAAAGACAAAATAGATTGTAAAACGGTGACAAGCTGTAGACTGTATAGTGGCTACAATATTAGTGTTCTCACGTATTTTTATTTACATAGCCAAAATTCTCATAATAACAATGGATCAGAAGATGTGTAATGTAGGGGACGGATCGCCTGTATTGACGATCCCAGGGAGAATTATCAACCGGCTCTTCCCCCTCAACTCTACAGAACATTTTAACTTTCCGCTCATTGTTTATGTTTTATGGCCCACAACTTTACTATTTTTGTTCACTCTTACCACTCTCATCAGTGCAGAACTTTAACCTAGAAGACCCCTGTTACATCCCCTTTGAAACTAAAAGCCAAGGTGGAGCTATTTTGACTTTTAGCAACAAACATAACTATGTCACGTTCTACATCATACTTCATTGCTTAGTACTTACTTATGGAAGTAAAGTACCGTATCCTTATTTTAACCCTTTAAAGCCCACATTTTTCCTTATCCTATTTACACATTCCACTACATTCACAAAATACTGTCTAGGTTGCCTGTTATGCTCCCTTGTTTTCATACTAAAAGGACAGCAGGACCCATTGACCATGTAAATGTGGCCTTTAAAACACCATCGATAGATTTTGTTTACACTTTTAGGCTACAAGTAAAGTTAAAATAAAGCAGCTAAGGGCCTTACAGGGCCCAACCAAGATTTCTTTACCCACAGTCAACCACATGTTTAAAACTGTAACTTCCTAAGGTGGAGGAAGTTTTGATCTGCTGGACTAATTTTGGAAACTTTCTGTGGGTCGTATTAGAGGGTTAGACCCAACCACCTATGTGGTCACATGGGATGGAGAACTTATGCATTTGTCAGATGGCCAAATGCAAGACTCCAAATGGATGCTAAGTATGAACAGTGCTTGTTGACAAGCCATGGTGGCTTAAAAGGTGATGATATGTCCATTGTGTTTAACGTTTGTTTCTGCTGCCCCCAAGTAGCCGCAAATTGTGTTATTGCATGTCCTTCTGCCTTTATTGAAAAGTAATCAATTGCATGACAAAATACCGTCTGTACTAACAATAATGTAAAACTATAATACATATTATTAGCCTTGAGTTTCGACAGATTTTAACTGCATTCACAGCTTCTCTTTAGCATTCTTTGTCACTTTCAAGTGTGTGTGTGTTATAGTTTCAATGTAATGATTTTCTCTCCACAAAAGAAACTGTTGCTGTTGCTCAGCGTATATTTTTGTGCTGATGTTGCACATGTATTTAACCCTCTGGTAAAACCACAGTAGCTTTCTCTATCCTTTGACAATGGCATACCGCCTATCTAATCATCCACTGCTCCCGACCTCGCTCTGTCTTTCGCTCACTCCCTCGGCTTACCAATCATTCATCCTACTTTTTATACATTGCAGTGCCTGAGACTGCCCCGGGCATATTGACCCCCCCCCAGTTAGGCGACGGCATGAAAATGTAGTGATGATGTCACGTGCTGATACGCGTTCACAGGAGAGGAACAAACTCGGCTATTTGTCTTTGTCAAACCACAAGCTCCTTTCCTCTGCCTGTAGACTAAACACACCCGCACACAGACAAGCACGCACTGTGCTTGCATACTCCTGAGTGCACACAATCAAATGCCACCACAGACATTAAAAACACAAAAAGGAATCACACATGTTAGCGTGCTGCGCCAAAACATCCACTTGAAAGTATCTAATTGGTCACTCATCTACCAATCCATGAGGTTCCCTCTCTTCTGTGGTGGCTTTAACTGTTTTCTGGAGCTTTGTTTGTTTCCATCTGCCTCTCACAGACCGACGAACCACAGAGCTGTGACGGTTGTGACTTTAACTCCAATAAAATAACCCTAGGTCATGCACTAAGAGCTTATGGGAAAGCCACACGGAGACTTTAGCCCCCTTCAACTGCTAAGACATTGGCTAGATTATAAAAAGCCAATTTATTACACTCCATTTTCAGAACGCTACTGGCTTGGTTCACAGAGGATGTATGTTGTTTTAAGAGTACTAATAAAGCAGGTGGGGTTGGAAAAACCAAAATAGAGAGGGAAATAAAAGACGGCAACTGTCACAAAAATAGGAGACCGTGTAGGAAGCCTGTCAAAGCATGTTTTGTCTATTTACAACACACTTATTGCTGCTGTCTGGAATGCTTGCATTTAACTGGAAGAGCAATAATCAAGAGAGCTGCAGGCTATGGCGTCCACTCAAGAGAGGTTATGGGTATTCAGCAGTTTGCATGAATTACTAGTTCTCCCTCGTTCATGCCAGTGGGACAAAATCTCAAAAACATGCTTGTGTGGAATACCTTAAAGAAAAGAGCCTCTGTGTCTGTTTTTATTTAGTGCGCTGCACGGAAGGGCCACAGCGGTATCATCATCCAGGTGGGTGGCTAGTAACAGTGGATGAGGGTTTTTCTTGAGGAGTAGACAGCTTTTCCATTAAAATTGTTTCTGGTAAAAAAAAAAAAAACGTGTCTTCCTAATTGGTCATTGTAAAGACCAAAGACAGTTTTCTTCTCTCCAAAACACACGCTGAGCAGATGGGATTTAAACCTAGACGGCATTCACAGGCAGTTATGGATAAACAACTTGCATGGCCTAAGGTGTAACCTCCTCTTTACAATAACAAATTAGTTCACTTTAAATTGGAAAGGACACTTCCTCTTCACGCTGTGTGTATAATTTGGGTATTGATTCCACATTGTCCTGCCTTGCAAATTGCCTGTCAGGTGCAGGAGATAGACATGACAGAGAATCTGGTGTTTATGGGACGAGACGATGATGTCAGCGGCAGCGTCTTCTCCAGACATCCGGTTGAGGTGTGTGGGTGTGTGTGTGTGTGTGTGTGTGTGTACTCATTTTGTACTTTCACGGACTGAATCATCCATCTGTGCAATTAAGAAATGTTTTCAGTCTTGTCTGGTATTTAGCTTCCAATGTGAGCCATTTTATGAGACATGTCGTTTACAGTCACAGTTGAAGAGCTTCAGTTGCTTCTTTACTTTTTCTGTTTGTGAAAAAAATAAAAAAGACTAAAAATCTTTCACCACTCAAGAGACGGTTAGGCTGTGATTAACATAATACACCAGAAAACAATAGTTGGAAGGATAAAATACAGAGACTTTGCCATTCTTACATCCTTCCCCCCATGGCAGAAGTACAAAGCTAGTCAGGCCTTTAGATTTTTTTGTCGTTGAATTTTTTATACTGCATCCAGCCATAGGCGCCGTTCTCCTCCTCCTCCTGGTTTAATAAAAAAAAAAAAAAAGTACTCAAGAAATGTTTGCATATTAGACCTTAGCAAATGGACAGCGGTCGACATGAACACACACACACGCCTATTAACCCGATAAGAAAGCGGTAAAGTAGGCTATCTTTCAACTCAGACACTGTTAATAACACCCCTTGGAAATCGAAAATTAATTGAAAGGTTCCAGACTAATACGCGAACGAGCCTGGCATCGCCTGACTAGTTTGTTGCCCAATTGAACTTGATTTTTTTAGCAATTTTTGCAGGATTTCAGATCTCAATAATTATTTTGGTGAGTACAATGCTATTGTCATTCAAAACAAAACAAAGTTGTATTAAAGCATAGTTTTCCTTACATTGGGTTTGTCCTGTAAACGGTGTGTACTGACTTGTCAGGATTCACTCTGCTCGTTATTATTATAACAATAATAATAATTATAATGATAATAATAATAATTAGGATTAGGATTATACAAGTAAACCTCTTAAATCTACTTGTGCAGAGTGAAATAAAATAAATAACTAAGAGACAATTACCCTTCCATCATTGTTTACATGAGCGCTGAGCTGTGAATGGCATTGACAGGAGTTCAGAGAGGACCTTGAACACCACGGATGCTGAGTCCTCAGCATGAGCCGACAGTAATATCGCCTCCCAAAACACTGAAGCATATAAAGCTGATTAGCCAGCTAATAAATCAGAATAACCCGAGAGAGATTCTGGGATGAAGTAATAGACCCTAAGCCAACAGATACAAGCAGGGATAATCACCTTCATTCAAATATATATCCCCTCTCTGCTGGGGACGTAAATGTCTGCCCAGTGGAACCAGTATACTCATTCATCACACAGTAGCTTCTATTTTCTAATCTAATTTTCTACCCATAACCGTAAAATAAATAGGTTTTAAAATGTGATTATATTTGTTTTTTTTTTTTTTTAAATGTGAAGGTTGTCATAAAAATCTACAGTACATCGTCTCAGGCTTAACTTCAGATGTACACTTCTTGCATCGCTACAGTTCAGACGCTCTTCTCTTTACTGTGTTTTCCTGTTTTGCCACTCGTCTCAAACTACAACACATTTAAGGATGTTTCCTATTACAACTCAAATCATAGGCTGTGATTATCTACTTTGAACTGCCTTCTGCTACATACAATGTTAACATGATCCAAACAGTAAATTAATGGCCTACAGACAGAACTGTGCACGCTGCTCTCTGCTCATCAAAATCGATTAAACCAACAGACTGTCATACATTGTTACCGAAGATTGGATATTCGCACTGGAGGAGTCTTCTAAAAACAGCCAGCTATTTCTAATTGACACCATAACTTTCCCAAGCCTCACTGAATCAAAACCAGTGAAGTCATGTGCTGTGAATGGGACAACCATTGGACACAAACACAGACCAACCCCGACATAATAACTGGAGAACCGGTTTGAACTTTTAATTAATCTCAATGAGACAGAAGTGGAGAGGAGTACTGCTGAGTTTGGACATACTGTAGTATAATGGAGAATGCCAGCTGACAGAAAAAAAGCAAAAAATGGGTTGGGGGAGACAGATTGGAAGCCCAGTTTTTTATTAGTGACTGCTGCCAGACTGCTGCCAATGGTCGACAGAGGGTTCAACCAGTTCAGCAGACTCTTAGCACTCAACACATGGCTCATCAAAACCTGGGGTCTCAAATGGATACATCAAATGCATAACTTCTTTGGGAGACGCAGGCGTCTTTTCCGGGCATCTGCCCAAGCAGACCATTTTTCATTCAGTCTGTGACACCCACCGGCCACGCCTAATGATGATGACCCACGCAGCAGCTTCTGTGTCACAAAGACAAAACGCCACAGCCTCAATGTCAGCATGATGACAACCAGTTTAATAATTAGTCTCCTAATTCCTTTGTTCTCCTCTGCCTCACCCCTTTTGGGATTTGATCAAAACGGAAGTGCTGGTTAACACTGGAATTACATTTATCCCAGGTCACTGCCACTCCAACCGCTACAAAGTACATTGTGTAACACCAACCTTGATAACGGAGACAACAAAAACAGAGAACTTTCTCCCGCCTGCGCTGATAAGGCCAGCAAGGTCACCAAAGGTTTCATGTTGCTATTCTTGTTTAGAGAAGTATTAAAATAAAAAAAGATGCAAGCAAATAATTCAGCAAATGTTACATATTATATTTGAATTTCTCATGCCAAGCTTGATGGATGATTAAATCTGTGAGCACAAAAGAGGAGTAGAAAAACATTAAAGGAACACACCACCGTTTGTTGAAATAGGGCTTAACACGGTCTCCCCTAACTGTAGAAAGGTGGACCAACGCATTTTTTATCTCAGTGCATGCATAGTTTTACTTCAGTGCAACACCGGCTGCGCCACCGCTAGTTAGCTTAGCGTAGTGAATGAAATCCTACGTTACCGGTTAGCATGTTGTGAGTCAAAAAAAAAAAAAATTTGATTATTTCTTGAGGCCTGCGTATTCACAATGAGTACAAATAGCAATACAAATTCAGACTAGACGATTTCCTAGGCTGATATTGATTTGGGACTATATTGGGTGGAAGCACAGCCAAAGCACCGTGTGAAGTCAGCGCACATACCCTGAACCCCAAAGTGATGGCCAAAACTTCGTCTATGTGGCTCCCCACCACTTCTACAATGAACTTCTCTATTCCTTTCCTTAGTGGATTCTCATAAAACCTTTCTAAAATTGATGTTGACACAGATTTACTTTGCATGTGACCTTTCCTGAATGTGTCAACACTTTCCATTACACACAACTGTGATCAAGTTGCCTGTAACTTTTACAGAGGAAATTCTTTCCTAAAGCTTCGTGGGGTTTAAAAATCTTTTTTACTGACACAAACCACTATTGAATAATTCATTGTGGTTAAACAGCCGATCCCTGAGGGCCAGAAAAAGAGTCACCAAGCTCCCACTGCTTGTGGGTTTTTGTTTCGTTTATTACCCATGGGTAACTGTTAATCTTAAACACACATCCATATGCACACATTGTCATGCATTTACAGCTTCATGTAAAAATAAGTAGGTGTAACACCTGTAGGTATCTGCAACTTTTCTGATCACCGCTTGTGCATATCACACCTTCATACTGGGCAGAGTAAAAAAAAAAAAAAAAAAAAATCTCAAAGAGTTGAGAGTGCCATGAGATTTTTTCTGGAGATGTTGACACTCATTATCAGTTCCTGAGTGTTTTTTTTTTTTTTTTGTTTAGGGGTGGCTGTCTCTGTTGCTGTTTGTCCCATCTGTCAGGCGGCTGGTAGACAGCTCAGGGGGGTCCTCTTTAGGCACCGTGGTCTCTCGAGGCTGTCCAAAGAGGATTAATAACCATCTCCAGCATCTGATGAAACAGCTTCACCATGCCATGGCCCATCCGTAGGCCTCCATGGACTCCTCTAGCACTTTTTTCCTTAATGGAAAAGTCATGTCCATGCCAGTGTCTGCACTGAGTTTAAAGTAACGGGATCCACTGCGGGCCAGTGAAAAGACCATTAAACCCGTGGCGTGACAGTGATGAGCAGAGCATACTGTGGAGACTCTCCCTAAAAGTGAACAGCAGGAAAACCTATTCCAGGCAGACTCACCTTCTGGCAAACTTCAAGGCATTACCTGACAACTGAAATGACACTGAGCTTTAGCTTTTGCTCTTGGATGACATTTCTCTTTAAAATTATGAATGAAACTTTTCATCAAGACTATGGCTCACTATGAACCCTCTAACAACATCGTTTAACATGATTGTTTTTGCAGCTGCGATATATGTACATTAACTCAGTAAATCTTGTTACAGTAAGTTATTCCCAGGTGAGAGATTGAAACCTTTTCCAGTGGCTTATTTCACTAAGAAATGTAGAAGAGGCTAAGAAAAACTGAACATACAAAGCCTCTAGTGTCTTTAGAATACACATGACATGAGCCCACAAAATGGAAAAAAACTAAATTTAACCTAGTCTCTTTATTTAGAGAGTAAAACAGTAAGAAGCTGACCCTAAATGTTATGAAAGAGGTATGAAGGTATGAATTTTATTTCTTTCAGACACAATGCAAACAGAGGGGGGGGGGTACAAGGTACTGTAACTGGACAACCCCAGAGGGATTTCTGATGGGGATCAATATTATTACAAGTCTATGTCTGGAATTACTGAAATTAATTGTGGCGTCACCATTACACTGAGCACTGACCCATAATCTCTGGTCAAAGTCTTGATTCATCAGGTAAGAGCAAGACAGAGGAGAGACTTTGAAGTTGAGTTTTGGTTAGATCTCCAGCAACATGAAACATTTTGGCAGCGTGATGACAACCATCTACTGATGTGACCGTAAATTACAGAACTGGGTTTCACTAACTATTCAAAAATTCATTATTACAACTTTTTGTGTGTGAAGTCCTTCCTCAATTCTTAGGAACTAGTTAATACAGTATTGTGTAATTGGTTGGCAGGACACATCTATAGCATTTTTTAAATGTTATTTTCAACTATGTAAACAGAAAGTCATTGTAGCATTAGAGACGTTCCAATACTGATACCAGTATCGATATTGCCTCCGGTACCGCCTAAAACACTGGTATCGGTATCAGGAAGTACTGGAGTTAATGAACCAATCCAATACCAGGTAATAAAGCCCTAAAGAAAATATAAGTTTATGCAGTTTATTTGTTTTCTTTTTCTGTTATAACTGACTCTCAAACTGGATAATAAAAGAAAGTTCTGTGGCGTTCATTGTTTGTGTTTCTTCATGTGTCACAAGGAGTTTAACCTGAGCCAGACCAACAAAGATAGAAATCACATCACATCCATACAGGGATAGTAGTATACAGTTGTTAAAACATAATAAAATATATGCCACACTAGTATTGATCAGTACTCGTTATTGGCCGATACGCAAGTTCAGGTCTCAAATCGGTATCGAGAAGAAAAATAATGGTATCTGACCATCTCTATGTAGCATCCCAAGGTGTAGCATTACTCTCAAAAATAAGAGTTTGTTTGCCAAACGATATATCAAACATTTGAAAAATGTATGTATTATCATATTGGAGATGTATGTGTTTCAGAGTCAGTAGTATTTATACAGTTTAGAATGAGCAGAATCTGATTATCCTAACCCAACTGACCCTATTTGCTGTAATATTTAGAGTGGCATTATTAGCACAACGTTTTGCAATATCATGTTTTTTGTGTACTTTTTGGGAAATCTAACTTAAAGTCTTCCTAGTTCAGAGTCAGGTCAGCTATGTTGACCATATATTAACAGTAATTTACTCTTCAATGCAAACGTGATACATAAGCTAATGTTAGCGTTATCAGAAGTCAGTACAAGTTACAGCAGTTTCTAAAGCCCCTTTAAACGTATACTGCAAACGGGAAATTATCAAGATATTACCTGACGGAGCTGTGAGAACGCAAGTGTCCAAATCAGTTGAATTGGGCTCTGAAATGCTGTAGTAGCCTGGACGCAAGCATAAATGTAGAAAAAGATGTGGCCTACGTTTTTAAACAAAAACGCACTAGTGTGGATGTAACCTGTGTAATCTCCAATGTAGCCCAAAGTGTGCAAATTCACAGCAAGCGAGTGTGCAAGTTGATGTTTTTTTGTGCAACTTGTGGAAAACCGGTGTAATCCGAGTTATGTTCTGTCTGCTGCTGGCTCTACACAGAGCCACCCCTCGTCTAAACCAAAGTATTGTAGTGTTAGTACTAAGCATTTCCAGTAAGTGAGAAAACATCCGACACAGGCAATCTCCTGTTGTGTGCTACGTATGCTAAATTTGTAAATCTATGCCGGGACTTTATCCCACGGACATTGTCCGGAGTTCATATGTACGAAAGTCACATCTCAATCTAAAAATATGTGTGTGTTTCTGTGGTGCAACTTGTTTTTATTAAGTGATGTGTTACAGTAACTACCACTTTTTTAAACTTATTATTTATTGGTTAGCACACATTCATAAAACCAACAATAATCACAACATATGTCTTTCACATAAAAACAGAGAGTCACTAGAATGTAATTTACATGAAATTAACTCACACACACAAACTGGTGCCTATAATTTCCTGGCATTTCACTACATTACACATGCACAATGATTGGGGCAGATATTTTGGGCTCATGCACCATTGTCATTTGCAGGAGGGAAGACGAGTAAATATTTTGTCAGGACCTTGCATTGTGTGACACAGATTAGCTTGGGTGGCAGTGAACCAGATCAGTGTTTGGCATTTTGTTTTCGTCTCCCGGTAAATTTTGATTACATTCTGCAGAGCGTTGATCCAAACAAAGAGTGAGCCTCTCGTTAGGAGAATAATTCCTGCCTTGTTCCTATCCCATCTGCAGAGCGGCCTGGCTGCTAAGCAGAAAGGCATTTGGATGGAAATGGGCTGAACCAAACCAAATCAGACGGGAATGTCACATCTATTGATCTATGTTCTGATTTGATGGATAAAGGGCTGCGATGAAAAGTGCAGGTTTAATAATTTGGGTGCTGAAACCCGATATGCTGGAAGGAAGCAGCATAGAGAAGACAAAGCATGGCTTCGGCAAAAGTGACAAGTCTGCGTGTGTTTTTTAAATACTTGAGCTCCCACCCACATCCATTTATTCTTTAACACTTAATATTGCAATGGAGTGAATAAGGAATAAATGTTGCGTAACATTCCATTGAATTAAGTAATGTCCTGTACAAATTACAACCTTGACTGGATGTGAAAGACCTCTTGTTGAGTAGTGCTGCTCCCAATCAAATCACTGACCCGTGATGCCTATCTTTCATGTTAATTCAGTTTCACTTAACATATACTCATACAGCTTTTAAATCGTGAATTGCTTTGTCTTTTGGTGTCCATATATGGAAAAAATGAATCAAAAGGCATGTTTGTTCTTCCACTAATAAACTGAGACCAAACTTCTTCTTTTTTTTTTGCCACATCCGGTGTTTGTTTGATTTGGCTGCCGGGAGCCATGTGAACTGATTGTGATTTTAAACTGAATCCCAACCCAAAATTTATTACATTAAAATATTACAAATCAAAACCAGATAAGCTGGCAGTGAAGGAAACCGTGATTATGTCCAGGGCAAGCCCATGACATTCATTTGCAGTTATTTCAGAGTCTCTCATGTCTGAGCAGCATTGTTGCCAAGAACCTATTAGGAAGAAGGTGATGTTGCCATATAGCTGATTAGAGTTTTTGTTATGTGTCGATAGCATCGTTGGCTCTGCCTGTGTTGCAACATTACCCAGACAGACAGATTGAGCCAGCTGATTGTGGTTTGGGCTCAGGATCAGTCTGTTTATTAGTGCAGTGGGGCTCCCACCGTATGCTTCTGGTGCTGTTGGTCTAAGTCTGCCAAACACATACAGTTCATAAATGAACGTACACACACAATGTAGACGTACAACCGCAACAACAAAAGGACTCCAGGGTGCACTAGCAGCTCAGATGCCCTGCCCAGTCTGTGGAAGCAATTTAGACCACTAAACTATGTCGTAGTGGGACTTGTGCCATGGAGTATATTTAGTGTATATATTGGATTTGGGGAGTTTGTGTGGGTTCAATATATTAGCTGGCGCCAGGCTGTCATCCTAGCTAGAAATTTGGATAGGTGGAAGACATCTTGTACTTAAGAGTACAAGAGTACTTAAAAGAACTAAAAGTCATTCGTTCGATTTTTACTTGAGTAAAAGTACAAAAGTATTAGCATCAAAATTCACATAAAGTATCAAAAGTAAAAATAATCCTGCAAAATCGCCCCTTTCATGTTATATTAATGAATTAGAATCATTGATGCATGAATGTGTACATCACTTGGAGTTGTTGGTGGGGCTAATTTCACACTACTTTAAGTGCTGATGAATCCCCCAGGGAAGTTTTATCATAACCCATAATAATACATCATTATTTGTTCATTATATTTTGTCTCATTAATCTGAATCAGCAAGGTAAATAGTATTTCCATCCATCGGCGTCCGCTTATCCAGCGTCGGTAAATAGTAACACAAGTTATGAATGAATGTAGTGCAGTAGAAGTTTGAAGAAGCAGAAAATGGTAATACTCAAGTAACGTACCTTATTTTACTTAAGTACAGTACTCACTGTACTAAGTTACTTTCCACCACCGGGAATCAGACATTTGGAGTGTCTCTTTCTAATGAAGCCTTACAGTAGTTTACATCATCAAACCACAAGTAGACACACCCTCATTTTGCCAGGCTTTATTCCTTTCTGCTTCAGACCACAACACCCTCTGAGGTAGTTTATGAGAAATACAGATGTCGGGTTGACTGAAAATAAACAAAGGCAGCGCTGAAACATGAGTGTGCTTAACTGAATTAGTCCTGCAGACATACCGTATCCCAGAAGATTGGTAGTCAACACTTTCGATATGTAGTTGTACTCTTATGAGATGTGAACTTGACTGAGTTGCGCAGGATTATCAATGACAAACATCAACCCATCAAAACATCAACAAGCATAGTGAATATTCTCTCTTTGTCTCTGTGTTTATACTGAAGCTGTGCCTTTGAACAGCGCCATGGCTGTATCCCATTACATCCAGAGGGATGAGCTGAGGGTTGGTATGGTGAACAAGAAAGCAGAGAAGGTCCTGTGTATGATTTTAATCAATGCAGGCCTCGGCTGTGGCGAACACTCTCAAACAACTTCTGTAGATGGATACAACTTGAGAGGGAATGCAAACCAGATCTCTTAGGAAATTCCACAACACTCTCTTTGCAGCAAAAGCCCCTCTTCTAAAGGAATGTGTGCTTACATTTCCCCTCCGCTCCCTGCTCTCCCACATACACAGCTGCCCTTCAGAGAGACACGCCAAAAGAGCACAGGCCACTGAAAAGGCAGAGGGGGAAAGGAAAGACACCGCGGCTAATGTCTGCTCTCCCAGCTGCATGGGGTCTTGCACATAAAAACATGTCAGGAGACGTTGGAGAAAAGGAGTGTATACAGGAATGGTTATGAAGAGAGGGAGATCGAATGTGGGGAAATAGGAATAAGTAGCCTGAACTGAGACTATAAAGAAAGGAAATCGATTTGGGCTGACAGATTTGTGAGGAAAGAGAATAAAATGACAGAAGAATTCAGAGAGTGAGAGCAGAGGGAAGGAGTGTTGAAGGAGGAGAAGAGGCCGTGCCGAGACATTACTTAAGGTAGCCTTGAGGTGAGGGATTGTCTGAGCAGTTAAGCAGCATCATCCATCAGGTGAGGCAAGCTGGTGAAAAAGAAAAGTTCAGACAAACATATGACATCAAAATCATCACCAAAAACACCTTCAATCATAAAAGATGCTGGAGAATGCTTTGAAAATGATCCAAACTGATTTTGAAAGTAGAGGTTGGTAAACTCTGTGTGACCTACTATTTGAAAGAGTGGTGAACCACAAGCAGAGAAACTGCACTATTAAGTAAAGTTAGCTTATCCTATGTCTGAAAGGAGATTAAGATGATACTCCAAAATCTTGGCAGCTGTTCAAGATACATTTTTTTCCCCATATTACTCAGCCATGCAGTCTCTACTGTGCAACCCCGTGCCCACAGCCAGTCCTCATCTGAGGGCCTTCAGGATTCAATGATGTTAAAGATGAGCACAATACATCCAAATGTTTCTCTGCAGAAAACTGCAGATATGAAAGTTTAAAGATCAAACATGTCTACGCCTCAGACATTACACAGTAAACCAGATGTTACTGACATTTCACGGCTCTTGTGGGATCTTTTGAATAAATCAATGTTTGGAGATTAGAAGTGACGTTAGCAAGGATCATAATTTTAGGATTAACATCCCTGCTGAGTGGCTAAAAGTTGGGTGCTGTACATCAAATATAAATGTTACTGTCCATGAGTTGTGTGTTCTGAAATTTTTTTTTCTCGCATGGTTCTCACTCTTTATTTGGATTTCTCTTCCCGGTGTGCATGGCGGGAAAAGAGAGTCAAGAAAGAGGGGGGGGGAGGGGAGAAGGGGGTGCGCACTGGTCCCTCAACATCCCTCAATCCCCTCAATGTCCTGAATATGAAAATATATTATAGCATAATGTGTTCAGTATGCAATGCAAGCTTGAAGGAAACCATATGAAAAGATCCCAGACAAAGAGCCTTCTGTGTTCCAGCTGACCCCCTCCCACCCTCATCCTTCGTCTGCTGAGAGAGAGAGAGAGAGAGAGAGAGAGAGAGAGAGAGAGAAAGAGAGGGGAAAAAAGGGGGAGTTGTGTGTGCAGAGCTGTAGGAACTAAAAAGGGGCAGTACACACACTCTCTGCCTCACACAGCCAGATCCACCGGAGTACAGGTGAGCCACATGACCAACACACACCAAACAGGAAGGAGCACTGAATGCTGGAATTGTACCTGTCGCTGTGAGTTTGTGATTGCTGCAGACTTTGTCACCTGCAGCCTAATATAATTAGCTTCACGGGGTAAGACACTATCTTTGTTTGGAGAGGGAGAGAGAGTGCAGGGGAAACGCAGTGAACTGAAGCAGAAGAGGAGGGAAACTTTGAAAGTCTTTGTTTGAGTGGATGACAAACATCTGTGGCCGCTGTTTATTTCCCCACCCCCTGTCCCCCCCCATCGGTGCAGGCTGCAGACTTGCAGAAGGAGGTTGACTGGCTACATTAGCACTGTGGTCACTGATATCCGAGCCTATTGTCCTGACCGTGTGGAGCCCGCTGTGTAGCCAGGTTATAGACTTGAACTGCACTGTGCAACATTAGATGGTGTATCCAATTAAAGACCTGGCTGGAGCCGTATTGACTTACATATATAAGTAATTGTTTACTGTTAACACAACAGGTGAGGCCCATTAACTGCTTCATAGAAGGGCACCTGTAGGTTTTCTTCAGCCATTTGTTACCATAGATATATTCACTAATGATACCTGGTTAATTTGCTGTGACAAGGTGCTTTGAAACTGTGTATAACTTGTTTTGCCAAATGTCTTACCAAGTGAATAACAATGCTTTAAGTCAGTGCCAACCAGGAAATAATTCCTGCAGCATTTATATTGTTTGCACACATTTTACATTTTTAAAAGGGCTTGTACTTTCCCCCTTTGATGTCTAACAGTTCAGATTAGATGTTTGACAAGGTCCCCCCCGTCTTGGCACCAGATCATACACACGTACTTACAGTATTTATCTTTGCCTCTTGATGTTCTTCGCCTGTAACTCTGAGACTAGGATGAGCTCTACATGAAGCAGTCACTTTATTACAAGGTTTTCCTTTGCATGATTTATGATTGCACCATTCCTAAAAGTGGAAAGAGAAACAGAGACATTTGTGACTTTTATAGGAGTCTGTGCCTTGCAGTGTGTGTGTGTGTGTATGTGTGTGTGTTAGATGTCAAACATCAGCCAGCACAAGCCGAGGCATGTTGACTATCACAGCCTCCTGAGGAATTATGAACCAGGAATGCCAATTTTGGAGCACTTTCCAAAATGATTTCGTAGTGCTGTGAGGGCCCTTGAATGGTTCTTTGTCTGAGCAAGAGTGAGAGAGAAATGGTAAATGCCTTCAGCGTTTTTGGCTGAATGATTTTTGCTTGCCATACTGTAAAGGATCCGGGCAAAAAGGAAAGAGATAACAGATGTGCAGGCGCTCTGCCCCGAAGGGATTTAATCACAAAGGCTTGTCAGTCGATGTTGTGACCAGATGCTTCATTATAAGCTTGGTAACTGATATACTTTTAAGTCGTACAGTAGGTGGAATGCACACTCACCTGACATCCATATATCTCACATACACTAACACATGTGCGCCCAGAGCAACTAAGGATGAACAGATTCCTTACTTGAGGTGAAAATGCATGCAGTATATGGGTTGTAAGGTGGCTGACATGCTGTCTACAAGTTGGATATTGATGCAGATGTGTAATGCATGTACAAGACAATGGCCATGAGGGACAAATAAATGATTACAGTTCGTACGGCTGCCAAAGCCATTTCTTTTGTGCGTCATCACTATGCGAGACATGCTGCAGAGAACTGTGGGATAGATTTGCTGTGCACGTATGAATCCATCATTCGTTGACGATGTACAGGAACTCTGTGATTACACACCAAAGTGGCCTACGGGCCAGACTGTAAATGATATCCTTGGCTCTAATCATGGAGGTCAATGGGTGAGCCCAGGAGAGCTGTGCGGGGGTGGGACAGGTGTGCACTGTAAAAAAAAACAAAAAAACTATGAACTTTAAGGTAATTGGAGGGTGGGAGGAAAAGAGGGATGATCTCAGGTATGGAAAGTAGATATCATCAATTGGAGTGAGGTAGATATCACAAATACAACAAGCAAGCTGGACATCATTAAGAAGCTGGGACCAATGAAAACAGAGGGTTTTTTTAGCTCTGCATCTCTGCTCATGTCAGTGTTGAGTATCCTGCATCTGTTCTTTGTAAGGCAGTAACTAAATATTTGCAGACTGGATCAAAGACCATGAAACCATATTTTAATCAATCCAGTACAGCAGTGTTAGGACACGCCCTCAACATATGTCCACCTCTCTGTTCTCATCGATTACAGTAAACATGAAATCTTGGAACAACAAAGACAACTGGGAATGAAGAAAATGCAGCATGATGAGGTGCTAATCTAAAAAGACAATGTCAGTCTCCGAATGAGATCCCGATAGATCCAAACACATTTGGGGGAATCAAAGAGCTGTTGTCAGTGCGTCTAAACAATACCAGCCTTCATCTCTTCACACTTGACACGATCACGCCAGTTAGTGTTGTTTCTTTTGTGGAAGGGAGGCGGGACAGTGTTTTGTTTGGGTTGATTGTGTTCAGGAGGCCCATCAGCACTCATCCTACAGGCTGTCATGACTCAGCTGTCATGTCAGAGGGAGAGCGTCTACACAAAACAATCTTCAAGGGATGTAAACGAGTTCACACATACAGAAAAGGTGAATGTGAGCGTGGCTGCTGGGCCTCTAAGGAAAATAATGATTATGTGTGTAGTTCTGTGCACAGCCCTCCCGCTCCTGAGTGTTACAGCGGTGACTCAGGAGCAAAAACAAATGCCAACGCTTCAAGGAGAGGCAAGTCTGATCAAGGAAAGAGACGTGCAAACATTGGCTTATCATTACAAACTTTGCCAGTGGGGATTATTAGCTTTGAAGGGCAAACATGACACTGTGGATCTAATGAAATACTTCATCAGATGAGAGGGATGGATGCCACAGATGGCAATGTAGGATATTTAAATCTTTGTTTCTTTACTCTCTGCTGTGTGGACATCTTTAATTCACATTCACTTTCTCAGCATTCTGTATCTCATCAGATACCCCAGGTTTAAAACACATTTCTGACCTTAAAGCATTAATAAATTGTGGCCTTCTTCCGTCTTTGGGAAGATCACAGAGGACGGAGTTTATCACGTTCAGACATTTATAAATACTTCCTTTTCCAGCCTTTTAGTCTGACTACAGTTCAAAGTGAGAAGGCTGAGCTTCATCATTGAAGACAGAGAATTGGACTTTAATTGTCTCTGAATTGGACAGGTTAAGATGTATGCTTTTTGGAAGTAAACCAATGTTCACGAGTATCAGATGAGCCAAGCTGAGTATATTAAAATGTTCTTCAAGCCACTGTTCTTTCTTTCTGGAGTCACCCTCTCCAATATGTAAAAAACTGCAGACTCTCTGTCAGCACCAAGGCCGGGTCATTTGGATTGCTTTTGTTAAAATCCTCACAGATATTACTTTGAATCGTTTACGAAGCAGCAGGTTGAAACTCATGTCACAAAGGGTGATGATGGAACATCGAGTAGGATTCTTGTACCAGCTGTTCGCCAAAGCTGCAGTTTACCAAAGTTGGTAGATGTTCCATTTGGCTTTTGTCTTTGCAAAGGTCACATTTAAATAACACAGATCTAATTAAAGAAATGTGTGCAAAACTGAATTTTAACCTGCATATGTCTCTTTATTGCAGGTGGTTCTGGACAGAAAATGGACACAGAGAGGACTTAGTTAATCATCTACAGCTGAAGTTTGGTCCGCCAAACTAAAACAGTTTTTTTTACAGACTGGGTGAACAATCGGAACACAGTCATCAAGGAGCAAAACAAACAAGCTGACAACCTGATTGGTGGAGCTGCCAACCGCAGAATTACTTTATTGATGATGAATTCTTAGTTGTAGTGTTCCGTATTAATCAAAACTACCACCAGAAGAAATAAGAACTTTCCTTCTCAATTGGGGTTTTGTGAATAAACAAAAGTAATTGATTATCCTTCCTTTAGAGGCTGTGTCTGGCTTTAATGTATACGAAATAACACAGAACACCAGAATAAAGCAACTTTAATTGAATATAATGGAGTTCTGAACACAAAACAGTCACTGGAATGACCTTTCCAAAGTGCAATGTTATTCCTCACATGCACCTAACAGCAGGAAGCTGCCATACACACAGTTCCCCTTCACGTCACTGTAGAGTTATGATCTCCAAGATAAAGGGCTGATCCTTTTCTCCAAAAGAAAAATAATCTGAGGGCTAGAGATTGGGACACAGACGAAAAGCATGTTTTTGTGACCAAAATAGCCGAGGAGGAAGAGCAACGTCTGGGAAAGAAAAAAAAGGAGTTTTTGGAGAGAATACTGTTTCTCAGCCCTTGTTTGCCAGATTTTCAACAGACCACCACAAGCAATTTTCGTGGCAGTTGTCCATGGGAATTCATCCAAAGCTCATCGGAGCTGACCCTCCTGGGAGGTCCTGTTAGATCGAGAATAATACTTCATGAACACCAAAGTAAGGGCACACTTTTTCCTTCAAATTTCAGCTGACTGCAGGACATTTGGAAGGATTATTGCTGAAAGGGGATCCACAACCGGAAGCAGCAACTTGGAAAGCTAAGCTACTTTTTTCCTTGGCCATTTTTGTGTGTTTTCTTGTAACTCCAAACATATTCACTTCCTGCCAGCAAGGACTAAAACTTTCATCTTCCAATTGGAACGACAGTTTCATCTTATCAGGAGAGAAGATTGAGCTGACTGGAACAAAACCCTCACATATCTCCTTGCCGAGGGCTTTTGTTTTTCGCTGCAGCAGAAGCATTTTACCGTGGCGATGGAGATGGAGAAGGGACATACGTCTATCAGGAGGGGAGTGAGCTGGAGTCCAGGAGGATTGAGGAAACCTCTCCAGGCAACACAAAACATGCATACTCCCGGGACAGAGTGCAATGCATCACTGGAGACAACAGGATTCAACAAAGAACAGATGAGCCGGAAAACAAGTAAGTGTTTGTTTATCTGGCGTTTGCTGTCCTTATTCAGGGAGCCTAGGCAGCAGCAAGCAAGTGTAATGTTACCCTGTAACTTCATTACACAGAAATGTAGTTGTAAATACATTTCCGGTGGTTTGTTTGCAGTGCTACCTTAATGCTACACTGTGGCTTGAACTGCAATATATCATCATATCAGAAAGCCTATAACTAAGTGGGAGTAGATAAATAGAGAAAACAGGCAGCCCTGCCTCCTCAGTGCAACTTGACACAGCCGAGCTCTCTATGAAACATCTGTTTCCATGCCGTCAAAATACAGGCTGCCCAAACAGCAATGGAAATGCAATCAAGCATCACTGCTAAAGGCCAGTCTTAGTATCCAACGTAGCCACTGGGCTAACTTAGGGAAAAAGCTGTTTGGAAACTTCTTCAGACTTTTCTCTTTACTTTCACAGCTGTCGGACCACAAATTAGTTTGAAAAAAGAGGAGTTCACACTTCTTAATTACGCTAATATTTTGTTGTTAAATGGACAAATGGAAAAGTATTGAAACAAATACTCAGCTGGGAAGATAATTACCTCTGGGCTGTAAGTCTGTCAGATATAATATTCAAAGAGAGTTAAAAGACATTGTGTTGTGAGGAAGCATAATTAAAAGGTCATGGCCATCAGATGACCTGATATAGATCTATGGCCTCTGTCCCTCCAACCCTGTTCCCATCACTCATTACTCACTAAGTAGTTCCTCAAATGGAACAGGGATCAGCCGAGTCATTAGTTGACTACCCCTCTGCAGAGACAATTCGTAACCCACAAAAGTAACACTACAAGCGGCAGAGATGGGTCTTTTATTATTTCCCCACTGAGATTTTAACTCACATTCAGTCGGGTGAAATCCCAGGACCCATGTTAATCCTTGTCTTTCCATACCGCTTCATACATCACCCACGGGAGCCGGTGCTGTCATCCTGCTCACCCCACAGCCATCGTCCGGAGAAAGATAACATCCGACAGGGTAATCTGACCTTTGATACACAAATGCAGGGTTGGCCCCCTGATTTAAATCCTCCTGCTGTGGGAGCAGTTTGCCGTCCGCTCTCACCCACGCAGGGATGAGGGGATGGGACAGAGGAAAGAGGGATGAGGTAGGGAAAGAGGGGGCAAACAATGAGATGTGGAGGCGCTTGCATCATTGCCAAGGGATGAGTTTTGTCTGCTGGAGGACAGGAAACTCCTATTGTGCGCTTGCAGGTTGGAGCTTAGGGCCCAGACGGTTCAGAAAGGGCAGGCACTTGGTTAGGGAGCGTGCACAATAAACACACACTTACATGGTGATATCCAGACGGATAGACATGGGGGGCAGCAGATGTCAGGAGCTGGATCTTTGGAGTCTTAGTGGTCTAATCCATACAAACTGAAGTATCTTTGGTCAGACACTACTTTGCCATCACAGGACATTAGACAGAGATAAGCCGCTCAATACTTGCCATTGATCGGACACCTTTCCAGAACAGTCAAACCAAAGGGAAGCCTGTGTGTGCGACTAGAAGAACATCAATACTTTGGCAGCAGAAGCCCAGAGCTCTTTCCTCTTAGGCATGTCTGCGTTTTTATAATTACTGGGAACCATGTGGAGGTGGAGGTGCACATTTGTGAAAAGTGAAACCGAGCTGGAGGCTGAATGACAGACAGCACAGCCTCCAGCTACGGACCACCTCCCTCCCTGCCTGTGTGCCTGCCTGTGTGCCGGACTGCGGGGAGAAAGAAATCCGATCCCGCAGCAGAAAGGGGGTGTGAAGCGATCAGACGCAGTTAAATTGAAAAATCTTGTGGAAGTACAACAAAACAGCGGAGCTCTGAATTTGAACACGAAAGAGGTAAGGGATCAGGCACTAAACAAGATAAATGAAACGTTCAGTTCACTTTAAGGAAACTGGGGAACCTTATGCTTGCCTGTTTTGTGAAGATACAGCCGAGAACTTGTTGGTAGCAGCGTTTTTTGTAACTGAAGACATCGGCTGCCGTCTATAAACTTCAGGTGATTTGTTTCCTCATAAATGAAAAAAGCTTATAACCGAAGTCACTGAACTTTTGAACTGTTCTGTGTCATAGGCTACATTTCTTATGAGATCTGTAACACGCGCTGCGACTTAAAGAACATGAATTCATTTCTTCAACCCAAATCTCTATGCCGTTAATGGGTTAATTAACATCTCTGTGAGGTAGCCTACATATGCCTGGGAATGCCAAGGTGTCATTTAATCAAATAATGACCAACGCTTTCTGAACAAATGTAGCCTAATCAACTTTTAAATAATTGCCACATTCCATAAAGTGAGTAAGTTATCACTTGTTTTCCCTATTTCGATCATTCTATAAATCATGATAGGATTTGCACCTGCGTGTTATTTGATAACCAGTCTGGCTACCAGAGGTACCAGGGGCGATTCTAGGATCAGACCTTTAGGGGGGCTCAGCCCCTAATGAGAATGAGACATGCACATAGGCCTAGTGCCTTGCAAAAACATTAACCCCCCCTGCTAAATCAACAATTTCATGTGCCGATAATCTCTGAGCTAGCTACTGAACAGCAACGTCCGCTAATTTTTGACACTTTCAATACCACGATGGAACAAAATCTGACACTTTATTAGTCCCAGTAATAACGACCAATTTAACACAGTGTTGTAACATTCGACAATTTTAGTTGCCTACGTTTCAGTGTTTGAAACGTTTGGGTTCTATCCTGAGCCGTAAAGTTACCAACTACTTCTCTGGGGACTACCAACGTTAAACTTCCCAACCACACTCCTGCTCTTCCTCTGACAGATTAGATTGAGTCTCAGCCAAAGGCCGGAGTCTGGCACAACCAGCTCCAAATGGCCTAAGCTACGTTCCTATTAACCCTTTCCTTGACTGGGTTAAAGGTGCACAGCATTGGTGTAAATATGGGCTTGAGCCCCCCTAAAAAGGGTCTAAAATCGTGATGAGAGGTACTAAGTGTATGTGAGTGTGTAAATATCCACACTCCTTATATTTCTTTATTTATATTTCTACCATTTGTGCAAATGCAACATAGAGTTTCCCTTCGGGGATCAATAAAGTATTTCTGATTCTGATTCTGATATAGGTCTTTACAGTAAGGGAACATTTCATTTCAAGGCTGACTGCTCTGGCTCTGGTAGAAACAGGTAGTGTGAATTATAATAATGAAATAGCCCATAAAAATGTAATTTGCGCCTGTGGTGAAACTGCCACCCATGTTGATAAAAGGCGCTGAGTATACAGTAAGTACCTGTGTGGTAGGTTTTCTGCAGCAGTCTATAAAGGAAGGTGATTTATGCTCAAGTCAATAGTGGTGAGAGGACTGCTTGCTTAAAGGGTTTTGTAATAATGCTTTCATACTTACATATTTGTGACAACAATATAATAAGGTGGTTGATATATCTCCCTCTATTAGTGTCACAGTCTGTCTTTCCTCTGTCAGTGTCAGGTTAATTGATTAACCACAGTTGATGCGGACATTGATGTATTTCCCTGCAGCCATAACCACCGTCATCATCAACAGGTGTCATTTAAATGCACTGCAAATCTTCATAATCCAAATTGGCCCTATTGTCCCTCTCTATATATTAAAAAACAAGATCATAAACATATGCTATTGAACGTAAGATGGGTTCATGTTTAAGGAACTGGTGGGTCACCTACAAAGAGTTAACTCAATTTTTGTGAGGGCAGACTGAAAGTCTGTAAAATCAATGACAGATGCATATTATTCCTTTTTACTGGGGAAAAGATCATGTTAGCTTTATACTCTGTGCCAGGAAGAATTGCATGCAGAATGAGCTCTATAGGAAAGCTTTACAAGTGATTGATTTACTCATAATCATTGTGATTGGCACATGATTAGATCAAATGATGTAGCTGTCTGGATCCGTCACCTTATTAATGTAGAAAAAATCCTGGCTGTGCCAGCTGTCTTGACAAGCCTCCTGGCTTGACATTGAATATATTCCACTAGTTTGATTTTCATAAATTAGATGAACAACCTACCAGATGTGTCACCACAACCAGTTATTCTCCTTTAAAATCTCAATCAGAGACTTATAACTTATGTTTTTTATTCTGTATATAAAAAGGCAAAGATGCAGCTTTGATTTTCCTCTTGTGAACTCTGAAGCATGATGGAGTCCCTGTATTTAAGGTGGGAACACTTGATTGTATAGTATGTTTATAGATAGCCGTCCAAAGATGTCATTTTTTAAAGCCGTAGATTGTAAAAATGGTCTATTAAGGGCTTGAGCTGCATTATTGCACAAATTAAGGACAGAGAGAAACCAAAGGCATGTTGGACGCTCAAACAGGGAGTTTTCTCAGCGGTGGAGGAATGCTCAGGGAGGGACTACTGCAGATGGCAGAGGAAATAGCTCCGCTGCCTGGAATGGAGCTCTTAAGCTCAGAAAACAAACAGTCAATTTGAACATAGACATCATTTCAAGGCAATCAGCAAAACTGCAACATCAATGTAAGCCATGATTGACAACAATTTATTTTGGTACTGTAGGAGACGTTGACCTTCACCTTTTTATTAACTTTATTCAACAAGCTTATTAAAATGTTTCTCCGCCTACGTCTGTTAATTGTGAGTTTGCTGAGTCAAGTATCCACAAAGCTCCCTTTTTCTCACTGGATTATTTGGAATCAAAAGCGTTGCAAAGAAAAATCTCAACCATATGGTCCATAAACAAATATATGGGTTTTTTAAAGAGAATATGTAATCCCAGACTTGTTAAAAATTTGTCCTTGCTGGTTTTCTCTATTTGTACATAAAAGCAGTTTGGTGAGCTTTAATAAGATGATGAGGGAGTTGTCTATGTTTGAACAGCAGTTGCAAGACAACTTGTTGCTAAGTCTCCCAAGGTTATGGTCCCTTTTTATCATAAATTAAACATCTCTGTTGTGAAGGGGGTAAAGTCAGTCAATTTTTTGTTTCTCTCATTGATTAGGCTGTCCTCTCTTCTTGTCTCTTTCACTCCAGATCTGA
Organism: Etheostoma cragini; assembly: GCF_013103735.1. NCBI lineage: Eukaryota > Metazoa > Chordata > Actinopteri > Perciformes > Percidae > Etheostoma > Etheostoma cragini. The sequence continues at coordinate 11,590,416 of NC_048416.1, read as the reverse complement.
CCAGGAGCGCCAGTTTATCAGACAAGGAGCTAAAGGAGGCTCGTGTCAGGAGTCAGATCATTGCTGCACAGCTCACCGTCCCTTCCAACTCCACCTCCAGAGGTGTGCAGCTCTTTAACCGGCGCAAGCAAAGGGTCAGCGCCTTCACGCTCGAAAGCTGTGGAGAGTGGTCAGGGGAGAGCAGAGCTGAGGATGTGAAAACAAACTCGTCATTTAACAAACTAACATGGGCAGAGAGGAGCACTGAGGAAAAGGATAGAGACCTGAACTTTAAGAATACTGCTAAGCCAGTCTTGTCACCACCTGGGAGAGTACATTCAGTGGGTGGTATCATGGAGGAACCAAGTCAGGATTTCTACAGGGAAGACGGCATGGATGACAGTGTTATCCAAGAGAGACATTTCCTCCCTGTCAGGGAAGAGCAGCTGGAAGAGGATAATGCAAGAGATAAAATCCATGAGGACGACAAAGTGAAGGATGAAATTCCCCCTGGAAGTAATTATACTAATCCAGTTCTGATGGGGCATGCAGAAGGTGAAGCAGAGATAAATGGGGGGCACACAGGGCCACTTCCCACTGGAAAGCTTCATAATGGCTGCCACAGTACCTCTGGACCTGAGAGGGTGTCTGTTACCACATCCAAGCAGACAAGCACCATCATCAATCGTACTGCTAGGCCCTTTTTTTCGCCGCTGACAGTGCAGTCTCCAGAGGCAGTCAGCCCGGTCATGGACATTCCCCCTCCTCCTTCTTACAACACTCCTCCTCTCCCTTCTTTCACTGCTCCTCAACCTTTGGCGTTCTCCCCACCACCTCCGCCTCCGTCATATCCCACACCTCCTCTACCGGCCTTTACAAGCCAACCCCAGCAGCCCAACTACTCCAGTCCACCGCCTATGTCTCCCGTCATGTCTCCTTCCTCCCCTCCACCATCTCAGTTCCCGGTGTCTTCTGTATCTCAGTACCCACCCATGCCCCATTATGGCCCACCCACAGCCACAAAGCCCTCCACCTTCGTTCCTCAGCCTGCTGGAGAGAGGATGCCGATAACACCAATCAAAACAGGGATACTTGAGGAGGGTTCTGCTAAAAGGGGAAGTAGGAAAGCAATGTTCACATTCAAAGAGAAGACAGTGGTGGCTCCGAACCCTGAGCTGCTTTCTCTGGTGCAGGGGGTGGATGAAAGGAAGAAGCATGGATGTAGATCTGTACCTGAGCCAGCATCCGAGGAAGAGTTGCTGGCGCTGGGTGCAGAGGCCTCCAACTTTCTCGCCAAGGAAGAAGACAGGACAGAAGAGGCAAAAGCTCCAGAGTGGGCTTCCTGCCTCAAGACCTCCAGGACTCGTCCGAGGGCAGAGCACAGGCCAGAGCACACCCTCACCAATGTTTCAGGAAAGGGGGCTGAGCTGTTTGCCAAGCGTCAGTCCAGGATGGAAAAATACGTTGTTGAGAAGCAAAATGCTGCACAGATTAGGTCTCCTTCTCCCACCATGTCTCTGCCACCATCTTGGGTGTTTCCATCAAACATGCCCGGCCGGGTCAAGGCCATTGCTAAAAACTCTGACATGAGTGCTCAGCTTTCACAAACCCTAAAGGCCCAACAAGTAGTCAAGCAAAAACCAAGGGGGAAAGTCCCAGCACCAGAGCCAATTCCAGAGCCGCCTCCTTTAGAAAATGGCTGCTCCAAGATAGAGATGGACCTGTCAAGGCACCAGCCCTACCAGCTTTCCTCATCCCTCTTCATCCTTAACCCAGTCAAGGACCCCATTAGTACCCTACCCAGAAGAGCACCACAGTCCAAGAGCGTGGTATCTACCCAGTCTTTCTCGAGACAGACTTCCTTACCTACTAACGCTCCTTCTCGCTACAGTGCCCAGTGCATGTCTCCACAACTGCCTCTCAGCCCCACAAGAGAAGCAGAATGTCCACCAAATCCAGCCTATGGGCAGCCAAGGATCAGCTCTCCTATGTCGGCTTTTTCTCCAGAGCGAGTGTCCTCTCCTCGGTCAGGGGTCCAGGCACCAAGGCCCACGTTTTCTGCCAAGAAGGCAGGGATCGCCCCACAGGTGTGGAAACCCTCTCTGTACCGTTTTTAGAAAATGTGTTTACATCAGAGGGATGGTTGGAAAACTGAAACAGATTTTAAAATGGCTAAAATTAACAGTTTGTTGAACTTTCCTGTTCATCTTGTGTCTTCTTCTAGTACTATCTTTTGTATTGTAGGTATATAACAGAGTGGGATCTTTTAATGTGTGGAATCCATTTAAATCCTCACATAGCAGAAAGCAATTGATGTAATGTATAAGAACACACTAATAATTGCAGTTAGGGCCAGACCGTATCTAAATAAATACATTCTAATTCTTAAGTGAATCTCTAATTGTATTATGTCCACAGTTACAAACACATAAATAGCAGTATTTACCCTCACTTTAAGTAAAAATGTGCCTTGATGTAATCAGATAACATGCAAAGTCAGTTCTAAAAAATTCTAATTTTTCATAAGTTTTAATACATAACCTCACACTTTTTCTACTTTGTCTCTCAATTCTGTGGGCACCAGGGGGATGCTGCTGCTCAACAAAGCACTTTAACAGATGGTCTGGCATCTGCTTTATGATCTATGATTTGCATGAAAGTTGCAGCAAGAGAACTCCTTTTATGTCTTTATGTCTTCAGGGTAATTTACTCTGCTTTTCAGCATTTTCTACCTAAATATATGGTGTGTACTTGGATTCTTTAATGTTTCAGATCTGCAGGCTGTATACTAATTTGCATCATGAACCTACATATATATTGTTTTTGTGACTTAAAACAGTATTTATTTATTGGACGTCATAAATCACAGTTGTTTTAGACTACAGGGTTTATGTTGGTTTCATTACATAAACTTTGATTCACTGCTCTCTTCTGCTGTTATCCTGTCTGTTATGAATGATTTCTTTGTGTTAGCATGAGTCTTTCCTTCTGATTAAAACGTTATGCTAACACACTGCTGTGACCTCTTTCTCCTTTTTCTCATTTCCTGACTTCACTGGCTTCTTTCAACCATTAATTTCACTTTAGTGTTTGTGATTTCACTTTCCTGCCTTTCTTGCAATCACTGCAAACACTTGGAACACAATAAGCGGTATGCCTCCGTCAAGTACACAGATAATTTGCCACAAGAGACAGATCTATTTTGGAACACAGTATGTGACCTTTAAATTAAAATGATTTTTTTCTCTTAGACTTTAATAAGAAAACTTGTTGGTCTTGAGGGGCTCAGATATTCAGACCAAACGAAAGCCCTTTGACCTGTGCCTTGTTTTTTTCACAGAGTTTCTGAATTGTTGAAATGTGACTAATGACATTAAACCTCAAAAGACCATAACGTCTCATAAAAGAGAGTTCTAACACTACAGACAGTCTTCAAATTATTATCATAAGTTGTGTTTATTAGTAGGGTATGTGCACAAGACGAAATGCTGCTTGTGCTGCAGTTGGGTAACTACATATCCCTGTAAAGGTTAACCACCTCAGGGAGACAGATGACAGTAACATGAGAGAGAAATTAAAGACTGGGCCTATGGGTGCTGGCAGCCAGGCTTAATGAAGAAGAGGAAGAAGAAGAAGAAGAAGAAGAGAATACACAGAGATGATCTGTATACCACAGGGGCATTCAGTGCTCACATTGAACACTTGAAAACTATTTTATCAAAACAGATTTATTTAGTATATTTCAAATGTGTCTTATTGAATAGAGACATGGTATGTTACACTGTAAAATGTAACTTTTGTGAGTTAATGCAAAACAAAACATCTTGTCATGGTCACATCAAAATCTATGAAGTTACTTAAGTTGTATGAGCATTATACAAAAATGTCTCTTATCTTGTGTTTTGTGTTTTTAAATGTACTTTGCCAATAATCTAAAAAATATATTATTTGTCATGGTCCAATAGACACCAAAGGAATCCTCCCCAGTTGAAACCCCCAGTGAGACTCCCACACCAACCAGGACGCCCAGCCTCACCAGACGTTTCAGCAGCCCAGAGGGCCCGGCCAGTGGGACTTATCGACCCTCCACCACCACCTCTAGCCACTCAGTGATTTCCCCTGTATCCTCTCCCAGGGGTGCAAGATGCCAGTCTCCTATGGTCAGTCACAATATCCAATTGTCCCCTGTTACCTCCACTGCAGCATCCAGATCCTCTCAAACATCTGCAGCCACCTCTTCACGCTCTCTTCCTTGGGGTTCAAGAAGTCAGTCCCCAATGGTGAGCCACAATACCCATTCCTCCAGCAACTCCTCCAGTCCTGGTTCCAAACCATCACAAACGTTTACAACTACTTCCCCTCTTTCTCCTCCTTGGGGTTCAAAATGCCAGTCCCCAATGGTCAGCCAGCATACCCAATTTTCCACTGTCACTTCAATATCCACATCCAGACCCCCCCAAACATCTACAGCCACATCCCCCTCTCCTCCTTGGGGATCAAGATGCCAGTCCCCTATTGTGAGCCCAATTACCCACTCTTCCAAAATGTCCTTTGTCCCTACTTCTAGACCATCCCAAACATCTACTGCAACATCACCTGTCTCTCCTCTTTGGGGCTCACGTTCCCAGTCTCCTGCACTCTCTCAGACCAGTTTATCCTTCCCCGCCACTAAACCTCTGTACACATCTTCTGCAACCTCTCCTGTTCCGCTACCCAAAGACAATCGATGCATGTCCCCCATTGTTAATAACCCAGACTCTAAAGCCAACCATCGCCTCCTGGCCAAGAACATCATTAATGCAGCCAAACGTAAAAATAGCCCATCCCCTGGAGCACTGAGCGGTCACAGCCTCCCCATCTCTCCTTTGGGGTATTCCCACCATGGCTACGACTGTCACAAACCACCCATCAGCCCTTTCCAGTCACGGCCATTTGGGGCTCGATCCCCTACCTTCACCAGCCCTCCTCCAACCCCAACACATAGGATCTGCTCCCCTGTGAGGCTCTACAACACTCGCTCCCTCACTGACTCCGATGCCTCTGTTGAGTCAGAAGACTCAGGCCTCCGATCGCCTGGCCTGCACTCCTACAACACCTGTCCCCGTGGCTGGGGCGGTAGCCTGAGGGTGAAGAGAACCACCGTCTCCACTGACCTGTGAGGGTGTTTCTGAAAGGCAGTCAAGCATGAAAACAGTTTCGTAGGCTTTTGGGGCATTACATCAACCAGTAAAAGAGTTTGTGATGGCATTTCATCTAACTACTAGAAAGATACCAATCCTGGACAATGTTATATCAAGGTAGTATTAGTATATTGTATGACTCACATTCATAGCATGGACTGACAAGAACAAACTTATAACATAACGCAGTTGCTGTGGCTTGGACGCTTCTTACATGCCATAATGACTCAAAATACAGTAACCAAAGATATTACATGTTCTACACTTTTACAACATACATACGTTGACACACACTGTTCCGGTTAAAAAGTGTTTAAGTAAATCTGTTTTATATGTTATTAATGTATGATTATATTTGCTGGTTTGACGCAAGTCCAAATGGAAAGAGACTTAAACATGTTAAGGCATAGAAGGGACATATGGAATGAATAATGTATAAATATATATAGGACTTGGACTGTCATTGGACTGTACAGTAATTTAGCATTCTCACTGTATTAGTAAAGGATACAATTTGAGGAATATTGATATAGATCATACTGGGAAAATTAGATTTTTTTTTCATGACAAAAAAAACGTGGTAGATGGGGCACATGATATTCACATTATCATACATGGTCACAGTATTCACCACAGTTTATTATCCATTTTAATCAATGAGAAATAAATCATATGAATAACTATCGCAGTGCAATATGCAAATTAACACAGCTTATGTTATGTATGTTATATGTTGCTTTATGTACTGCATTTGCTAAAACCAATGTAATCTTTACAGACAGATTGACAGAGAATGAGAAGAAGAGATGAAGAGTTGTGTGTGGAGGTTCGATGGGGCATTGATGCACCTGTTCAAACACTGTTTCCTTGATTCAGGAGGGGAAAAAAAGATTCCAATGTTTTTTTTGCTAAAGTTCAAATATTGATAAACAATTCAAAGAACAATTATTAGCCGTCTATGTGCAAATGAAATGGCATCTTGATAGTATTCAGATTGGAGGTTAATGTTTGTATGCCTGAGTTTTGTATGCCTAACATTTTGTTCCTTGACTTATTGTACAAATTGCCTGTTTGGATGAGGTTTAGGAGCAAATGTGTACGTACTGTAAGAGAAGGTACAACAAAACATTGTTGAAAAAAGGTTAGAAGAATGTTGTATGTTGTGAAGTATTAATCTAAGTGTTTTTTGAGAAAAGGATAAGAGGAATGGATTGTATTTTAAATACATATCTCTAATGTACATTCTCTTTAACTTCTGAAGTTTCTTTATATACTTGATTTGCACTTCTGTTCATTCCATTTCAGTGCAAATTGGCATTGTTTAAAACTTGATTTGCTCAAACAGGTGTCATTCACAATAAAACCAGCAAATAATGATCATACTATCCTACTATTGAGGGTGCCAATTAGCTGTAAACCTGGCAGTAGCCTTCAAACCACATCTGACTTTCTGTTTACACCATTCTCATTTTGCCCAGTCCTGTACCAGCACAAACAACAGATTATCCCTTCCCCCCTTGAAATCCATGCCAAAAGCGTCAGCACATTTCTCAATATTTACTTCTGTGTCGTTTGAGTGACAGGGACACCTGCTACATGGTGACCTGGCTCCTTCAGCAGGATTAAGTCTATTACTGTCATGGATTGGTTTCAACCTGCGTCTCCTCTGGACAAACCAAACACAGCTGAAATCTTCAAACACAGAACGTAATCATTGCATTTTTTGAGTTTTGCAAGATTGGATTTTTCTAGGGTGGGTTCTGTGAATGCATGCCTGCATTTTATTTTCAATACAGCTAATTTTTCTCTCAATTCCTAACTGTATGATGTATGAAAATGAACGCTAAATAAAGAGTGATGACACACCAATTCAAATAATGCATGTGTACTATGTTTGTCTCTTGTGTTATTATCAATATATTTTATAACACCCTGTGCTTAAAATACTGGTACAATTGAAAATAATGAAAGCTGTAGTTTTCTCTTTTTTATATATATAGTACCCAATGAAACATGAATTGGGTAATTAATGGAATTAATTCACATACAACACGTTTCTTCACACATTAATACTGTTAAATTAGTGTTTTGTTTATTTACGTCATTTACCCTTGTAGTTCTCTGAGTCAATAAGGTGACAAATTGAGAACTGCGGTACTCCTCTACAGTACCACCTAAACAAGTATTCATATTTCATCTGGTCCTTCCATAACTCCATTATGCACGTCCCCTCCATCAAAACTGTTTAACAGTTGAGTTAGTATATTTTTATGTTTAATTGTTGTATTCAGATGTTTTGAATTGCCTATTTCAGTCACATTAACAAAAAAGCTACAAATGTCTTGTAATTAGAACATAATAACTAGAGGACTACTACCCTTTGAATAGGTTCCTAAAGTAAGTACTGACATATGTACAGGATCACCCACCACATTCATAGACATATTTCTTTAGTTTTACAGACTTGTGTCATACTTCCATGTCAGTGCAACATCCTACAGAGTCAAGGTGATAGTTTGAGGGCTTGCAATGTCCCTTACAGCAATTCCTCAGGGTGAAAAGAAAACTAAAACCACATTCATCACAGGTTCATAGACTGCCATCTGTAGGACTCCAGACAGAAGTTCAAATGAGGCAACACTGAACTGTTTGAGTACACATGTACACATACAACTGTTTCTAAAAAAAAAAACCTTCACACATCTTATGATCTATACATGTTTTAAAGAATTTATCATAGTGATTTAAACGAGGCAGGAAAAATAAGACAGTAGCCTAGAAAGTTAAGATACAGATCACTACAGTGTCCGTTCATCAAAGTAAGAAATTATTGTAATTCCAAACTGAGATTGTTAACTGCAGACATTTTAACATGTCATAGCTACAGGGAATAACTAAGTGCAGTCATGGTTAATGTGATTATTAACACCTGTGCTATGACAAATCCAACTCTGTCATCTCCTACTTTCCCAGTGCCAGTGTCCACATTAAGAATACATTTATCGTATAAATTTTAGAACAGTACAGATTCCTACTAACCTTGATTCTCACTTCCTAAATCACATGATTACAACTAATGTGATTCTGCACAGTAGGTTTGTTGAAGGGATAAAAGTGAGATAAGAAAATTAGGTGGCATGTAGTCAGCAGAAGTCCAGTAGGTTTGGGAGCGCATATTCAAAAGCAGAGCAGCTTCCCTTTGACAACTCTCGTCTCTTTTTGTGGATTTGTGTTGCCAAATCTAAATTACACCATAAGATAAAGAACAGTAGGTCTATAATAAATATGTATTGTTAAACGGAACTAATTTGCAGTGGATGGCAAAATTAACAACAAGGTGGCCAGTGACCCATGTCAATATACTGTTGGATACTGGATACTCTAAAATATTTATCCTCTACTTTGCATGGATTCAATTATAAACCTCTGTGATCCCTGATGCATCTATGCATCTATTTACTTGAAGTATAGCGCCTATAACCTCTCTGTGCTCAATTCAGGGTGGTACTAGTAAGTCCTCATTTTGCTCTCCACCCAGTAAAGTGAAAGTCTTCATTAAGACACAAGAGGCCGCTCTTGAGGTGAAAAGGGTGAAAGTTAGCGCAGTGGTTTCCTCGTTTGACAGCAGGGGCCAGGGGCAGGTTTTACAGCACAAAACAACAAGGATGAAGCTTCCTATGGAAGATGCGGCAACAGAGATAATCGTGGAGACGTTTAGCTGAAAGACCATCAGCTTTATCTCTATTTCCCGGTGTGCGCGCTGAAATTAACGCCAGGCAATTTTAATATCAACTTATCGTAACTGCAGATGAATGTCTGTGCCTTAAGTGCCCCTTTCATTTGTTGTTGTTAGCTACTAATGCTAACAATATAAGTTGTGAGCTAGCTGGCCTAGCAAGCTAATAGTTAAAGCGAGGAAAAGATAATTAGCCGCATACGTTTAATTTACTTAATGTTGTCCGACGAGTAAACTCGAGATTGTATAGCTAGCTGATGGAGCCAGCTAACGTTGGCTTCATTTGTTCAAGAACTGAAGCTTTGGTTAAGCTTTTAAAGTACCAATCTTAGTAGTTAGTTAGTTAACCTACCTAGCTAGCAAGTTAGCTTGCCAGTTAGCCACCACTATCTTCGGAAGAATGAGTAGAAAACACCGTCACTTTAAAGGAGCCGAAGTCAGCTGCTGCGTAAAATACTTTTTATTTGGATTCAACATTTTATTCTGGGTAAGTAAATACATTCTTTGTATGGTTTATAAGTTAATAACGCTAATGTTGCTTAGCTACTTAAAGTCTCAATAGTCTGGTAAAGTTAGCTTAACGTTAGCACTGTTGATGTTTGCGAATTTGAGCTTAAAAGATCCGTGAGGTGTCAGTAATACACATATCAATGTATCAATATAATTTAAGTTACTAAAGAAGTATTAAATCAGCTTTTCTCCTGCCATGTGTTGTTGTTGCACAACAGATTGTTTACTGGAGTGTCCTAGAGGCAGGTACTAGCTAATTATTGTTACTTTTGGCGAAGGAGAGTAGTCACTAGTCAGATGTGCTATAATTTGTGTAACGACATTAAGTATTAAATGTCGCTTCTTTTAGCCGACGTCCACTGTTTCCCAAACATTTTTCTTTATTGGCCTTTGGGCAGCTGCAACTTTTCCTTTGGTGAAACTCTCAAATTAACTTTTGGGGTGAAGTTAAGTCACAAATATAACCAGTCGCTTTAAATACTTCATTGGCTAGCTAACTACCGTTCTACTGTTGCTAGTTCTAGAAGAGATGGCTTTATTATCTTTTAAGAGTAGCTGGTGGAGAGACAAATACACAGACAAAAGTTGGGCTGGTGCTAGCCTCTCTCCCTGCTCTGTCTTGGCAGTAAAGACTGGTAGCATTTGAGTTTGATAAATGACATGTCTCCTCTGTATTGTCAGATACCCCACCCCCATATTTATCCCTCCACAGTCTCAAAAGTTCCTCTGTTCAGTCTCCTTCACCCCACCCTCCTCACCCGTCTACATTGCATCTGTGGGCTGGTGTATTATATTGTCTATGGGTGAAGGAATAGCGTGTCTGTGTGCCCCAGAGGGTCTTCCCACACACTGTTGGAAGGAAAAGGTTACCACCCAGCCTTGCTCTTTTCAAGCACCCCTTTTCACTCCATCCACCATTATAGTGCTCCAGCTCTGTGGGACAGCATTGTTTCTCTCACTCACACACCCACTAACGCACAAAAATGGTTGGGGATAACAAAGACTGGGTGGTGTTGGTGGTTGTGACGACTCTTCAGACACGGTATCCACATGCAACTGGATCTCTTCCTAGTCCTCCTTTTGTCAACACCTTTCCATTTCTCAATGCTCCCTTTTAAGGTTAGGACGAGTATCTCACTATAATATGTCCTGCTTTTATTTCTATGAAACCGAGTTGAAATGCTATAAACATGCCAAACCTGTCACTGGCCAAAGTTTTTTTTTTTTTTTCATTATTAAGATCAATGCACTAATTCATTTTACAATTGGCCTCACAAATGAAGGGTTCTCTGTCTTTCAATATGACAGGAAATATTGAGTCATAGGGCTGTAGTGTTGTGTCTGACTCATTGTGTTCTTTCAGACAATTTTGAACAGTCCTGTGTCTAAGCTCTCTATAAAACTGTAGAACAAGTTCCAGCTCGCTGGCTGTTTCCGTTAATAATTGCTAGAAGATGTTCTCTTGTCTGTGGTGCTGCAAAATATGATTTGACGGACAAGCTAGTGCATTGCCGAGATACAGAGAGATTTTTTTCTCTCTACAAATCAACCCATTTGTTCTTTCTATAGTGATCTTGTCAGGCTGGAAAATGCTGCCTAAATTGAGACCGAATGCTTGTAAGACCCTAAATGTTGTGAACAAAATAGAGCAGTAAGACCTAGTGCCTCCTTTTCTGTTTGAATTCTTCCAGCATCCAAGCTCGCTGTTGACAGCCAGATGTTCTCACCCACAAACAAAATACCTTCTCTCGTCCTTACAATAGACCCCTTCCCCACTTCATTAATCATATTTTTTTCCTGAGTTGCTGGAGTGTTTGGAAGCTCTGCATGCTGTAATTAAGAGCTTGTTAAGCTGTAACAAAGTTGTCGGGTTGGTTGTGTGTAGCCAGCTACAGTTATAAGTGTCTAAAAGGGACATTGGGTTATCACATCACAGATGGACAGCTGTAAAGACCCAAGTGTGAATGCAGCCATTTGAGGACACGTCACTCAAGCCACATTTAGAGGTTGATAGGGAGTCATGTTTCCAGATATTGTATACGCCGTTTGCGTCTCTGATTGCAATGGAAGAAAGCATAGCAGACTTTTTCCTGTGCGTATTGTAGAGCTGAAATAATAAGATGATTACGTTATTAGTTGATCTATAAATTAAATTAGCTATTTACAACTTCTCAGCATTTGATGCTTTTCTTTGTCTAATACACAAGTCAAACTCAAGGCCATGGGGCCAAATCCAACCCCTCACAAATTTTGATCCGGCCCTCATTGCCACTTAAGTTCACAAGAAATCAACAACAAATTTTAAACCGACTTGCAGACTTTGGACTTTTGATCAAACAAAACAAAAATTGGAATATGTCGCCTTGGGCTCTGGGAAATCAGAGCGGCTATTTTTACTTTTCTTTTTTCAGACAACTTTTTGGCAAAATCTATATAATCAGCAGGTTAATCGATAATAAAAAAGAAATTGTTAGTTGCACCTAGGACTGGGTGATATGACGAGATAGAGATATATATATATATCCTCAAAATTAAAAAAAATCTCTATTAATATATATATTTTTCTATATCGTGTCTATTGCGATGACAAAAAAACTGAAGACCGAAATGTGCTGAGATTTGAAATGACCCATCCTGGGATAGAAGGTTTTAACCATATCTCCCAGAAATCAACCAAATATTCGTATCGGTATTGGCCTTAAAAATCCTTTATAGGTCGGGCTCTAATTGATAGCATATCATCAAGAGTGGCTGCGTTCACACGGCCGGCCACATCAGAGATTCAGCTTTTTTTGGAGTCAGTGGAATGGCAGTCACACTTGAGTAAGTCTACGCTCTGTGTATTTGTGTGTGTCCAGGCAGCGTGGAGCTTGGTTTGTCTGCTAGTTAGTTGAGGTTAATGGGATCAGCTGGCTTAGGGAGGCATTTTCTCAAGTGTTGATAATCTCTCTGTCCACATGGAGAAGAAGCCCTCGCTCTGGGACACACACATCTTGCTGCAGCACCAAATAACCTGAAAAGCCTAATTAAAATAATGAGGCGGATACTGGGACATCTAGTTCCAGACTGTTTATTCGCTTAGGGATAAAAGGGACATAGATTAGATAGAATGATACAAATGCACCTTAGTAAGGGAAACAAATTACTTACTAGAGCAGGTGAGATTTAAAGAAACAAATCCTGATGGTCTTTTAAAACATCCTGTCTCCAAATAAACAGAAGCAATGAAGTATAAACTAGTGATGTACCAAACCCAGATTTTTGGGTGTCTGCCAAATACCAAACCCACGGGTTAAGATTCTGCCAAACACCGAACTGAATCCTACTCCCAATGTCCACAGCAGTGCATTTTTCATTTTATTTTAATAAATTATTATTATCATTAACTGTAACACAAATAATATACATTATGCCAGACACATAAGTGGTAAAAACTATTTTTGACAAGGCCAATGTTTAACCTATCTCAAGATCCAATCAAGATTTTGTCAATAAAAAAGCGCCTGGAGGGGATTTTATAACGTGGCTCAACCAGATGGAGTAGCCTGTTGAATCTGGTGTCTTCCACTAGCTATTCTATAGGGCTGCAAGTCAGTGGCAATCACTTTCCCAATCCTGCATGGATGGCTTTGGCTTGTGGGTTATCCGATGCCCACTGTTGGTTTGGTGTGGTGCTAGCAAAGCTGGTAAAGGTTGTCTGGTTAACAGTTTTTAGCTGTGACTTCGCTGTACTTGAAGTTGTTGCATTTTGGCTGCTGTCTGTAGATGCCTTCATGTACAACTCAAATACTTTCTAATGTTTCATACGCAAATGACTTAACAGCGGCGATGTTGTGTATTGTTTAGGGTCCTTTCCACCACGAGACAAATCGGAATTTCAGATTGAACTAGTAGTTCAACTTGAATCGCCTTCTTTTGACCGAAAGTACTGCCAAACCGCACTTTTTCTGCTCACCATGTCCATTTTTACTTTTTCATAGCCTACTGGATTGAACGGTCCACCTACGTAAACACCTTCCTGTAATCAACAGTGGCGTTATTATGTTGACCAGCGTAGCACTCAACGAGTATAGAATTAACAAGAGGATAAAGTCAATGGAACGTTGTGTTGCGTTCAGGCCAAGATGGCGGAGCTGCAGCTCAGCCATGGGTGCGTTTGTTGCAGTGGAATTTGCCTCTTGTTACCTACATACTCTTTAAACGAGCAAAAACTCAACACGTCTTTTTTTCTTGAGTTTCACTTCTTGTTACTTCTCTTTGGTAGTGTTCGGTTCAGTGGAAAAAATTCTGAAGTTCGTCAGTACCCGAAATCCTTCAAAAAGCCTAAAGTTCTGCCGAACCCAATGGTGCATCCCTTGTAAAAAACAAAGCAAGAAGAAAAATGTTTACCGTGGTTTTCTTTGTTTTGTTGTTTAATTGCTGAGAGATACAAGGAGATAAATACTATGTGGACCTCTTGTAAAATTAGGTGTTTGGAGTTTTTTGCCCCCAACATGTCCTTCTAGGCAGTGCAGTAATGGTTACCCCTAATTTCCACCGGATGCGTAACGTCTTTGGATCGGCTCCGCTGCCTGACGGCTCCGTGCTCCGCTGTCCGTCAATACCCACCAGTTCCAAATTTTTTGCGGAACGGCTGCGGCTATGACAGATAGCTGAAGTCTCGAAGACCCATGAGGTCTCGCAAATTCATGTAGAATAGTCATGTAGACTACAAAAACAACAACTGTTTGTTTCCATACAGAGGAGTAGAGAGGAAACAACTCTGTGCTGTGTTTTCAAGGTGTAGTGCAGGGAAATATGATTCGCCATGAGCACGGTCTTATTTTATTTTGAAATTAAGCAGGTGTTTTTATTTTGTTTCTGTGCTCGATTTCCTGTCCCGCACTTATCGCAAACGCTTGGTTGCAGTTGTTGCTGCTAAGGGTGGCCCAACCAGTTATTGGGTTTAGGGCGCAATCACTTTTTCACACAGGGCCATGATGGTTTGGATTTTTTTTCACCTTTAATAATAAACACCTTCATTTACAAATTGCATTTTGTGTTTACTTGTGTTGTCCACGACTATTGTTTAAATTGGTTTGATGTTCCGAAACACTTAAGTGTGACAAACATGCAAAGGAACAGGAAATGAGGAAGGGGGCAAACACTTTTTCACACCACTGAACTACTCAGTTAAAGGCAGTGATTATCTGTAGAACATTTTAGTCCCAGGGTAGCATTGACAGGGTTTAGCACAGGTAGTGTGTTTCAATGCCACCAAGTGACCTGAATTTGACTCTGGCTACCCACATTGTGGGAAAAGTTAAACAATGAAACAAAGCAAGCACTGTACAAAGGCAGGTTAAGTTCCGTTTCAGTGTACTCATTCTGTCAAATTCACTTTGATCGAAACCTTTTTGTGAGGGAAGTTTGGTTTGCAGATGGGGCTTTAAAAGACATAATACTGGTACAAATATGCTTATATGTGTAATAGTGTGTTAGGCTAAATAGAAAAACAAAAAAAACAGCCTAGTGAAACTTTGAATTAACGGTAGGTCTAGTTTATTCTAATAAAGTGATCAAAATGGAAAATGCATTTAGTTGAGCTTCATTTTTCTTTTGTGCTTAAATTGACTACATTTTGGTGATGAATTTAAGTTTTGTTCAGCAGTCGGGCCTCCCTAAAAAGGAGTGTTGCTTTCTACTTCATCTATTAGTTTAAAAAAGGGTTTCAATTATTGTGCGTTTTATAAATAATTGCAAGTTACCAGGCATGGATACCTCCATAGCTGTCTCACTTAATGCTGCCTTCAAGGTTTCCTCAAGTTGTAGTAGTGGGAAATGCAATTTTATGTGCATTTAGGTATTTTGGCCCGAAATTGAATTTGTCGTATAATACATGTAGAAGTACAAACCCCAATTCCAATGAAGTTGCGATGTTGTGTAAAACGTAAATAAAAACAGAGTGCAATGATTTGCAAATCCTTTTCAACCTATATTCAATTGAATACTCTACAAAACAAGATATGTAATTTTCAATGGTAAACTTTATTGTTTTTTGCAAATATTGACAAATTTTGCGCTGATAACAATAAGGATGGTCCATCTTCTTTGGCCCGGAGGGCGTGGCGTCCATGATTCCTTAAAATGTGGACTCGTCAGACCACAGCACACTTTTCCACTTTGCGTCAGTCCATCTCAGATGAGCTTGGGCCCAGAAAAGCCGGCGGCATTTCTGGGTGTTGATGGCTTTCACTTTGCATGGTATAGTTTTAACTTGCACTTGTAGATCCAGAGATTTAACAAATAACATCCTCAAACTAAGGCATACCTTAAACATACATAAACATTACCTTAAGTTGTGCAACTTTAACTTTTCAGAACCACAAGTTTCAACCTTAGACTGATCTGTATAAGCCTATATGTAAATATAAGTTATACTCTATTTTCATTTATATAATTGATTACAATGTCACACAGCTCTGTTACAGTTATGCTAGTAGATCGTTGATCAGCTGTTCCTCTGTAAAGAGTGGTGAGAGAAAATGTATTTATATTATATTTATTTATAAAGTATTTTCTTGTGTTTGGTAGCTGTTGTGTTGGGTGTAGTTTCCTCATCTATACATCTCTGTGATTTACTTTTGTCGGGTCCAATATGTGGAGTGGATGATTAAGTTTCTGTGGAGATGCTGAGCTATTGACATCAGCCCGGTTTGCGAAGGTAATAATCATCCGTGCGGAAACACCGTGAGCAATACAATGTTGGTAACATTAAACAAAGCTTTGAGGCAAATGTTTTTGCATTGAGGATTTTTAGTAATCAAATTATTTGAGTTACTCAAGGAATCGTGTCAGCCCTAGTTTTTTTGCATAATATGTTGCCAGGAGACACAACTGTAAATCAGAAGTGAACACACCACATCCAGAGTTCTATTATTTGTCACTGAGAGTATTTTTTTCTACCTTTTAACTTTAGTTGATGCTTAATAAGTGCAAAATATCTTCATGATTTCCCCGTTGCTTTCCATCTGACAGGGAAGTCTCTTCTGTGTGCTTTGTTTTACAGTTACTTGGAGCTGCATTCTTGGGCATAGGGCTGTGGGCATGGGCAGAGAAGGTAAGTATAAACACAGGCACACAAACACATACTAACACATACATAGCTAAAATTCTTCTCCATATTCCAGCGGGAATAAGATGGGAGTACAATTTGTAGGCGAGCGATTAGATGAAAACAGGGCTTTTAAAAGAAGTGGCGTGGAAAATAGAGCCACTATTCCTGTAATGCTTTGTAGCACTTAAAGGCATATTGCATGATAATAGTCCTGGTAAACATGTCATGCTTGACTCTTAGGAAATAAATGATGATGTTGCTGCAGCAGCTTATGTGTGATTTGTGACTGTTGAAGCTAGTGGTAGGCGTAGCTACAAATAAGGATCCATAAGGCCAACATTATAAACTCATATGACGCATTATCACCAGGAATTTAATTCAATTCCAACACGTAGCTCTTTTGTTATTAAATTTGGAGTGCTGTCAGTAGAGAGAAAAATGAAAACAACCATTGTTGCTTATACAGTGTTATCCTCCTGCTAGAGTTAGCACCCAACAGGCTCAAACAGGGCAAATTTTAAATGCATTTTTAGCCTCTTAACATGTTCGAAATGTCATTGAAAATGCCTACCCATGTGCAGTGATTCCTTCCAAGTGAACACAGCTGTCTGACTGCTGTAGATGTGAAAGAAATGCATACAAGTTGTGCTAATTCAGCTCTGTTCAGTTGAGACGGCAAGAGGAGTGCTTAGGGACTGTCTTCAAACTATAACACCAAAAAGAGATACAAAAATATTTCAATAATAGGCATTTTTTTTAAAGTAAGTGCTGTAGTACAACTAGCAGGAGATAAGTTATAATTGAGGTTAGTTTGCAGACACTGTCTTATTTAATAATTAAATTAATAAATATTTTTGTGTCACTTTTTGGTTTTGTACTTTGTAGATATCCCTAAGCACTCAAAGCTGAATTAGCACAACTTTTATGCATTTCTTTCACATTTACTGCAGTCAGTCACTGTGTTTACTCAGAAGGAATCAATTCACATGGGTATTGGGTAGCCTCTGCCTGTCACAAAATGAAAGCCTCAAATTTGAATGGGAAATAGTTATTGTTTATTTACCACAGTATACCAGCTACAAAGATCAGGTGCTGCCATTAGCCTCTCATGTGCAGTGGATCATGGCCACATTTAAAGCTCCTTCCAATTGAGTTAACAGTCAATTTGTTCATTAATTAGCTAGAAATTGTACCAGTCTGTTCAGTAAATGCTGCACCAGCGTGGAAGCATGTACTGATTAGTTACGTCTGGTCATGAACTTTGTGCAAGTAGGCTTGAACCGGAGTACCTTGGTGGAACAGCATGAATAATTTAAAGGGATTAGGCCAAATCATGAATAGCGGGTACTGGAAAGGCATAATGGTGAGTTTGGGTCTCGGTGACTAATGGCGGTTTTCCACTGCGTGGTATCTACTCGACTCGCCTCGGGTCTACTCGCTTTTTTTGGTTTTCCATTAC